>NC_049260.1:74295182-74603149 GCF_011100685.1 Canis lupus familiaris
ATAAGCACAAAAGCAAAAAATAAATATATCTGTAAAATCAGTCACAAAAAGTACAGAATAAAAGGATGTGAAATATGATACCAAATATCTGAAATATGGAGGGGAGAAAAGTAAAGAATGAGTTCAAAATTAAGCAATCATCATCTTAATATAGATTGCTATATGTAGAAAATGTTATACATGACTGAATGGTAACAACAAATAAAAAAGAAGTAATAAATATGCAAAAAATAAGAATAGAGAATTCCAGTATATGACTAAAAAAAACCAGTGAAACATGAAAAAAAGAAGAAAGGATCAGAGAAAATTACAAAAATCACCATGAAACAAAGTAACAAAATGACAAAAAATACATATCTATCAATAATTGCCTTGAATGTAAATGAACTAAATGCTACAATCAAAAGACATAGGGTGACAGAGGGGATTTAAAAAAAAGCCTAGATCCACCTGTATGCTGCTTAACAAGAGATTCAATTCAGACCTAAAGACACCTGTAGATTGAAACGGGAAAGAGGAATATTTATAATGCAAATGAATGTCAAAAGAAATTCAAAGTAGAAATACTTCTATTAGACAAAATAGACTTCCAAACAAAGTCTCTAAAAAAGAGATAAAGGGGGAAGCCTGGGTGGCTCAGCGGTTTAGCTCCGCCTTCAGCCCAGGGCCTGATCCAGAAGACCCGGGATCAAGTCCCACATTGGGCTCCCTGCATGAAGCCTGCTTCTCCCTCTGCCTGTGTCTCTGACTCTCTCTCTGTGTCTCTCATGAATAAATAAATAAAATCTTTTAAAAAAAGAGATAAAGAAGTTACTGTATAATAATAAAGGAGGAAATTCAACAAGTAGATATAACAATTGCAAATGTATATGCACCCAACATGGGAAAACCCAAATAAGTAAAGCTGTTAATAACAAACATATAGGAACTAATTGATAGTATACAATTGTCGTACAAACAAAATCAACAAGAAAACAGTGACTGTGAATGACACACAGGAACAGATGTATTCAGAACATTCCATTCTAAAACAGCAGTATATATGATCTTTTCAAGTGCACATGGAACATTCTCTAAAATAGATCACTTAGTAGACCAGAAAACAAGTCTGAACAAATTAAAGATCAAAGTCATACCATGCATCTTTTCTGGCAACAATGCTATGAAATTAGACATCAACCACAAGAAAAAATATCTAGGAAGACCACAAATACATGGAGGTTAATAACATGCTATTAAACAATGAACAGGCCAACCAAGAATTTAAAGAAGAAATAAAAAATTATGTGAAAAGCAAATGAAAACAAAACACAATAGTCCAAATCCAAACTGCAAAGCACTTCTAAGAGGGAAGTTTAAGGCAATACAAGTCTACTTCAAGAAGCAAGAACATTTCAAATAAACAACCTAACCCTGCATCTAAAGGAGGCAGAAAAATAACAAACATTAAAACATAAAGTAGTAAATAATAAAGATAAGGGTAGAAATAAGTTATGTAGATATATTTTTAAAAATATCAATGAAACCAGGAGCTCCTTCTTTGAAAAGGTCAACAAAATTGATGAGCCTGTACCCAGACTTATTAGACACACACACACACACACACACACACACACACAGATGGAGAGAGAGAGAGAGAGAGAGAGAGGAATCAAATAAACAAAATCACCAATTAAAGGGGAGAAATAATAACCAAGACTACAGAAATACAATTAGAAAAGAATTTTATGAAAAACTATATGTGAACAAATTAGAACTTAGAAGAAATGGATAAATTCCTAGAAACATGTAATATCAAAACTAAAGCAAGAATAGAGAATTTGAACAAACCAATTAACACCAAGGAGATTGAATCAGTAATAGTAATTTTTAAAAAAAGCCACAAAAAACAAAAATCTAGGACCAGGTGGCTTCAACAGTAAACTCTACCAAATAGCTAAAGAAGAGTTAATACCTATCCCACTTGAAGTATTAAAAAAAAAAGATAGAAAAGGAAGGGAAAGTTTCAAATTCATTGTATGAGATATCACCCTGATAACAAAACCAGATAAAAAGAGCACAAAAACAAGAAATACAGACCAATACCTCTGATAAACATAGATGCAATAATCCTCAACAAAATACTAGTAAACTGAATCCAACAATACATTTAAAAAGTCATTTACCACAATCAAGTGGGATTTATTCCTGCGAGGCAAGTGTGGTTCAATAGTCTGAAATCAATGTGATGCATATCAATAAGAGAAAGGATTGGGACTCCTGGGTGGCTCAGCAGTTGAGTGTCCGCCTTTGGCTCAGGGAATGATCCTTGTCCCGGGATCAAGTCCCACATTGGGATCCCTGAGAGGAGCCTGCCTCTCCTTCTGTCTATGTCTCTGCCTCTCTCTGTGTGTCTCTCATGAATAAATAAATAAAATATTTTAAAAAGGAGATAGGATAAAAACTGCATGATCCTCTCAATAGATGGAGAAAAGACATAGACAAAATCCAGATCAATTCATGATAAAAAACCCTCAACAAAATACGTTTAAAGGCAATATACCTCAATGTAATAAGAGCCATATACGAAAACCTCACAGCTGACATATTACTAAATAGGTAAAAATTAAAAGCTTTTCCCCCAAGGTCAGGAACAAGACAAGTATGTCCATTCTCACCACTTTTATTCAACATACTACTGGAATTCTTGGCCATATTCATCAGACAACAGAAAGAAATAAAAAGGATCCAAATTGGTAATGAAGAAGTAAAAGTTTCACTACTTGAAGGTGACATGATACTACATGTAGAAAACCCTAAAGACTCCACCAAAATACTAGTATAACTAATAAATAAATTTGTGAAACTACAGGATACAAAATCAATGTGAAGAGTTATGTTGCATTTCTATATACTATTAATGAAGCAGCAGAAAAAAATTAGGATAACAATCATATTTACAATTGTACAAAAAATAATAGGATACATAGGAATAAACTTAACCAAAGAGGTGAAAGACCTCCACTCTGAAAACTATAAAACAATGATGAAAGAAATTGAAGATGACATAAAGAAATGGAAAAACATTCCATGTTCATGGGTTGGAAGAAAAATACTATTAAAATGTCTATACTACCCAAAGTAATCTACATATGTAATGCAATCCCAATGAAGATTTCAACAGCATTTTTCACAGTACTAGAAGAAAGAACTTTAAAACTTATATGGAACCACAAATGGCTCTGAATACCAAAAGCAATCCTGAAAAAGAAACTCAAAGCTGGAGGAATCAACAATTCTGAAATTCAAGTTATATTGCAAAGCTATAGCAATCAAAACAGTATGTTACTGGAAGAAAAATAGACACATAGATCAATAGAAAAGAGTAAAATATCCAAGAAAAAATGCTCAACTATATGCTCAATTAATGTTTGACAAAGCGGGAAAGAATATCCACTGTGAAAAAGAATAGTCTCTTCAACAAATGGTGCTGGGAAAACTGGACATTAACATGCAAAAGAATGAAACTGGACCACTTTCTTACACCATACATAAACATCAATTCAAAATGGATTTAATGACATAAAGGTGAGAACTGAAAAAAAATAAATGTGAGACATGAAACCATAAAAATCCTAGAATAGAGCACAGAAAGTTGTGTATTTAACAGGAACAGGAGCAACTTCTTTTTAAATATGTCTCCTGAGGCTAGGGAAATAAAACAGAAATAAACAGTTCAGACTACATCAGAATAAAAAGCTTCTGCACAACAAAGGAAACAATGAAACTAAAAGCCCACCTCAAAAATGGGGAAAGATATTTGCAAATGACAAATCCAATAAAGGGCTAGTATCCAAAATATATAAGGAGCTTATACAACTCAACGTTCAAAGAACAAATAATTCCATTTTTAAAATGGGCATAACTCATGAACAGACATTGCTTGAAAGAAAATATGCTGATGGCAAACAAACATATTAAAATATGTTCATCATCACTTACCATCAGAGAAATGCAAATCAAATTTCAATGAGACTGTTTCTTTTGCTGTGCAGAAGCTTTTTATCTTGATGAATTCCCAATAGGTCATTTTTGCTTTTGTTTCTTTTGCCTTCGTGGATGTATCTTGCAAGAAGTTACTGTGGCCGTGTTCAAAAAGGGTGTTGCCTGTGTTCTCCTGTAGGATTTTGATGGAATCTTGTCTCACATTTTGATCTTTCATCCATTTTGAGTTTATCTTTGTGTGTGGTGCAAGAGAGTGGTCTAGTTTCATTCTTCTGGACGTTTTCCCAGCACCATTTTTTGAAGAGACTGTCTTTTTTCCAGTGGATAGTCTTTCCTGCTTTGTCGAATATTAGTTGAACATAGAGTTGAGGGCCCATTTCTGTATTCTCTATTCTGTTCCATTGATCTATGTGTCTGTTTTTGTGCCAGGACCACACTGTCTTGATGATCACAGCTTTGTAATACAGCTTGAAATCCAGCATTGTGATGACTCCAGCTTTGGTTTTCCTTTTCAATGTTCCCCTGGCTATTCGGAGTCTTTTCTGATTCTACACAAATTTTAAGATTATTTGTTCCAACTGTGTGAAGAAAGTCCGTGATATTTTGATAGGGATTGCATTAAACGTGTAAATTGCCCTGGGTAGCATAGACATTTTCACAATATTAATTCTTCCAATCACAGAGAATGAGATGTTTTTCCATCTCTTTGTGTCTTCCTCAATTTCTCTCAGAAGTGTTCTATAGTTTTTAGGGTATAGACCTTTACCTCTTTGGTTAGGTTTATTCCTATGTATCTTATGATTTTCGGTCCATTGTAAATGATATTGATTCCTTAATTTCTCATTCTTCAGTCTCATTGTTAGTGTATAGAAAAGCCACATATTTCTGGGCATTGATTTTGTATCCTGCCACACTGCCAAATTGCTGTATGAGTTCTAGCCATCTTGGGGTGGAGCCTTTTGGGTTTTCTATATACAGTATCATGTCATCTGTGAAGAGAGAGAGTTTGACTACTTCTTTGCCAATTTGAATGCCTTTTATTTTCTTTGTTGTCTGATTGCTGAGGCTAGGACTTCTAGTACTATGATGAATAGCAGTGGTGAGAGTGGACATCCCTGTCGTGTTCCTGATCAGAGGAGAAAGGCTATCAGTTCTTCCCTATTGAGAATGATATTTGCTGTGGGCTCTTCATAAATGGGTTTTAATATTCTGAGGAATGTTCCCCCTACCCCTACACTTTGAAGAGTTTTAATCAGGAATGGATGCTGTATTTTGTCAAATGCTTTCTCTGCGTCTATTGAGGGATCATACAGTTCTTGTTTATTCTCTTGATGTGATCTATCACGTTGTTTTATGACTATTGAACCACCCTTGCATCCTAGGGATAAATCCCACTTAGTCATGGTGACTAATCTTCTTAATGTATTGTTGGATCCCATGGGGTAGTATCTTGAGAATTTTTGCATCCATGTTCATCCTTTTTGGTGGGGTGTTTGATTTTGGAGTCAAGGTAATGTTGGCCTCACAGTCACCCCTTTCTATCCTTTGGAACCGCTTTAGTAGAATAGGTATTATTTCTTCTTTAAATGTTTGATAGAATTTCCCTGGGAAGCCATCTGGCCCTGAACTTTATTGTCTTGGGAGGATTTTGCTGATTGCTTCAATTTCCTCTCTGATTATCCGGCTGTTCAGATTTTTTATTTCCTCCTGTTCAGTTTTGGTAATTTGTGGGTTTCAAGAAACGCATCGATTTTTTTCTAGATTGCCAATTTATTGGCATATAGCTGCTCATAATATGTTCTTTTTAAAGGATTTTATTTAATTATTTATTTATTCATGAGAGACACACAGAGACAGAGAGGCAGAGACACAGGCAGAGGGAGAAACAGGCTCCATGCAGGGAGCTCCATGTGGAACTTGATCCTGGGACTCCAGGATCACGCCCTGGGTCAAAGGTGGCGCTAAACCACTGAGCCACCTGGGCTGCCCTCATAATACATTTTTTAAATAGTTTGTATTTCCTTGATATTGGTTGTGATCTCTCCTCTTTCATTTGTAACTTTATTCATTTGAGTCTTTTTTCTTTTTAATAAGGCTGACTAGGGGTTTATCTATCTTATTATTCTTTCAAAGAAACAACTTCTGATTTTGTTGATATGTTCTACAATTCTTCTGGTGTCTATTTCATTGAGTTCTGCTCAAACTTTATTATCTCTCTTCTTCTGCTTGGTTTAGTCTTTATTTTGTGTTTTTTCTCCAACTCCTTTAGGTGCGAGGAAGGATTGTGTATTTGAGTTTTTTCCAATTTTTTGAAGGAGGATTGTATTGCGATGTATTTCCCTCTTAAGACTGCTTTTGCTGTATCCCAAAGATTTTCAATGGTTGTATATTTATTTTCATTAGTTTCCATGAATGTTTCTAATTCTTCCTGATTTCCCGGTTGACCCATTCAGCTTTTAGTAGGATGCTCTTTAACCTGTCTGTGTTTGAGTTTCTTCCAAATTTATTCTTGTGATTGAGTCCCAAAACACTGTGGTCTGAAAATGTGCAGCATACAATCCCAGTCCTTTGGTATCAGATGAAATCTGATTTGTGACCCAGTATGTGGTCAATTCTGGAGAAAGTTCCATGTGCATTTGAGAAGAAAGTGCATTCGGTTGGATTAGGATGGAATGTTCTGTACATATCTGTGAAATATATTTGGTCCAGTGTATCATATAAGGCCCTTGTTTCTTTAGTGATGTTCTGCTTAGATGATCTGTCATTTACAGCAATTGCCTGGTTGAAGTCTCCTACTCTTAGTGTATAATTATCTAAGTATCTTTTTACTTTGGTTGTTAATTAGTTAATATACTTGGAAGCTCACACATTAGGGGCATAAATATTCATGGTTGTTAGGTATCTTCTGTATAGACCCTTTGAGTATAATATAGTGTCCCTCTTCATCTCCTACTATAGTCTTTGGGATAAACTTTAATTTATCTGATATGAGGATTGTTACCCCAGCTTTCATTTGAGGACCATTTGAATGGTAAATGGTTCTCCACCCACTCATTTTCAGACTGGAGGTGTCGTTAGCTCCAAAAGGAGTCTCTTATAGACAGCATGTAGATGAGTCTTGTGTTTTTATCCAGCCCAATACCCTGCATCTTTGATGGGATCATTTAGCTCATTCACATTCAAAGTAACTATTGAAAGATATGAATTTAGTGTCATCATAACACCTATTCACTCCTTGTTTTTGTGGATTGTTTCATTGGGCTCCCTTTTTATTTTATAGGGTCCCCCTTAATATTTCTTGCAGAGCTGGTTTGGTGGTCACATATTCTTTCCGTTTCTGCCTGTCTTAGAAGCTCTTTATCTCTCCTTCTATTCTGAATGAGAGCCTTGCTGGATAAATTATTCTTGGCTGCATGTTCTTCTCATTTAGTGTCCTGTACATATCATACAAGCATTTTCTGGCCTGCCAGGTCACTGTGGAAAGGTCTGCTGTTAATCTGATAGTTCTCCCCATAAAAGTTAAGAATCCCTTGTCTCACGTTGCTTTATGGATTTTCTCCTCAAAGAGTTAAAAATAGATCTGCCCTATGACCCAGAAATTGCACTGCTGGGGATTTACCCCAAAGATACAGATGCAAGGAAACGCCGGGACAACAGCACCTTGATGTTTATAGCAGCAATGTCGACAATAGCCAAACTGTGGAAGGAGCCTCAGTGTCCATCGAAAGATGAATGGATAAACAAGATGTGGTTTATGTATACAATGGAATATTACTCAGCCATTAGAAATGACAAATACCCACCATTTGCTTCAACGTGGATGGAACTGGAGGGTATTATGCTGAGTGAAATGAATCAATCTGAGAAGGACAAACATTTTATGTTCTCATTCATTTGGGGAATATAAATAATAGTGAAAGGGAGTAGAAGGGAAGGGAGAAGAAGTGGGTAGGGAATATCAGAAAGGGAGACAGAACATGGAAGACTCCTAACTCTGGGAAACGAACTAGGGGTGGTGGAAGGGGAAGAGGGCGGAGGGTGGGGGTGACTGTGTGGCGGGCACTGAGGGGGGCACTTGACGGGATGAGCACTGGGTGTTATTCTGTATGTTGGCAAATTGAACACCAATAAAAAATAAATTTATTATTAAAAAATGAATTTTCTCCTTATCTTTGGAATTTGCAAGTTTCAGTATTAAATGTTGAGGTTTTGAATGGTTTGTATTGATTTTTTGAGGGTGTCCTCTATCTCTTGGATTTGATGCCTGTTTCCTTCCCCAGATTAGGGAAATTCTCAGCTATGATTTATTCAAATATACTTTGTGGTGATCTCTCTCTCAGTCTCTTCTGGAATCCCAATTAGACATAAATTCTTCCTTCTCAAGCTATGTCACTCACTCTCTCTTCCATCTCATTAACCCTGGCAGTTAAGACATCCATTTGGATTGCATCTCATTTAATCTATTTGTAATTTGGCCATGATTAGATCTCATTTCTGCCGTAACAACGTGTCTAGAGTCCTTTACGCTTTTTTTTCCCAGGGCCACCAGTAGCGTTGTAATTGTATCTCTAAATTGACTTTCTGACATCGCACTGAAATCCAAATTATGTGGCAGAGAGTACTGTTTCTGGTTCTTTCTTTCGTGGTGAATTCTTCCTTATAGACCTTTTGTCCAGGGCAGAGTGGCTGAATATCAAAAATATCAACCATGACTAAAGTAAAATACACACCAGATGATTCCAAAGAGGTCAGAGATCAGAAAATAAAAGAAAACAAAGATCAGAACAAAATAAAACATAAGGACCACTAACGTGAAAAGCAAATTTTATTTTTTTTTAATTTTTATTTATCTATGATAGAGAGAGAGAGAGAGAGAGAGAGGCAGAGACACAGGCAGAGGGAGAAGCAGGCTCCATGCACCGGAAGCCCGACGTGGGATTCGATCCCGGGTCTCCAGGATCACGCCCTGGGCCAAAGGCAGGCGCTAAACCGCTGCGCCACCCAGGGATCCCTGAAAAGCAAATTTTAAAACAAAGTAGTAAAGATAAAAAGCCATAAACCAAAGCAGAGTAGACAAAAAAAAAAAAGAAAGAAAGAAAGAAAAAGGGAAAAAAGTTAAGAAAAAAAGAAAAAGAGAAAAAAAGGGAGGGATGGTGATGGTGAAGAAGTGGTAATGGAGAGACAATGTAGTATACCTGAGTGGTCCTAGAAGGTGATGATCTTGGTTCCAAGTGTATTTTGTTCTGTATGTTAGAAGATGCTCAATGCCAAATTTATATAAACCAGCAATATTTGAAGTAAGCCCCAACATTAACCTCCAAAACATAAACAATAAGAAGGGGGGGGAGAATGGGAAGGAAGAGAGAATACAATCTCCCAGAATGAACCAGCACAGTATTCAACTTGTTTCTGGGTGTTTGTTGGTCGTGCTTTAGAAGGTATTAACTTCCACCATTATAAACAAAACAAGGCAGAAAAAAAAAAAACAGAAAACAAAAACTCATATCTCATATATCTACCAAAATTAAATTGAATACACTGAAGCAAATCCAGAAATGAGAAATATATTTAAGACATGTAATTGTAGAAATATGAAAGTTAAAAAGGAAAAAATAATTAAAAATGAAGGGCTGGTAAAATATCATAGGTAAGGTGGGAAAAGAGAAAAAATATTGGAAATTTTTAGTGTGATATAAAAACAAGTCATAATGGAAATAGGTAAAAAAAAGAAGAAAAGAAAAAAAGGACCCGCTAGTTCTTTTTTTTTTAATAAATTTATTTTTATTGGAGTTCAGTTTACCAACATACAGAAAAACACCCAGTGCTCAACCCATCAAGTGCCCACCTCAGCGCCGGCCACCCAGTCACCCCCACCCCCGCCCACCTCCCCTTCTACCACCCCTAGTTTGTTTCCCAGAGTTGGGAGTCTTCCATGTTCTGTCTCCCTTTCAGATATTTCCAACTCATTTTTTCTCCTTTCCCCTTTATTCCCTTTCACTATTTTTTATATTCCCCAAATGGATGAGACCATATAATGGTTGTCCTTCTCCGATTGACTTATTTCACTCAGCATAATACCCTCCAGGTCCATTCACGTCGAAGCAAATGGGGGGTATTTGTCGTTTCTAATGGCTGAGTAATATTCCATTGTATACATAGACCACATCTTCTTTATCCATTCACCTTTCGATGGACACCAAGTCTCCTTCCACAGCTTGGCTATTGTGGACATTGCTGCTAGAAACATTGGAGTGCAGGTGGCCCGGTGTTTCATTGCATCTGTATCTTTGGGGTAAATCCCCAACAGTGCAATTGCTGGGTCGTAGGGCAGGTCTATTTTTACCTCTTTGAGGAACCTCCACACAGTTTTCCAGAGTGGCTGTGCCAGTTCACATTCCCACCAACAGTGCAAGAGGGTTCCCTTTTCTCCGCATCCTCTCCAACATTTGTTGTTTCCTGCCTTGTTAATTTTCCCCATTCTCACTGGTGTGAGGTGCTCTCTCATGGTGGTTTTGATTTGTATTTCCCTGATGGTAAGTGATGTGGAGCATTTTCTCATGTGCATGTTGGCCATGTCTATGTCTTCCTCTGTGAGATTTCTCTTCATGTCTTTTGCCCATTTTATGATTGGATTGTTTGTTTCTTTGCTGTTGAGTTTAAGAAGTTCTTTACAGATCTTAGAAACTAGCCCTTTATCTGATACTTCATTTGCAAATATCTTCTCCCATTCTGTAGGTTGTCTTTTAGTTTTGTTGACTGTATCTTTTGCTGTGCAAAAGCTTCTTATCTTGATGAATTCCCAATAAGTCATTTTTGCTTTTGTTTCTTTTGCCTTCGTGGATGTATCTTGCAAGAAGTTACTGTGGCCGAGTTCAAAAAGGGTGTTGCCTGTGTTCTCCTCTAGGATTTTGATGGAATCTTGTATCACGTTTAGATCTTTCATCCATTTTGAGTTTATCTTTGTGTATGGTGAAAGAGAGTGGTCTAGTTTCATTCTTCTGCATGTGGATGTCCAATTTTCCCAGCACCATTTACTGAAGATTTTTTCTTTCTTTCTTCTGATGGATAGTCTTTCCTCCTTTATCGAATATTAGTTGACCATAAAGTTCAGGGTCCACTTCTGGGATCTGTATTCTGTTCCATTGATCTATGTGTCTGTTTTTGTGTCAATACTACACTGTCTTGATGACCACAGCTTTGTAGTACAACCTGAAATCTGGCATTGGGATGCCCCCAGCTATGGTTTTCTTTTTTAAAATTCCCCTGGCAATTCGGGGTCCTTCTCTGATTCCACACAAATCTTAAGATGATTTGTTCCAACTCTCTGAAGAAAGTCCATGGTATTTTGATAGGGATTGCATTAAACGTGTAAATTACCCTGGGTAACATTGACATTTTCACAATATTAATTCTGCCAATCCATGAGCATGGAATATTTTTCCATCTCTTTGTGTCTTCCTCAATTTCTTTCAGAAGTGTTCTATAGTTTTTAGGATATAAATCTTTGACCTCTTTGGTTAGGTTTATTCCTAGGTATCTTATGCTTTTGGGTGGAATAGTAAATGGGATTAACTCCTTAATTTCTCTTTCTTCAGTCTCATTGTTAGTGTATAGAAATGCCACTGACTTCTGGGCATTGATTTTGTATCCTGCCACACTGCCAAATTGCTGTATGAGTTCTAGCAATCCTGGGGTGGAGTTTTTTGGGTTTTCTATGTAGAGTATTGGCCAGTTCAGGTTTTCTGTTTCTTCCAGTTCCAGTTTTGGTAGTTTGTAGTTTTCCAGAAATGCATCCATTTCTTCTAGATTGCCTAATTTATTGGTGTATAGCTATTCATAATATGTTTTTAAAATCGTTTGTATTTCCTTGGTGTTGGTAGTGATCTCTCCTTTCTCATTCATGATTTTATTAATTTGAGTCTTCTCTCTCTTTTTTTAATAAGGCTGGCTAATGGTTTATCTATCTTATTAATTCTTTCAAAGAACCAACTCCTGGTTTTGTTGATCTGTTCCACAGTTCTTCTGGTCTCGATTTCATTGAGTTCTGCTTGAATCTTTATTAACTCTCTTCTTCTGCTGGGTGTAGGATCTATTTGTTGTTTTTTCTCTAGCTCCTTTATGTGTAGGGTTAGCTTTTGTATTTGAGTTCTTTCCAGTTTTTGGATGGATGCTTGTATTATGATGTATTTCCCCCTTAGGACTGCTTTCGCTGCATCTCAAAGACTGAACGGTTGTATCTTCATTCTCATTAGTTTCCATGAATCTTTTTAATTCTTCTTTAATTTCCTGGGTGACCCTTTCATCTTTTAGCAGGATTGTCCTTAACCTCCACGTGTTTGAAATCCTTCCAAACTTCTTGTTGTGATTTAGTTCTAATTTCAAGGCATTATGGTCTGAGAATATGCAGGGGACGATCCCAATCTTTTGGTATCAGTTCAGACCAGATTTGTGACCCAGTATGTGGTCTATTCTGGAGAAAGTTCAATGTGCACTTGAGAAGAAGGTGTATTCAGGTGCGTTTGGATGTAAAGTTCTGTAGATATCTGTGAAATCCATCTGGTCCAGTGTATCATTTAAAGCTCTCATTTCTTTGGATATGTTGTGTTTAGAAGACCTATCGAGTGTAGAAAGCACTAGATTGAAGTCACAAACTATAAGTGTATTATTATGTAAGAATGTCTTGACTTTGGTTATTAATTGTTTGATATATTTGGCAGCTCCCACATTCGGGGCATATATATTGATAATTGTTAAGTCGCCTTGTTGGATAGATCCTTTAAGTATGATATACTGTCCCTCTTCATCTCTCACTACAGTCTTTGGGGTAAATTTTAGTTTATCTGATATAAGGATGGCTATCCCTGCTTTCTTTTGAGGACCATTTGAATGGTAAATGGTTCTCCAACCTTTTATTTTCAGGCTGTAGGTGTCCTTCTGTCTAAAATGAGTCTCTTGTAGAGAGCAAATAGGTTGGTCTTGGTTTTCTATCCATTCTGACACCCTGGGCCTTTTGAAGGGGGCATTAAGCCCGTTCACGTTCAGAGTTACTATTGACAGATATGAGTTTAGTGTCATCATGATATCTATTCAGTCCTTGTTTTTGTGGATTGATCCACTGAACTTCTTCTTAAAGGGGAATTTTAAGAGTCCCCCTCAAAATTTCTTGCAGAGCTGGTTTGGAGGTCACATATTCTTTCAGTTCCTGCCTGTCTTGGAAGCTCTTTATCTCTCCTTCCATTCTGAATGAGAACCTTGATGGGTAGAGTATTCTTGGCTGCATGTTTTTCTCATTTTGGATCCTGAATATATGCTGCCAGCCTTTTCTGGCCTGCCGGGTCCTTGTGGAGAAGTCTGCTGGTACCCTAATACTCCTCCTCATAAAAGTCAGGGATTTCTTGTCTCTTGCTGGTTTAAGGATCTTCTCTTTATCTTTGGAATTTGCAACCTTCACTATTAAATGTCGAGGTGTTGAATAGTTTTTATTGATTTTCGGGGGGGATCTCTCTATTTCCTGTATCTGAATGCTTGTTTCCCTTCCCAGATTAGGAGAGTTTTCAGCTAGGATTTGTTCAAGTACATATTCTGGCCCTCTGTCCCTTTCGGCGCCCTCGGGAACCCCAATTAAACGGAGGTTTTTCTTCCTCAGGCTGTCGTTTATTTCCCTTAATCTGTCTTCATGGTCTTTTAATTATCTGTCTCTTTTTCCTCAGTTTCCCTCATGCCATCAACTTGTCTTCTATGTCACTCACTCGTTCTTCCACCTCGTTCACCCTCGTCGTTAGGACTTCTAGTTTGGATTGTACCTCATTCAATTGATTTTTAATTTTTGCCTGATTAGTTCTATATTCTGCAGTCATGAAGTCTCTGGAGTCCTTTGTGCTTTTTTCTAGAACCACCAGTAGCTTTATAATAGGCTTCTGAATTTGCTTTCTGACATTGAATTGTAATCCAAATTCTGTAACTCTGTGGGAGAGAGGACTGTATCTGATTTTTTTTTTTTTTTGAGGTAAGGGTTCCTTCTAGTCATTTTGGTCAGTGCAGAGTGGCCAAAACCAAGTTGTATTGGGAAAAGGAGAAAAAGAGAAAAGAGAAAGAAGGAAAGAAAAAGAAAAAAGAAAAAAAGGAAGAAAAAAAAGGAAGAAAAGAAAAAAAGAAAAAAAAGGGGTGGAGCAACAAATCAAAAAACAAGGGGGAGTATCCTCTGATTCTGTATACTGTAAGCCCTCGACTTCCCCTGGAACTTTCCAGTTCTGCTTGGTTAATAATTTGTTTTTCCCCTGTCCTTCTAGCTGGTCTTCTGGGGGAGGGGCCTGCTGTCCTGATTTTCAGGTGTTAGCACTTGGGGGAGCTGCTCAAGCCTCTGCCTGGTGCAGGGCTCAGTGAGTGATGTTTAAACTGCTTATCTGGTGAGGTCACTGTGAGGTTCAGTGGGGTTGTTTATCCTTTGAGGCCCCAGTAGAAACAATCACAGTGGCGGCAGCCAGCTCTGGAGCCCTGGATTCAGCTCCTACAGTAACTAAGGAGCTCTCCGTCTGCAGGGTCCTGGAGGCTCTGGGGGCGGGGCCGCTGATCTGCTCAGCCTGGGGCAGGAGTGTCCTTGCTTCCCTGGGCCCTCCTGGCTTCTGCCTGTCCCGGGGGGAGGCCGGATCCTGGGCTGTGTCCCTGGCGCCCTGTGCTCTCGGGCCTGTGCTGCTGGATTCGTGCTCCCAGCGGTGCAGCCGCTTCCCCGCGGAGCCTCTGCCCCGAGCTGCTCGCGGGGTGCGCAGCCCCCTCCGCCCGGAGCCTCCACCCGAGCCCCTTCCAGCTGCTCCCGGGTCCAGCCGTGCGTCTGCAGCCCTTTAGGGAGCTCGGTGCACTCTCCCCAGGGTGCCTAAGGGCATCCCCGCCCTCCTGGGGTCCTGCTCTAACTCCCTGCGAGCCCCTTTCTGTCCGGGAAGATTGGTGAAGCTCCTGCCTTTCCAGGCGGGGCTCTCCTGTCCTGGGGGCACTCGCCCCGGCCTTAGCCGGGCTCCTCGCGGGGCCTCTCCCCCTTGGAGGCCTTTTGTTTCTTTATTTCTTTTTTCCCTGTCTTCCTACCTTGATAGAAGCGCGAACTCTTCTCACTGTAGCATTCCAGCTGTTCTTCTTTAAATCTCAGGCCGAATTCGTAGATTTTCAGGATGATTTGAAGGTTATCTAGGTAATTTGGTGGGGACAGGTGATTTGGGGACCCTACTCTTCCGCCATCTTGCCCTGCCTCCGGACCTTCTAGTTCTATATACTATTTTCCCTCTGTCTTGGAGCTCTTCAGTGCTGCTTGTTCAAGAACTTGCTCTTCGGGATCCCTGGGTGGCGCAGCGGTTTGGAGCCTGCCTTTGGCCCAGGGCGCGATCCTGGAGACCCGGGATCGAATCCCACGTCAGGCTCCCGGTGCATGGAGCCTGCTTCTCCCTCTGCCTATGTCTCTGCCTCTCTTTCTCTCTGTGTGACTATCATAAATAAATTTAAAAAAAAAAAAAAAAGAACTTGCTCTTCCCCTGTTCTTCCAGCTGGCCTCAGGGAAGGGCCTGCTGTCTGATTCTCTCGTGTCTATGCCTGGGTGGAGTTGCCCCACCCCTTGCCAGGTGACGGGCTCAGTGTAAGCTGTTTATTCTGTGAGGTCTTTGTTTCCTAGAGGCCCCACCTCTCCCAGGCACAACGTTGAGCAAAGAGGAAAAACAACAATGGTGGCGGCCAGATTTCTAGCTCTGGAGTCAAGCTCCCTATGAGTAACTAACTGCAGTCTCCCAGTCCGCACTGCCCTAGATACTCCTTGGAGAGGCACACGTGCACTGATCTGCACAGCTTGCAGGGTGCCCAATGGCAGGAGAATTCTTGCTTTCCTGTGCCCTCCCTGCTTCCACCTATTGCAGGGGTAATACATGATCACCGGCTTTGTCCGCTTGGGTACCCTGGGATCTGAGGCCTGTGCCACTGGACCTGTTCTCTCGGTGACTACGTCTCCTAAAGGGAACGAGGTACAGCCACCTCTATCTGACGTTGGCCCGCCTATCCAACTGGCTTCTCCGAAATGCCCTAGAGGGCTGAGGTGTTCCAGCCGTTTTACCGAGATCTGTCTGCAGATTGTGGTAAGCTTTCCCCTGGGTGCACTTCCTCTAATAGTGACTCTGGTAAACTGGAGTCTTCTCTGCGATTCTGCCCGATTTACCTGCTACCTACTTTTTTGTCCGGGGAAAATCTGGTGCGGATTCTTAAAGTTCCTGCTTCTACAGGCCTGGGCTTTCCTGTCCCGGAGGCTCTTGCTGCTCCTCTTTAGCCCAGTTTCTCATGGTGCCCCTTCCCTACTTTTTCTTTTTATATTTTATTTTATTTTATTTTATTTTATTTTACTTTATTTTATTTTATTATTTTATTATTTTATTATTTTATTTTTTCTGCCTTCCTACCTTGCTAGAAGCAAAAACTTTTCTCTCTGTAGCATTCCAGCTGTTGTCTCTTTAAATCTCAGGTTGAATTCGTAGGTGTTCAGGGTGTTTTGAAAGTTATCTAGGTAAATTGGAGGGACCAGGTGAGTTGAGGACACCCACTCTTCTGCCATCTTGCCCCACTCCTTCACCATATAGTTTTGGCTGGAATTGTGATGGCTCCAGCTCTGTTTTTCTTTCTCAAGATTGCTTTAGCTATTCAGGGTCTTTGTGGTTCTAAAGAAATTTTAGGATTATCTTTTCTAGTTCTGTGAAAAATTCTGTTGGTATTTTGATAGGTATTATATTGACTTTGTAGATTGTTTTGGGTAATATGGGCATTTTAGCAATATTAATTCTTCCAATCCATAAGCATAGTATACTTTTCAATTTGATTGTGTCATTTTCAATTTCTTTCATCAAGGTTTATAGTTTTGAGAGTACAGGTCTTTCACCTCTTTAGTTTAATTTATTCATTAGTACTTTATTATTTTTGGTACAATTATAATTAGTGTTATTTTTTAAATTATTTATTTATTTATTCATGAGAGACACAGAGTCAAAGTCAGAGGTACAGGTAGAGGGAGAGGCAGGCTCTCTGTGGTTATCCCATTCAGGACTCCATCCCAAGATCCCTGGATCTTGAACTGAGCCAAAGGCAGACACTCAACCATTGAGCCAACCAGGTGCCCCAGTGTTACTTTTTCTTAATTTCCCTTTCTGCTACTTTGTTATTAGTATATAAAAATGCTACTGACTCTTGGGTATTAATTTTGTATTTTACAACTATGCTGAATTCATTTATTACTTCTAGTAATTTTCTGGTCATGTCTTCAGGATTTTCTATGTGTAACTATCATGTCTTCTGTAAATAGTGATAGTTTAACTTCTTCTTTACCAGTATGGATGCCTCTTATTTCTTTTTCTTGCCTAATTATTGTAGCTAGGACTTCCAGTTCTATGTTGAATACAAGTCATGAGAGTGAACATCCTTGTCTTGTTCCTGATCTTCAGGGAAAAGCTCTCAGGTTTTCATCATTTCACCATGATGTTATCTGTGGGTTTTTTCACAAATGGCCTTTATTATTTTGAAGTATGTTCCCTCTACCCCACTTCTTTTTATGTCATACTTAATAGAATTCTCCACAGAGTGATAAAGGGAGGTCAGTGAAGAGATAGGTTAAATAGTGGATGTAGATTGAGGAGTGCACTTGTGATAAGCATCAGGTGTTGTATGAAAGTGATGAATCTAAAAAAAAAAAAAAAAAAAGAAAGTGATGAATCTGTATATTGTACGCTTGAAATTAATATTACACTGTATGCTAACTAACTAGAATCTCAATAAAAATGTAAAAATAATTAATTGATTTACAATTAAAAGAATGGAAAAAGGAATGGTGGAGAAATCATTTATAATATTACAATATATGCATCAAAACATTCTGAGTTAAGCACACCAAAGCATATAAATTTGTTGAATAACTATGGTGTATACCTGAAACTAATGAAACTGTGTATCAACTATACTTCAAGGAAAAAATATAAACAAAAGTTTCTGAGGTTCTGAGAAAGAATAGAGAAGAATTGGAAAACAGGAACAGATAATAGGGTCAATCTGGACATTGGATGCATGACTTATAGGAATTTATAATGGAAAAAAGTCATTAAAAAAGAAAGAAATGAAATGCTTCTAATTTGTCTGAAAGAATGAACCAAAGTGAGGTTAAGAAATAGGAACAAGCCTTTCTTTGCCACTCATAAAACTTTTCTTAACAAAGACTTTGCCCTCTAACCAGAGATGTGTAAGTTTTTTATCATATCATATCTACACCTCTGCTCCTCACTCATATTCATAGTATCTGCTCCTTTTGTTCTACCAGAAAATAATAATTCAGGGTACATTCCTTAACAGAGTCTTCATTGCTTTTTGCTGCTATTACAAATCTTTTAAATGTGACACTATCTTTGCAAAGTATTTGGCAACCATTAATTAAATTTCATAATGCTCTTGTACTTAGCTTTCTAATAAAAAGAAATATTCATAGAGGCCTGGCCCCAGGCAAAATTTAAAAATGGACAAAGATTGTGCCCCTCCTCTGCTAGGCACAAATAGCCTATAAGCTACTCAAATATAAACCAGGGATTCTTACCACAGATCCTCTTCCTAGACCTAGAAGGTAACCATCCTTTGTTCTCAAATATCTTCTCCTCACATCTCAAAATCTAACCACTGAGGGGTTAGATTAGTGGTATTCATTTACAAAAATAAACACATTTTGTCTAACTTGTTACCAGATGCTACAGAATCTTAAGCTTAAGCTGTTACAGTAAATGACAGGAGATTTCTCATGCACTGTGATAGAAAAGTGAACAAAATCTTTTTCGGGAAAGAAGTTTGTTTCATTTTATTTTTTCCCAAGTCCATAGTATTGGTGATGAGTCTTGGGTATACAGTCTTCAAACATATAGCATAGTTATAATAGTCAATAATTCAAATGCAGGGCTCTGAACAATATGGATAACGCTATCCAGATTAAGCAGTTTGACTATAAATTCCTAACTAGAAAAGAGCTGGAAAACTGACCCATGTGTGCCCACCAACGACGGTTATCCTGAATTATCCATCCTTTGGACAGGAAGGGAAAAGCTAGTGTATTATTGCCTCACTCCTCAAACCTACACCTTCTCCTATAATTTTTATCTTACTAATAGCACTGTCATTCATACAGATGCCTAAGCCAGAAACCTGGGATTTGTCTCAGGCTCTTCCTTTTTCTTATACTTCATACACAAAAAACAAAAAACAAAAACAAAAACAAAAATAAATCCTACCAATTTTTACTGATTCTATCTATAAAATTGAAAATTAAAATTGTCAACTCTCCTTTGTTTCCTTTTCATTGTCTTAGTTTATACTATTATCACCTCTTTCCTGAAACACTGAAATGGTCCATAGGTCTTTGCCTCTACCAATTGCTCCTCTGTTGTCAGAGTAATTTTAAAACTCGAATCTGCAAGTTACTAATAACTTTTTATAACAGTTCAGACTTCACTTCCCTTATGAACTTAATCCCAATTCTTCAGGCAATTAGCCTTCTTCTTCTATGCCCATTTCTCCATTTTACTAATTAACATATCACACTGTTACACATCTACTTATATATCTGTTTCTTTTTGCTTTGAACATTTATTTGAGTATAGTTGACACATAATGTTATGTTAGTTTTAGGTGTAAAACATAGTGATTCAATATCTCTATACATTATGCTATAAGTGTATCTCTGTCACCATATAACACTATTACAATATCATTAGCTATATTACCTAGTCTGTACTTTTTATTTCTTGATTTATTCATTCCATAATTGGAAGCCTGTATCTCCCACTCCCTTTCACCCATTTTGCAACCCCCCCACACACACTTACCCTCCCTCTGGCAACCATCATTTTATTCTCTGTATTTATAGGTCTGATTCTGTTCTTTGTTTGTATATTCATTTATTTTGTTTTTTAGATTTCACATGAGTAAAATCATATGATACTTGCTTTCCCAGTCTGACTTATTTCACTTAGCATAATACCCTCTAGATCCATCAATGTTATTGAAAATCTCATCCTTTTTATGGCTGCATAATATTAATATATGAATTTATATTCATATTTATATCATATCTTCTTTATCCACTTATCTATCAATGGACAGTTAGGTTGCTCCTATATCTTGGTTATTGTACATAATGATGTAAGAGACATAGGGGTTCATATATCTTTTTGAATTAACATCTTTTTCCAAAACTTAATCAGGAGGAAATAGAATAACTAAACAGACCAATTACTAGAACAAAATTGAATCTGTAATTTAAAAAAAAAACAAAATAAAAGTCCAAGAACAGATGGATTCACAAGTGAACTCTACCAAACATTCAAAGAAGAGTTGATGCCTATTCTCCTAAAACTATTCCAAAAAAATCAAAGAGGACGGAAAGGTTCCAAATACACTCTATGAAGCCAACATTACCGTAATACCAAAACCAGACAGACTTTACAAAAAAAGAAACTACTGGCCAGTATTCCTGATAAACATACATATAAAAATCTTCAACAAAATATTAGCAATCCATAGTCACCAATACATTTAAAAGACTATTCACCATGTTCAAATAAGATTTATTCTGGAGATGCAAGAATGGTTCAATATTCAGAAGCCAAACAATGTGATATGCTATATCTCTTCATTATACTTGGAGTGTAGGGACCATGTCTTCTGCATCTCTTTATATCCAGAGTTTTGGCAAAACTCAGAAATTTATTACACATTTGTTGAATATTTGCCATTATCAATCACTCCTTAAGGTTAAGGCTTGGAAGATCTCCTTTAATTTCAAATATTACTTAAGTAATCAGCTGTAATTTGGTCAAAGCATCCCAGTAGCCCCATCACAGAACAGGACTCCAAAAAGTTGAATCCTGGGGCATGTAGGTAATAAAAAGTGATCTGGAAATATCTAGCTCATTGAATTGATGTGTGCTAGAGAAAGTCAGTACACATAACTTTCAAGGAACCAGAATCCTTCGCAAGGACAGACACAAAAGAAATAGAAAAATATGGAAACAGTGTATAAAAATGTTTCTTTTGCCTTCGTGGATGTATCTTGCAAGAAGTTACTGTGGCCTAGTTCAAAAAGGGTGTTGCCTGTGTTCTCCTCTAGGATTTTGATGGAATCTTGTCTCACATTTAGATCTTCCATCCATTTTGAGTTTATCTTTGTGTATGGTGAAAGAGAGTGGTCTAGTTTCATTCTTCTGCATGTGGATGTCCAATTTTCCCAGCACCATTTATTGAAGAGACTGTCTTTCTTCCAATGGATAGTCTTTCCTCCTTTATCGAATATTAGTTGACCATAAAGTTCAGGGTCCACTTCTGGGTTCTCTATTCTGTTCCATTGATCTATGTGTCTGTTTTTGTGCCAGTACCACACTGTCTTGATAACCACAGCTTTGTAGTACAACCTGAAATCTGGCATTGTGATGCCCCCAGATATGGTTTTCTTTTTTAAAATTCCCCTGAGATACACAGAGGAAGACATAGACATGGCCAACATGCACATGAGAAAATGTTCTGCATCACTTGCCATCAGGGAAATACAAATCAAAACCACAATGAGATACCACCTCACACCAGTGAGAATGGGGAAAATTAACAAGGCAGGAAACCACAAATGTTGAGAGGATGCGGAGAAAAGGGAACCCTCTTACAGTGTTGGTGGGAATGTGAACTGGTGCAGCCACTCTGGAAAACTGTGTGGAGGTTCCTCAAAGAGGTAAAAATAGACCTGCCTACGACCCAGCAATTGCACTGTTGGGGATTTACCCCAAAGATTCAGATGCAATGAAACGCCAGGACACCTGCACCCCGATGTTCTAGCAGCAATGTCCACAATAGCCAAACTGTGGAAGGAGCCTCGATGTCCATCGAAAGATGAATGGATAAAGAAGATGTGGTTTATGTATACAATGGAATATTACTCAGCCGTTAGAAATGACAAATACCCACCATTTGCTTCAACGTGGATGGAACTGGAGGGTATTATGCTGAGTGAAGTAAGTCAATCGGAGAAGGACAAACAGTGTATGTTCTCATTCATTTGGGGAATATAAATAATAGTGAAAGGGAATATAAGGGAAGGGAGAAGAAATGTGTGGGAAATATCAGAAAGGGAGACAGAACATAAAGACTCCTAACTCTGGGAAACGAACTAGGGGTGGTGGGAGGATAGGAGGGTGGGGGGTGGGGGTGAATGGGTGACGGGCACTGAGGGGGACACTTGACGGGATGAGCCCTGGGTGTTATTCTGTATGTTGGTAAATTGAACACCAATAAAAAATTAATTTATTACAAAAAAGGAAATAAATAAAATAAAATTCCCCTGAGATAGCCAGACATTTAATTTAATAAATATTGAGGATCCATTTTTTTTAGTTGAGCACTGTCATTCTGGTTAATATAACCTTTATGTTCATTTTAGAAAATGTTGATCAATTATACTTTTGAATATGTTGCATAAGAGGGAGAAGATAATGAATTTGTTTGGGAAGCACATTTAAAGGTAAACCCACAACAGAAAACTGTCCGTGTGACATACTGCTTCTTAATAAAGTAAATATATAAGCATTAGAGCTGCCTTTTCAGTCTTTAGTATGTAAACTTTATATCACCATCAGAAGCAAATATAGTTAGTCAAAATGTAAAAAATTTTAGTATGTTAACACTAAAAGCCTCCGTACATTGTTTTTCTTCCACATAATTGACAGTCTTGTTTATTCATACCATGAACTGAAAAGAAAACTAATGCAACAGAGTGATTTTCTATACTATTAGCTAAACAAAATATTTAAGAACTTATGCTTGAGTATTTTTGTTTGTATTTTTGTCTGAAAGTTTACATGCCTGAAAAGTTGGTAAGTATTGATAATGTGGGGCCATTGTCTCTGGGCAGAATTTTTTGTCTGTGCCACTACTGCCTATGCTTTTCTATTTCCTTCCTCACCTAGTCCATTTTTTTAAACATCATTTGCTTTTTGAGTTCTGATAATTGCAAGAAAGAACTGTGTGGCTCATGCTTCTTTTAATGCTGATCATATATATATATATATATATATATATATATATATATGGTTTGGGCATCATTCATCATGAACCTAAGGATCTTACCTCTATATGTCACAAAAGTTGCTTCATTTCCAGAGGGTTCTTAGGGTTCTCTGTAGGAAAATCAGAAAGGGGTTGATGTATTCAGTTTATAGCCAAAAGCACATCAATTAGGGGTCAGATCACCCATTAAGCAAGTTTGTCCTCTATAGTTTAAAAGTAATGCATGATTCCAAGAATAACTATTAGCCACTTAATTAAACTTCTTGGTGCAGTTTTAATTTTTGGTGTGGATTCCAGCTACCAACATTTGATGATGCTGTCCCTGGGAATTCATGTATATCCTCAAGATGTAAAAAATGAAAGATAAATGTATCTTAATTAAATAATATATCTTTATTTTTTTAAATTTTTATTTAAATTCAATTTGCCAACATATAATATAACACCCAGTCCTCATCCTATCAAGTGCCTCCTTAGTGCCCTCATAAATTTGTGAATTTTATATGCCCAGGGGTATATACAACCCATTGGGTATATACAACCCATTCAGCATTGTGCTTTTGGTGTTTTATCAAACCATAGCTTGGAGCAATTTGAGAACAGATTAGGGAATAGCTCTAAGGTATGGTATAAATAAGAAAGTTTTATTTTTTTAAAAGATTTTATCTATTTATGAAAGACACAAACAGGCAGAGACAAAGACAAAGGAAGAAGCAGGCTCCTCGCACAGAGCCCGATGCAGGATTCAGTCCCTGGATCAGGATCACACCCTGAGCTGAAGGAAGATACTCAACCACTGAGCTACCCAGGTGTCCCAATAAGAAAGTTTTAATTCCTCTAATTCCACAAGCCTAGTTCTGGTTGTTTGAGTGGCTAAAGGGAGTTTCACTGGTCTTTTTTTTTTCTAGAAATAAGTGACCTTAGAAGTGAAATAATGAATGGATGAACAAATGAATTAATAGATTATGGTAATGATAAAACTTTTATCCAGTGCCAGAGAGATAGTATAGCACAGAATGTGGGGCTATTTAGCATTAAAGAGGATAAAGAATCTAGCAATGAGATCCTTTTGGGGGAAAGAAAAGTAGCACCTAGCTGTATTAGAGACAAGCCCTGAGCATGATAGGAAAGGTGGTACAGTTTGACTTGAATCCTCTTTGACAAGATAAGAAGCTTTTGCACAGCAAAGGATACAGTCCACAAAACTCAAAGACAACCTACAGAAGGGGAGAAGATATTTGCAAATGGCGTATCAGATAAAGGGCTAGTTTCCAAGATCTATAAGAACTTCTTAAACTCAACACCAAAGAAACAAACAATCCAATCATGAAATGGGCAAAAGACATGAACAGAAATCTCACAGAGGAAGACATAGACATGGCCAACAGGCACATGAGAAAATGCTCTGCATCACTTGCCATCAGGGAAATACAAATCAAAACCACCATGAGATACCACCTCACACCAATGAGAATGGGGAAAATTAACAAGGCAGGAAACCACAAATGTTAGAGAGGATTGGAGAAAAGGGAACCTTCTTACACTGTTGGTGGGAATGTGAACTGGTGCAGCCACTCTGGAAAACTGTGTGGAGGTTCCTCAAAGAGGTAAAAATAGACCTGCCCTACGACCCAGCAATTGCACTGTTGGGGATTTACCCCAAAGATTCAGATGCAATGAAATGCCGGGACACCTGCACCCCGATGTTCTAGCAGCAATGTCCACAACAACCAAACTGTGGAAGGAGCCTCGGTGTCCATCGAAAGATGAATGGATAAAGAAGATGTGGTTTATGTATACAATGGAATATTACTCAGCCATTAGAAATGACAAATACCCACCATTTGCTTCAACGTGGATGGACCTGGAGGCTATCATGCTGAGTGAAGTAAGTCAATCGGAGAAGGACAAACAGTGTATGTTCTCATTCATTTGGGGAATATAAATAACAGTGAAAGGGAATATAAGGGAAGGGAGAAGAAAACGACTCCTAACTCTGGGAAACGAACTAGGGGTGGTGGAAGGGGAGGAGGGCGGGGGGTGGGGGTGAATGGGTGACGGGCACTGAGGGGGGCACTTGACGGGATGAGCCCTGGGTGTTATTCTGTATGTTGGTAAATTGAACACCAATAAAAAATTAATTTATTTAAAAAAATAAATAAATGTCTGGCTATCTCTGTGACCTATAAAATATATTTGGCATGGCCACCTCAAGTGCTTATTTATTGAGCCCCACATTCAGGTGTTGTGTAAAGAAAGAAGGGATGTGGAAATTAGACAAGGTTCTTTCCTTCAAGAAGTTTACAATACAGGAGATACATACAAATGTTTATCACACAGTGTTATAATAAATGTATGTAAATGCTACAGTGTTGTCACAAAAAAAGCACAATTCATTCTACTGGAGTGACAGACACTTCATCAAAAGGAAACACTTTACCTCAATCTTGAAGCATGAGCATTTTACTAGGTAAAGAGAAGGGATTACTCCGGGAAATATTATATGCAAAATATGAGAAACAAGAACCAGCATAAGTTCTTAGGGACACTGAGTACTCTTTTAAAGCTATGTCATACAACAAAAAGAATTGATGATGGTTGAGAAAAGCAATAAAGATGAAGCTAGAAAAGTATTTAAGAATTAGAGCATGATAAGGCCTGTTTAGACTTCATGCTGTAGTAAGTGAAATAAGTAATAGTAAGCCCTTGAATGATTTTAATAAGACCAGAATTAAATCTTTACAAACCTGCACCCACTCTAATAGAAATGTGGATACTGTAGTAGAAGAGGATTAAAGTCAGAAAGACATATTGTGAGACCAACCCAAGAGGTTATACAAGGGATGATGACAGCTTGAACTGAAGCAGTGGCATTAAAGATGCAGAAAAGGTAATTGGACATAGAAGAAAGTCAGAGCAGAGAATATCCAGCTTTATCCATACCAGGGAGAAAATGAAGAGATAAAATCAACAGAACTAACTTCCCAGTGACTACTATAGAGCAATTAAGTATTGCCTTAAACTTCACCTTGAGGGCCACTTTTGCTGAATGCCAATGTTTTAGAGCATTTTCTTTTTATTTTCATTTGTTTCCATGTATTTTTATTTCTTCTTTGATCTCCTCGTTGATCCATTCATTGTTTAGTAAAATTTTATTTAACCTTTGTGTATTTGTGGTCTTTTCAGATTTGTTGTTGTTATTGATGTACAATATTGTACATTATTGTATAATGCAGCACATTATTATCTTATCAATAACTTCCTCTATGTTCGTTATTAACTGTTTTAGTATTTGAGTCCTCCTATGCTGGACACATAAATATCTACTATTGTTATATCTTCTTGTTGAATTGTCTCTTTTATTTATTTTTTTAAAGATTTTATTTATTTATTCATGAGAGACACAGAGAGAGAGGCAGAGACACAAGCAGAGGGAGAAGAAACAGGCTCCATGCAGGGAGCCCGACGTGGGACCCCATCCCGAGTCTCCAGGATCACGCCCTGGGCTGAAGGCGGCGCTAAACCACTGAGCCACCCGGGGTTAACCGAATTGACCCCTTTATTATTATGGTGTCCTTTTTTATCTCCTGTTATAATTCTTGTTTTAAAATCTACTTTGTGCAATATAAATATTACTACTTAGGTTTTCTTTTGACGTCCATTTGCATGAGAGATGTTTCTCCATCCTCTCAGTTTCACTCTGCAGCTGTCTTAAGGTCTGAAATAAATCTCTAATAGGCAGCATAGAGATGGGTCTTGTTTTTTTTATCCATTCTGTCACCCCATGTCATTTGATTGGTGCATTTAGTCCATTTATGTTGAAAGTCATTATTGACAGATATGTATTTATTGTCACTTCATTACCTATCTTATGTTTGTTTCCAATGATTTTCTCTGATCTTTCCTTCTCTTTTTCACTTCATGATTTGCTGATTTTCTTTAGTGATATATGTGTATTTCTTTATCTTTACTCTTTGCACATTTATTAGCAGTTTTTGATATATGATTACCATTAGATTTTATATAATCTCTTCTGCATTCTATATAGCAGTCTATATTAGGTTGATGATTGCTTAAGTCTGAACCCATATTTGAGGTATATCTTGTCATATTTTACATTCTTTTTTTAAAGATTGTATTTATTTATTCATGAGAGACACACACAGAGAGAGTGAGAGGCAGAGATACAGGCAGAGGGAGAAGCAGGCTCCATACAGGGAGCCTGATGTGGGACTCCATCCCGGGACTCCAGAATCATGCCCTGAGCCAAATGCAGGTGCAAAACCACTGAGCCACCCAGGGATCCCATTTTACATCCTGTCATTTTATTTTGTGAGCTCTTTGACTGATTTTTTTTACAGAAATCTTCATTTTTACTGCTTTGGTGTTTCCTACCTTTATACTGTTACTTTTAGTCTCCCCTTTGCATTTAAAGAGTCCTCTTTAATATTTTTTGCAGGGCTGGTTTAATGATCATGAACTCTAACTTTTTTTGTTTGTTTGTTTGTTTGGGAAACTCTTTATTTATCCTTATATTCTGAATAATAGCCTTGCTAGATAGAGTATTCTTGGATGAAGATTTTTCCCATTCAGCACTTTGAATATATCATGCCACTTCTTCTGGCTTGGAAAGTTTCTTCTGAAATATACCCTGCCAGCCTTATGGGTTTCTCTTGTAAGTTACATGCTGACCTTTAGAAATCCAGGCTTTAAGCCCCTCTGGCTGCAAGAACTCAGAAAATTTGGCCCCTCTTGATTTCTAAGCCAAGGGATTTTTTCCCTTTGTGGGCTTTTCTGTGTGCTAGTCTGTCTCTCACGCTTCTTAAAGACCATGGCTTCCTCCCCACTACAGCAGCCATGATCCATTTTTCTCCCAAACTGTATCTCGGCACTCCCTACTTTCTTCAATATGGCCTTTTCTCTACCTTTAGTTGTGGAGTTTGTTCTGCCAGTCTTCATGTCAGTTTCTGAAGTATTTAGTATGATTTGATATCTAGTTGTATCTGTGGGAGGAAGCAAGCTTAGAGCCCTCTTACTCTACTGCCATCTTCCCAAGATCTACTTATGATGTTTTAAAGAATTTCTGCTTCTCAGTACTAGTTTCACAGATCATGTGACCATTTTTTATTTCTAAAAACTTATTATAAAATACAAGAATTGAGAATATTAGCAATATAGGAAATTTATTGGTTTTTGGATGAGGTGAGGTAGGGTAAAGTCCCAAACTGAGGAATGTAAAGGGTAAAATATATTCATGATTACTTCCTTTCATTTGAATATCTTATTTTCTTAACCCTCTCAGATTCCTGCAGCAAAACTCTGTAAGGATAGAAATGAAATCCCTTAGAAAATGACCATAAGGGAGAATTAACTGGGTCAGGGGATTTTAGCTCTAGCCAGATAATTTTAATCTGACCCAAGTCCATAATGAAAGTTGTTTGGTGTACTATGGGAAATTTGATGGTAGTCTTGGGCTAAACTTAATGGGCAAGTGTATCTATCAGCACAACATATCACCACTGAGCAATCACCATTGTGATCTCTAAAGAGTTAAGAGGGCAACAAAGGCAAAATGTTTATTAGAAAAACAGGTGGATTCTTCTCTGTCAAGGCTGAGATTAAAACCTCTTAGCCAAGATTCTATTTGCTATCTTTAGTGCTAGTGCTGCAAAAGTAAAGTCATGGACTTTTAATTTGATTAAAAACTTAAGTGCCCTGAATTCTAATGCTTTAAGTTTCCATCATGCATCATTGAGTCATAAAATGGGAAACATCTGTTTGAATTTGCAAGAAAGTTTCAAGCAATGGCTTCTTAACACAGTTCATCAAGACCCAGCAAAAGCAGAACAACCAGCAGGTCAAAGGAGTAATAATATTATGACCATCTCCAGATTAAGAAGTTGCTAGAAGTGTCTTGTAATCAAGAAAGTCATGACGCTGCTTGTCACTATAATGCAGGTAATAAGGTCGTAGGAGGGAGACTGAAGTATATATCAAACAAAGGTCTCTTTCAGATGTAATTTGGATTGGGTATTAATTATAAATAAGGCAAAATAAAGTTGGTGGGCAAAATATATTGGTGAGGATACCATAGGACTCTTCATTCTCAAATCAATATGTGAGCAAATATTATAAAGTTTCCATTATGGAATGCAGTATGGCAGGCAAGGAGGGATTGATCCATCTTTCCAAAAATTATAATAAAAGAAGCTCTGAGTTTTCCATTTCTACTTTATTAATCAGTAAGAGTGTGTAAGGAGTGTCTGCTTGCCCAAACTCTCAAATGCTCTAACACAGTAGTTCTCAATCTTGACTGCATATTAAAATTACTTGGTGAGTTTTAAAAACAGAGTCCACTGCCTGGGCTACCTCAACCCCAACAATTGTGATTTAAAGGCTCTAGAATGAGGTCAAAGTACTCATAAATTTTTAAAAAATCCTCAGGTGTTTTTCAAAGCCAGCTATTTGAGAGTGAGATGTAATACTCTCAGGCCCAAATATTAGCTCTATTTACAGGCCAACTAGGGAACGCTCAAATAGTGAGAATTCAAGTGTCCTCAAATCTCCTCCGTTTTTTTATATAATTCTGGCATCAGTGCTGCTACATTGCCTAAAATAACTATATTAGGATTTGTATAACTAGCTAAGATGCAGATGTTATCTGGGAAAGCTGACAAATTTATACCTTAGTTTGAATTTGTCATCAGATTAACTAGCAAAGGGAGCATACATTTTAATAGGGGAGCAGAAGCTCTAAAACATGAAATGCTATCTGATGAGGCAAGCTATGCCTAGGGTGACCAAACTTCCCTGTTTGTCTAGGACTGAGAAATCTTCTAGGATGTAGGAATTTCAGTTTCAAAAGCATAATTGTTCTGGGCAAACCTGTGTGAGTTAGTAACCATAGGCATGGGTTGGTGGGGGATCAAGAACTATGAGGGCTTGGAGTACCTGGGTAGAAGTAAGGAACTCTCGGGCACCTGGGTGGGTCAGTCTGTTAAGCATCTGCCTTTGGCTCAGATCATAGTCCTGGGGTCTTAGGATCAATCCCTTGTTGGGCTCCCTGCTAAGCAGGAAGCCTGCTTCTCCCTCTCCCTCTGTGAGCTGCTCCCCCTGCTTGTGCTCTGTCAAACAAATAAATAAAATCTTTAAAAAAATAAAAAAGTTTTTTTTAAAAAAGAAGGGACTCTATGGAGCAGAAAGCTCAATGAAGGACCCATTTCATTTACTTTACCATTTTGCCTGAAGATACAAAAATAGTGGCACAAGATCATTTATTGGATTATTAAATATTATAGATTATATATTTTTCTGAATTACTAGAAGAAACAAATAAGTTTTACCTGTGTTCTCTCCTGTTTATAGAAGGTAGTTAGGTCATTTTATGCCTGGAGTGGAGTGTAGTTCATGTTGCCAGTTACCACAAACAAAAAACTTCTGACTTTTGAAAAACCTCAACTCTTACTAAAGAGTTTAATTGGAATGAGAGGTCCTGAAGTAAGATCTTTGAAAATGAATAAGATGAAGCAGCAAGATTACAAGAGAATAAATCCTTAAACTAAGTAGTGGATGGTGGATTGGAATACCAAGAAAACTGTCATGCTTGGGTTGTGTGTTTGTGGTGTGTGTGTGTGCGCGTGCGCACGTGCACATGTGTATGTGTAGAAGGATGGGTGGTGTACCTAGAGATGACAAATCTGAGGCCTATTATTTGCTCAGATTTTTATGACCAGTATTGTATAGAAGCTATGAGCTTCCCAACTTCAAAGGACCAATATGAACTTTTCAGTGGTTACTGGTGTAAACCTACAATCAGAGTCTTTCTCCAATGCTATGTACTGTTGGGATGTCCAATTATGGAGCAGATTTAATTTACTGTTGGCCCAGTAGGATGGGAGCTCAGAAAATTTAGTTAAATTTAAACAAAAGGTGACATTTCTAATACACACAAAAGTGTAGAGAAAAATTCATACCCACTACAATATTTGCTATTGAAAACCTACATGTCAGATATTTTATCATGTATATTATTAATGTTTACAGCTGTGAGGCCTGTGTGTATATATATTTATATACATACATCTCATAAGTTGTACATAACATACATAAATATAAGTATATGTGTATAAGTATATAAACATACTTTATAATATATTTGTATATAGTATACACATTTTAAAAATGAAGATCATAGTAGGGTACCATGGTGGCTCAGTCGGTTAAGCATCTGACTCTTGGTTTTGGGTCAGGTCATGATCCAGGTCCTAAGATTGAGCCCCTCATCAGACTCCACTCTCAGTGTGGAGTCTGCTTGAGATTCTTTCCCCTCCTCCCTCTCCTTCCCCATCTGCTCCTTTCCCTGCTCATGCTTTCTCTCTAAAATACATAAAATCTTAAAAAAAATAAGGATCATACAGGTAAAGTTGACTTATCATACAACTTGTAAAAAGTGGCAGAGTTAGGAATTTTTATCCATGCCTTTCCAATTCCAAACCCTGTCCTTTCAACACTCATCATGTTACTTTGGTATTAGACAGAATAAAAGGAAAACAAAATCTTGAAATACTTCTGTGGATACTCATTTCCTCTCTCTAATGGAAAATGTGTACTTACAGATTGAAGAACCAAATGTGTTGCATGTTCTGTGGGGTTGGCCTCACCTCCATGGATGTCATTTTGACAGCTTTTAAACCTAAGGATTGAACTTAGCCTCTGGAATAGGCGGTTCTGTAATGGAATCTTTGGCACAGCTGTTTCGGGGTATGTCTGTGTATCTACCTGGAATAAGCTCTACTTTATTTCTAGACACTTTTAAATGTGTTTCTTATTACTTTTGACCACAATTAATTACCAAGTGATTTTTCTCTTTGCCAGTTTTTATTTATCATTCATCTTCTTCAGCAGGAAAAAAAAGAGAGCAAATCTAGAAAGTGGCATATAGACTAGTAATTATTTTGGTTTCATAGCAACTAGGAGCAATTTTTAGATAAGTGGTGCCTATTTTGGCTTCCCAAGGTTATTGCATATAATTCTGACATGGTCTTAGCAGAGTAAAATTCATGGAGACAATCCAGCTTTAGGCAAAGTTGAAACCATTAAAGATTTACACATCAAAACAAGGATTAAAGTGGATCTGGTCAGGAGTCATGTTCTTAAAGATTCTTGCTATGGTATTATGTTTACTTTACAGGAAAATGTGTTGACAGTCATGTCCTCAAAGGTATCATTAACACAAGTTAAGGGTCAGATAGACCTGGGTTTGATTCCAGCTCCAATATTTGCTCTGAGATTTTAGGTAAGTTACATAAGCTCTTTAAGCTATATTTTCTTTTTCTTAAATGAAGATGACAATATGTAACTCATAAAGCATAAATTAATTAATGTATGTAAAAACTTAGCACAGTATCTGACAAGTAGCAGTCAATAAATGTAAGCTATCATCATCATCATCAACATTTGCTATTGCTATTGCTATCATCATCATCATCATCATCATATTTATTCTGTATTGAACTCCTCACATTTGTTTTTTAAAGGAATTGTACTATTTCCACTTAGGTTTTAGAAAAGCTGTGTCTATACAGCTCTACAATTCAGTAAAAGAATTTAGTCCAACTAGTTTTGAGGCACTGTGTAAACATAAAGTGAAAATCATGTGAAAGGCTGATATTATTATAATTAAAATATTTACCTTAATTTGCAAATAGGTTGGAGGAAAGAGGAAACCTTTCCTTCTAGGTTCTTGGTTTAGCTAATCTTGCATTATTCTCAAAACATGTCTTTGACCTTCAATTCTACCTTTTTTGGTTCAACTAGAATTATTTGTTCCTCATCTGATATATGCTAGGGACACAATGATGAGACAGTCTTTGCATAAAGGGAGTTTTAAGTCTAATAACCATGTTCTTACAGTAGTACAGGGTAGCTTTCATGTGGACTTGACTGTTTATCATTGGAACAATTTGTGAATGGTCAAGCATTGACTGATCTCTCTTGATATATATCTCTATCTCACTCTCCTCTCCATTTTACAATTTTTTTCTCTATGTAAGGCCAATGTAAGAGATATTTGAGTCTCTACCAACTGGAAAGACAATGACAGTGGTCTTTCCTGAATTTTTAAATCATCAACGACTATTAAATGGTGGAAGGATTAGACTTCTCTTTAGTAGCTCCAAAGAGCCAAACTAGGATAGATAAATGTGTATCAGGGAGGCAGATTTTGGTTAGAATACAAAGAATTGCATGGGCTCCTCAGCTTGGAAATATTTGAATAAACACTGAATTACCAGAGATCTGGACGACTATGGAATTCATTCCTGTATTTAGCATGACATTGTCCTAGAAGGTCTTTCTGGTTCCTTTTAGTTCTGAAGTTCTGTGCAACATGGAGAACTCTCTAATGGGTTAGATTTCCATGCTACTAACAAAAATTATTCTTTCAAAATTTTTCTGTTGACATTGTTGAGCAGTTTAATCCCTTAAACTTATCATTTTAATATTGTTAACTATAACTTGGATAGTTTCTTATATAAAGAGTACAAGTGAGACTTTGAGAATCTACTATTTTATTATCAAAAGGAAATGTGTACAATGAGACTTCACCCATAGTAAAAAGCAGGATAGAGGGATACCTGGGTGGCTCAGTGGTTGTGTCTAGCTTTGGCTCAGGGTGTCATCCTGGGGTCCTGGGATCAAGTCTCACATCAGGCTCCTCTTGGGGAGCCTGCTTCTCCTTCTGCCTATGTCTCTGCCTCTTTCTCGGTAGCTCTCATGAATAAATAAATAAAATCTTTTTTTAAAAAAGCAGGATAGAAATCCTCTGCTATGTGCAAAGCACTTTCTCTTACCAGGGAACATATCCTCATTTTAGTTATTGCCAAGGAAAGATATTAGCTCCCACCTCATTTCTCCTGCTTCTGCTTTCTTGAATTCTCCATTTGGCCTAGTGGATTACCCATCTGCAGGCTCAGCTTTGTTCCAGTTCTTAGACCAATCCCATTTGAAGTTTATTATCTTGTGGCCTTCCTGCTGGTCTGACTCAATACACATCCTAGAATCTCTGGTGTCCTACATTGTTCTTAAGTACTCTGTATTAATTTGTATCATGTAGACTAGAGGCATATATAACCAATGATTTGCCACTGTAGTCCTGACATCTGGTTTTCTGTATTGACTCTTGGGTTCCAGCTCTTCCTTTCTGGGTACCCCAATTTGTAGATTTAAACTTTTGCTTTGGATTATACTCTGACATTATGTTCCAATAAATAATGCAGTATATCTTCTTTTTTACTTATGATATAATAATAGTAATAATGGCTGCATATCTTTGTGCTTACTATGGGGCAGCCTTACCATAGTTTAAAAATTAAGATGGAAAGCTCTAATTTTCAAAGAAAAGTAGTATAAAAGTTTAGAGTGGGTTTTTCTTTCATATGAGAACAAACTCCTGTAATGGAGTTTTTTTTAAGACAAGAAGTAATTGGAATCCCATCTTCAAAGAGTGTTGTGGGGAGAAATATTTAATGGTTTTTTTATCATTCAGAGATTAGAAAAATAGAAAAGTGATTAAAACAGAAGCAGTAGGAATTTCAATTGAACATAATGAAAACCTTTATGGTTAGCAGGGTGTAGCAAACCCACTAAGGGGAACCAGACACTGCTAATTAGTTTGTACATGGTTTAAAAATTACTTTAAAGATGTATATAGAAGCCTGTTCAATCAAAAAATAATAATCTTATACAACTGGTTTTCAGGGTCTATGTACACAGAAAATGAAAATTGTGTGAAAGATATTTTTAGAACTAAAATGCTTTCCTGATTAACTCCAAGAAGAGACTAAATAACTGGTCCTGAAATGTTTTGCTATTCAGCTGCCTGAAGGCTGGCAAATAGAACCTCTAAAGTGCATTATAATTTTCAGATTCTCATCATTTTCTGAGTCGCAATTGAGAATAAAACAGTTTTAGATCAGGTAGGAAACATTTAGTTGTTTCTCTTTCCACCAGAATCTTAAAATGCACATTTTTCATGATTTTTGTAATGAACAGGTAATTATATATTTTGATTTATCTCTTTCAATGATCATAATTAAATATGATTCATCACTGTAATTTCATCAATAAATCAAAGTAGTTCACAAGGCAAAGTTATCTGTCATATACAACCATTCATGCATTGTTTTTAATGAGAAAAAAATTATTTAAGAGGAGAAAGACTGCACTTACATTCCAGTGTCACAACATCTTACTCTTTAAGACTATTGTAGTTATTTTCTCAATATCCACCCTGTATTAAACAGACATGAATTCAAACAGCCTACCACCTCAGAATAAATACTTTCTGAGATACTTTCTGTTAATACTCTAACCCTATCAATGCAATGTTGTTTGTTCTTAGTAAAGACTGGTGGATCAAATATCATGAAGGTTGCACAAGTACCTGAATGAGCAGACCCAGTTGCAGGAAGTTAGAGTTCAGCCAGGAGGATAAAGCATTATGACCAAGGGGTGAGTCAATCTGCACGCATAGTAAAATGAACTGGGAATGTGATAGGAGAATGATCAGTAGTCCATAATGAAGCTGCATGATATTTCAATGGGTAGATAGAGTGAAAAACCAGGAAATATGAAAGAATATAGTTTATGAAAGAGTTGAGGAAGTCTGAGATCTCTGTTTTCTCATCTACAAAATGGAGCTAAATATTATCTGTAGGATTGAATATTGGGAGGATTGAATGAGATGTGTATAAAACATTTAACACGTTGCCTGACACCTAAAAAGACTCCATAAATGTTAGTTCTTATAAGACTATGACTAGTAAGGGGTGTGAATCTCTTGCCTGATGTATATTTTTTTCTGCACATTTCTGGGTTGTCTTTGCAATAGTATTGCAATATCGACTCTTAAATAGCTTGTAGTCAGTTATGAATTCCAAGGCTGTAAGCCATACTTAATTTTAGTGAGGTCTCCTTTGTATTTCTGGGTATCTTTTTGTTTTTCATTTTTAAGCTTGTTTCCTAATACTATGTGCTTTCTCTTGGTGAAAATATTCCTGCTTCATAGGACAATTTATAGTATATCAATGTTCATTTTGCAGGTTATTTCTGTTCCATAACCATGCCAGTTTTAACATAATGTGGACATCTGATTAACACATCTTAAGTTTTTTTAGTACAAAAGCCCTGTCCCCTTGTCTTTGTCCAACAAAGGTGCTGGCTCTGTTTAAAGGTCCACAGACACCAAATAAAAGACTGTCAAAGAAGATGGAACATAATAGACTTAAATTTAAAACTTAAATTTTTATCTGAACTACTTTTGGGTTCTGGAGCTCCCAGTTCCAGTCTTACCTCTATAGCTGAATTACATTGTTTATAGATGGTATCTGTTTCCCAGACTCCCAAGATTTATTAATGGAAATTTTACTCCCACACCAAGGAGACAACAGCATTCCTTGGAATGTGACTGTTATCACAACTCAGTGAAACCCTTTCATTAACATATAATAAAAAACAAATTCAAATGGGATGAAATTTAGTGATTCAGTTTTATTATTTATTATTTTTTATTTTTTTATTTATTCATGAGAGACAAACAGAGAAAGAGAGAGAGGCAGAGACACAGGCAGGGAAAAGCAGGCTCCATGTAGGGAGCCTGACGTGGGACTCGATCCCTGGTCTTCAGGATCAGGCCCTGGGCTGAAGGCAGCACCAAACCGCTAAGCCACCTGGGCTGCCCTGGTTCAGTTTTAATATCTTGGTTGAAGAATTCAAGGAAATTAATTTGTGATGTTTTCTAGGTTCTGTGAAAGGTAAATATTTTTAAATAAATATTTTTCATTGTAGATAGCTTGTGTTTAACATATCTTCTGAAATACAAATTGTTTTTATAGAGACAATAGAAAGAAATTAAGAAAAAATAATTGAATTTAGCTATAGCATGAAGCTGTCCAAAAGTTTCTCAATTCATATTACATGAAGAAATTGGGAAACTAAATGGGTATCAATTGGTTTAGCCTTCAGAGTAATTATTCTTCAGTTGATTTACCATGCTAGATAAAAATGAAAGTTAATGCCTATGCTAATTAGGAAAAAAATGTGTTCGCTTTTTTATTGAGTTTTGAAATGCACATAGATTGATTCTAAATTTTATTATATTGCATTCAGATCACTATCACACATAAGTTACCTAGATCAGAACATGTCAAAATTTAGCTATAATATGAATTAATGCAAGACACATTTGATCTATGTTAGAGAAAATAATCTCACTGGAGAATAATAAATAATGAGGGAGATTGCTTCTGAAATATTATTTAGGATTATTAGGGGCCACAGGCAAAGAAGGTGACAGTCCCACTTCTCCCTTGTGAGAAATGAGAAAATAATTGTTGGAGGGTCTTTAATTCCAAGCAAAATCCCATTTGGGAGGGCTTTGAAGATCTGCTCTTCATACCCTTTGAGAGAAGAGAGCACTAAAAAGACCCTAGAAAGATGTTAATCAAAATTGTTAAATTTCCAGCATTCTAAATCTCCTTCACTAGGGTAAAAAAAATCAAATAAACTTCCTTCTCCATACAGAATCTTATGTTGCTTGTTGAATTTGTCACTGTGGGTGCTTTGTAATGTATTTAATGTAGATCCATCTTGAATTTCCTAAGAACCTGGATTTTACTTTATCAGACAGCAGTTGACTTCTGCCTCAGCATACCAGTGTGGCTCTAGTGTTGTCCTCACAACACAACCCCTTCTACCCTAGTCCTCTCCATAGTAGAGTTGATGCCTATGTAGATGTTTCAAGAATCTAGACAACTCTGTAATTTTCTTCTCCAGAATAAGTGAAAACTTCATCTAATTCCTCCAAGATCTTTATAGAAGATTCCAACAAATGGGAGTAATTTTCATTTGACCTATAATTTTTAAATATTTTACATTTTGTTCAGTCTGATGACTATTGGCTTTGTGTTGAGATGTGTTGAAAGGGAGAGCAACTTACACTAAAGGATATTTATATATTGCAGTAAAGATTCAATTCAAGATCTCTAACAGATTTGTTTTCTTTAACTTGAATTCAGGGAAAAGAAACAAATAAGACAATAAGTTCTCATCAGTGCATTATTCTTTTTTTAATAATAAATTTATTTCGTATTGGTGTTCAATTTGCCAACATACAGAATAACACCCAGTGCTCATCCCGTCAAGTGCCCACCTCAGTGCCCACCACCCAGTCACCACCCCCCCCCCCCCCCGCCCTCCTCCCCTTCCTCAACCCCTAGTTAGTTTCCCAGAGTTCGGCGTCTTCCATATTCTGTCTCCCTATCTGATATTTCCTACCCATTTCTTCTCCCTTCCCTTCGACTCCCTTTCACTACTATTTATATTCCCCAAAGGGATGAGACCATATAATGTTTGTCCTTCTCTGATTGACTTATTTCACTCAGCATAATACCCTCCAGTTCCATCCACGTCGAAGCAAATGGTGGGTATTTGTCATTTCTAATGGCAGAGTAATATTCCATTGTACACATAAACCACATCTTCTTTATCCATTCATCTTTCGATTGACCCCAAGGCTCCTTCCACAGTTTGGCTATTGTGGACATTGCTGCTAGAAACATCGGAGTGCAGGTGTCCCGGAGTTTCATTTCATCTGGATCTTTGGGGTAAATCCCCAACAGTGCAATTGCTGGTTCGTAGGGCAGGTCTATTTTTAACTCTTGGAGGAACCACCACACAGTTTTCCAGAGTGGCTGCACCGGTTCAGATTCCCACCAACAGTGTAAGAGGGTTTCCTTTTCTCCGCATCCTCTCCAACATTTGTTGTTTCCTGCCTTGTTAATTTGCCCCATTCTCACTGGTGTGAGATAGGTATTTCATTCTGGTTTTGATTTGTATATCCCTGATGGCAAGTGATGCAGAGCATTTTCTCATGTGTGTGTTGGCCATGTCTATGTCTTCCTCTGTGAGATTTCTCTTCATGTCTTTTGCCCATTTCATGACTGGATTGTTTGTTTCTTTGGTGTTGAGTTAAATAAGTTCTTTTTTTTATGATAGCCACACACACACACACAGAGAGAGAGAGAGAGAGAGAGAGAGAGAGAGGCAGAGACACAGGCAGAGGGAGAAGCAGGCTCCATGCACCGGAAGCCCGACGTGGGATTCGATCCCGGGTCTCCAGGATCGCGCCCTGGGCCAAAGGCAGGCGCCAAACTGCTGCGCCACCCAGGGATCCCTAAGTTCTTTATAGATCTTGGAAACTAGCCCTTTATCTGATAGGTCATTTGCAAATATCTTCTCCCATTCTGTAGGTTGTCTTTTAGTTTTGTTGACTGTATCCTTTGCTGTGCAAAAGCTGCTTATCTTGATGAAGTCCCAATAGTTCATTTTTGCTTTTGTTTCTCTTGCCTTCATGGATGTATCTTGCAAGAAGTTACTGTGGCCAAGTTCAAAAAGGGTGTTGCCTGTGTTCTCCTCTAGGATTTTGATGGAATCTTGTCTCACATTTAGATCTTTCATCCATTTTGAGTTTATCATTGTGTATGGTGAAAGAGAGAGGTCTAGTTTCATTCTTCTGCATGTGGATGTCCAATTTTCCCAGCACCATTTATTGAAGAGACTGTCTTTCTTCCAGTGGATAGTCTTTCCTCCTTTATCGAATATTAGTTGATCATAAAGTTCAGGGTCCACTTCTGGGTTCTCTATTCTGTTCCATTGATCTAGGTGTCTGTTTTTGTGCCGGTACTACACTGTCTTGATGACCACAGCTTTGTAGTACAACCTGAAATCTGGCATTGGGATGCCCCCAGCTATGGTTTTCTTTTTAAAAATTCTCCCGGCTATTTGGGGTCTTTTCTGATTCCACACAAATCTTAAAATAATTAGTTCTAACTCTCTGAAGAAAGTCCATGGTATTTTGATAGGGATTGCATTAAACGTGTAAATTGCCCTGGGTAACATTGACATTTTCACAATATTAATTCTTCCAATCCATGAACATGGAATATTTTTCCATCTCTTTGTGTCTTCCTCAATTTCTTTCAGAAGTGTTCTATAGTTTTGAGGGTATAGATCCTTTACCTCTTTGGTTAGGTTTATTCCTAGGTATCTTATGCTTTTGGGTGGAATAGTAAATGGGATTGACTCCTTAATTTCTCTTTCTTCAGTCTCATTGTTAGTGTATAGAAATGCCACTGATTTCTGGGCTTTGATTTTGTATCCTGCCACGCTACCAAATTGCTGTATGAGTTCTAGCAATCTTGGGGTGGAATCTTTTGGGTTTTCTATGTAGAGTATCATGTCATTGGCAAAGAGGGAGAGTTTGACTTCTTCTTTGCCAACTGGAATGCCTTTAATGTCTTTTTGTTGTCTGATTGCTGAGGCTAGGACTTCTAGTACTATGTTGAATAGCAGTGGTGAGAGTGGACATCCCTGTCTTGTTCCTGATCTTAGGGGAAAGGCTCCCAGTGCTTCCCCATTGAGAATGATATTTGCTGTGGGCTTTTCGTAGATGGCTTTTAAGATGTCGAGGAATGTTCCCTCCATCCCTAGACTCTGAAGAGTTTTGATCAGGAATGGATGCTGTATTTTGTCAAATGCTTTCTCTGCATCTAATGAGAGGATCATATGGTTCTTGGTTTTTCTCTTGCTGATATGATGAATCACATTGATTTTTTTTCGAGTGTTGAACCAGCCTTGTGTCCCGGGAATAAATCCTACTTGGTCAAGGTGAATAATTTTCTTAATGTACTGTTGTATCCTATTGGCTAGTATCTTGTTAAGGATTTTTGCATCCATGTTCATCAGGGATATTGGTCTATAATTCTCCTTTTTGGTGGGGTCTTTGTCTGATTTTGGAATTAAGGTGATGCTGGCCTCAAAGAACGAATTTGGAAGTACTCCATCGCTTTCTATCTTTCCAAACAGCTTTAGTAGAATAGGTATGGTTTCTTCTTTAAACGTTTGATAGAATTCCCCAGGAAAGCCATCTGGCCCTGGACTTTTGTGTCTTGGGAGGTGTTTGATGACTGCTTCAATATCCTCCCTGGTTATTGGCCTGCTCAGGTTTTCTTTTTCTTCCTGTTCCAGTTTTGGTAGTTTGTGGCGTTCCAGAAATGCGTCCATTTCTTCTAGATTGCCTAATTTATTGGCGTATAGCTGTTCATAATATGTTTTTAAAATCGTTTGTATTTCCTTGGTGTTGGTAGTGATCTCTCCTTTCTCATTCATGATTTTATTAATTTGAGTCTTCTATCTCTTCTTTTTAATAAGGCTGGCTAATGGTTTATCTATCTTATTAATTCTTTCAAAGAACCAACTCCTGGTTTTGTTGACCTGTTCCACAGTTCTTCTGGTCTCCATTTCGTTGAGTTCTGCTCGAATCTTTATTAACTCTCTTCTTCTGCTGGGTGTAGGATCTATTTGCTGTTTTTTCTCTAGCTCCTTTAGGTGTAAGGTTACCTTTTGTATTTGAGTTCTTTCCAGTTTTTGGATGGATGCTTGTATTGCGATGTACTTCCCCCACCCCCAGGACTGCTTTTGCTGTATCCCAAAGATATTGAACGGTTGTGTCTTCATTCTCATTAGTTTCCATGAATCTTTTTAATTCTACCTTAATTTCCTGGTTGACCCTTTCATCTTTTAGCAAGACGGTCCTTAACCTCCATGTGTTTGAAGTCCTTCCAAATTCTTGTTGTGATTTAGTTCTAATTTCAAGGCATTATGGTCTGAAAATATGCAGGGGACGATCCCAATCTTTTGGTATCGGTTACGACCAGATTTGTGACCCAGTATGTGGTCTATTCTGGAGAAAGTTCCATGTGCCCTTGAGAAAAATGTGTATTCAGTTGAGTTTCGATGTAAAGTTCTGTAGATATCTGTGAAATCCATCTGGTCCAGTGTATCATTTAAAGCTCTCGTTTCTTTGGAGATGTTGTGTTTAGAAGACCTATCAAGTGTAGAAAGGGCTAGATTGAATTCACCAAGTATAAGTGTATTATTATCTAAGTGTATCTTGACTTTGGTTATTAATTCATTGATATATTTGGCAGCTCCCACATTCGGGGCATATATATTGAGGATTGTTAAGTCCTCTTGTTGGATAGATCCTTTAATATGATATAGTGTCCCTCTTCATTTCTCACTACAGTCTTCGGGGTAAATTTTAGTTCATCTGATATAACGATGGCTACCCCTGCTTTCTTTTGAGTACCATTTAAATGGTAAATGGTTCTCCAACCTTTTATATTCAGGCTGTAGGTGTCCTTCTGTCTAAAATGTGTCTCTTGTAGACAACAAATAGATAGGTCCTGCTATTTTATCCATTCTGACACCCTGGGCCTTTTGATGGGGTCATTAATCCCATTCACATTCAGAGTTACTATTGACAGATATGAGTTTAGTGTCCTCATGATATCTGTTCAGTCCCTGTTTTTGTGGATTGTTCCATTGGACTTCTTCTTAAAGGGGGATTTTAAGAGTCCCCCTTAAAATTTCTTGCAGAGCTGGTTTGGAGGTCACATATTCTTTCAGTTCCTGCCTGTCTTGGAAGCTCTTTATCTCTCCTTCCATTCCTAATCAGAGCCTTGCTGGATAAAGTATTCTTGGTTGCATGTTTTTTCTCATTTAGGACCCTGAATATATCCTGCCAGCCTTTTCTGGCCTGCCAGGTCTCTGTGGAGAAGGTCTGTTGTTAATCTAATACTTCTCCCCATAAAAGTGAGGGATCTCTTGTCTCTTGCTGCTTTAAGGATCTTCTCTTTATCTTTGGAAGTTGTAAGCTTAACTATTAAATGTCGAAGCGTTCAACGGTTTTTATTGATTTTAGTAGGGGATCTCTCTATCGCCTGGATCTGAATGCCTGTTTCCCTTCCCAGATTAGGAAAGTTTTCAGCTAGGATTTGTTCAAATACATATTCTGGCCCTCTGTCCCTTTCGTCGCCCTCGGGAACCCCAATTAAACGTACGTTTTTCTTCCTCAGGCTGTCGTTTATTTCCCTTTATCTATCCTCATGGTCTTTTAATTGTTTGTCTTTTTCCTCAGTTTCCCACTTGACATCAACTTGTCTTCTATGTCACTCACTCGTTCTTCCACCTCGTTAACCCTTGTCATTAGGACTTCTGGTTTGGAATGCATCTCATTCAATTGATTTTTAATTTCTGCCTGATTAGATCTAAATTCTGCAGTCATGAAATATCTTGAGTCCTTTATGCTTTTTTCTAGAGCCACCAGTAGCTGTATAATAGTGCTTCTGAATTGGCTTCCTGACATTGAATTGTAATCCAGATTTTGTAACTCTGTGGGAGAGAGGACTGTTTCTGATTCTTTCTTTTGAGGTGAGGTTTTCCTTCTAGTCATTTTGCTCAGTGCAGAGTGGCCAAAAACAAGTTGTATTGGGAAAAGGAGAAAAAGGGAGGAGAGAAAGAAGGGAAGAAAAGAAAAAAAGAAAAGAAAAAAGGAAGAAAAAGAAAAAAGAGAGAAGAAAAAGAAAGAAAGGAAAAAGAAGGGGGTGGGGAAGCAAACGGAAATCAAAAAGAAAAGTAAAACAAGGGGGAGTATCCTCTGATTGTTTACACTGTAAATCCCTTGACTTCCCCTGGAACTTTCCAGGGCTGCTTGGTCAATAATTTGTTTTTCCCCTGTCTGTCTAGCTGGTCTTCTGGGTTAGGGGCCTGTTGTGCTGATTTTCAGGTGTTAGCACTTGGGGGCGCTGCTCTGCCCCCTGCCTGGTGCAGGGCTCAGTGGGGGTTGTTTACCCTGTGAGGCCCCTGGAGGAACAACCACGGTGGCGGCGGCCAGCTCTGGAAACCTGGATTCAGCTCCCGCTGTAACTTCAGAGCTCTGTCTGCAGGGGCTGTGCCCTCCTGGCCTCTGCCTGTCCTGGGGGGAGGCCAGTTCCTGGGCTGTGTTCCCTGGGCCCTGTGCTCCCTGGTCTGCGCTGTTGGAATTGCGCTCTGGGCCGGGCAGCCCCCTCTCCGCGGAGCCGCCCCCCGAGCCCCTCTGAGCTGCTGCCGGGTCCAGCCGTGTGCGCGCTGCAGCCCTTTAGGGAGCTCCGTGCACTCTCCCCGGTGCGCTGGTGTCTGTTAGTGTCCCAGGGAGCCTGAGGACATCCCCGCCCTCCTGGGGTCCTGCTCTAACTCCCTGGGAGCGCCTTTGTGTCTGGGAAGATTGGTGAAGCTCCTGCTTCTCTGGGACGGGGCTCTCCTGTCCTGGGGACACTCGCCCCGGCCTCAGCCCGGCTCCTCCGGGGCCCCTCCCCCTTGGAGGCCTTTTGTTTCTTTATTTCTTTTTCCCCGTCTTCCTACCTTGATAGAAGCGCGAACTCTTCTCACTGTAGCATTCCAGCTCTTCTCTCTTTAAATCTCAGGCCGAATTCGTAGATTTTCAGGATGATTTGAAGGTTATCTAGGTAATTTGGTGGGGACAGGTGACTTGGGGACCCTACTCTTCCGCCATCTTGCCCCTCCTCCTCAGTGCATTATTCTAATAAGTTCCTTGGTATGTCTTGAAGTCCGTATAAATTTGGTTTAGAATCCTATACTTTTACTTATACTCCTAGACAACTAATTATAACCAGAATACTGGTTTTGAGACTCTGCAGGTTGTCAATCAACAAATACTTGTTTCACTTACTATGTATACCACTAAGATTCAAATATTTTTCCATATCCTTTATTTACTATGCTATAAAAATAGTTGAATATACATCATAATGTTATTCAACAAAACATATTGAAACAAAACAATTTCTATAACCAGAAGACTCAATTTCCTGAGCATTTCAGTCAAGTATCCTTAAATCTAGAATTCTCACCAGTCCAATTATCCAGCTTGCTGCTCCATAACTAGTTTAGATGAAGACTAATTTTTTCTGAACAAAAATTTATGATCAACATGGTAGCTGAGGTATAGGAACTGGATCTGGCACCATAAGAATTAAGTTCAAGTACAAATTTTGCTATTAATCAGTTGTGTGGTCTGGTTAATAAGTGTCCTCAAGCCTCAGTTTTCTCCTCTGTAAAATGAAGTTGAAGTACACAAGGTATGAGGCCACTAAAAAGGTTAAATGACATAATACTTTGTAAACTATAAAATGTCAGATATCATCTTATTATTCATACAACTGGTAGTTTAAAGGTTGGGGAGTTGTCATATTGTTTTATACTCTCTAGAATATCAAATCACTCTGGTGCTTAATCATCATTTTTTAAGCATATGAGCACTCTCCTTCTCAATCTGCCTTTAACTATTATACCAATTTCCATGTGATTGATAAAGATAAGGGGTAAAGAAAGATACAAACATACTTTGGCATTTGGTTCCAATTAACAAAACGCCCAAAAGATAATGTATTTGTATGTGGCAAAGCCTCATACTCCATAAAACTGCACTTTTGACTAGATATCCAGATACCACATGTGTTGGTTTAGTTCCCAAATGCAGATTTCCTACATAATTTCCTTTCTTGCTTACTCCAGAGTGCCAGCTCAGACTTCCCAATAATTTATATTTCTTAAATAAATTATATGGGCAAATGACATATAGACATTCTGTTTCTTTTTATTTGGGCTCTTTATTTGTTCATTTAGGTTTTCTTAAGGGAAATTGATTAGTTTCCTGAGGAGCACAGAAACTTCCATTGCTCCTACCTACTCCCTCTGCACAATAGCTAAGCATTCCATCTGAGCATTACTAGCCCATTGCACTGTATTCCAAAATAAATAGTTAAGACAATCATAGTCCAAATAATTTTAAGCTGGAGAATGTTTTGTAGGGAACAATGCTATACCATTATTTTCACACAAAGAAATAAAATTGATCTTTATTATGATTTTTAAACATTTATTTGAGACAGAGAGAGGGGTGCCTGGTTGGCTCAGTCAGTTAAGTGTCTGCCTTTGCCTAAGGTCAAGATCCCAGGGTTCTGGGTTGGAGCCCCAGGAATGACTCCCTGCTCAGTGGGGAGTCTGCTTCTCCCTATCCTTCTTCCCCATGTGCGTGGTCACATGTACACACGCACACACTCTTTCATCTTTCTCTCTCAAATAAATTCTTCAGCTTGTCCCAGGGAGAGTGAAATTTTTTTAAAAGAGAGAGAGAGAGAGAGAGAGAACACATGGGTGCTGAGGGGCAGAGGGAGAGAATCTCAAGCAGACTCCCTGCTGAATAGGGAGACCACATGGTGCTTGATCCCATGACCCAAGGGATCAGGACCTGAGCTGAAATCAAGAGTTGGAGGCTTAAATTACTGAGCCACCCAGGTGTCACAGTAAAATTGATCTTTAAATGAGCTTTTATGTTGTTTTCTATCTGCTACAATTTTTATTTTTTTATTTTTTTCAGGTTTTGGATCCTCAATTTTATTTTATTTTTTTATAAATTTATTTTTTATTGGTGTTCAATTTGCCAACATATAGAATAACACCCAGCGCTCATCCCGTCCAGTGCCCACCTCAGTGCCCGCCACCCAGTCACCCCCACCCCCCGCCTACCTCCCCTTCCACCACCCCTAGTTCTTTTCCCAGAGTTAGGAGTCTCTCATGTTCTGTCTCCCTTTCTGATACTTCCCACTCATTTTTTTCCTTTCCCCTTTATTCCCTTTCACTATTTTTTATATTCCCCAAATGAATGAGACCATATAATGTTTGTCCTTCTCCGATTGACTTATTTCACGCAGCATACAAGTTTTAAAGTTCACTTTCACACTGTTTTAATTCCTTACAAGTAAGTTATGATATTAAATTGTAAGTAATCTGCTGGAATAGTACTAACCTGTGTAATTAAAATCCACTGATAATCACAAAGTATTGTTTTCAGTTTATATCTCCAATATTTTTCCTTTTTTTTTTTTTTTTTTTTTTTTTTTTTTTTTTTTTTTTTTTTTTTTTTTTTATTGGTGTTCAATTTACTAACATACAGAATAACACCCAGTGCCCGTCACCCATTCACTCCCACCCCCCGCCCTCCTCCCCTTCTACCACCCCTAGTTCGTTTCCCAGAGTTAGCAGTCTTTACGTTCTGTCTCCCTTTCTGATATTTCCCACACATTTCTTCTCCCTTCCCTTATTTTCCCTTTCACTATTATTTATATTCCCCAAATGAATGAGAACATATAATGTTTGTCCTTCTCCGACTGACTTACTTCACTCAGCATAATACCCTCCAGTTCCATCCACGTTGAAGCAAATGGTGGGTTTTTCCTTTTAAATCCACTTGAAATAAGAAGACAAAATTGCCAATAAGCAGCAAAATGAAGTGCTTGTGCTTTCCTCTTTCCCTTCTCACTCTACATTGGAGATGTTAATAAACAAAGACATGCCTAAAAGCCAGGCAATCAAGAAAAGGAGAAGTAGAGGTCACAAATAATCTGGAAAATAAATAGTCAGTGCTTGATAATAAGGGGTGACTACACTCCTGTTTATGTGTGATTCTTCTTTTTTTAAGATTTTATTTATTTATTTGACATAAAGAGTTCAAGAGTACGAGTGCACATGAGTGAGAGTGAGGGGAGGGGGAGGGGCAGAGAGAGAGGGAGAAGCAGGCTCCTTGCTGAGTGGGGAACCTGACATGGGGCTTGATTCCAGGTCCATGAGATCATGACCTGAGCTGAAGGCAGATGCTTAACTGAACCACCCAGGTGCCCCTCTATGATTCTTTTTACGTAACACATGTCTTCCATTTCACCTGCTACTACAGGGATTTGATTTCTTCTTTTCCTTAGGTAAGGGAGTTATCTATGGAAGTAGGGTGTTATCTAAGTTAGAAAATGCCTCCCTTCTTGTCTCAAAATCATTCATAGAGCCAGAGAATGACAGAGATAGAAAGGATGTCACAGGTCATCAAGCAACTCCTTACATTTTGCAGATGAGGAATTAGGATCCAGAGAGAGAAAAATAACTCCTTCAAGGTAACATAAGTGGTTAATAGCAGAGCTGTGACTAAAAGCCAGGATTTCTGACTCTTAATTGTAGAGTTAATTCCATCACATCACACCTGTCACAGGCCTACCTCAAGAAGAAGAAAAATCTCAAAAAACAATCAAATGTTACACCTAAAGAAGCTAGACAGAGAATAACAAAATGTACAACCAGGAGAAGGAAGAAACTAATAAAGATTAGTGCAGAAATAAATGCTATAGAACTTAAAAAAAAATAAACAATAAAGCAGATCATTGAAACCAGTAGCTGGTTCTTTGAAAAAATCAATACAATTGATAAACCTTCAGCCAGATTTATTTAAAAAAAAAAAAGGAGAAAGGGCTCAAATAAATAAAATCACAAATGAGAGAGGAGAAATAAAAAACCAATACCACAGACATACAATTATAAGAGAATATTATGCGGCAGCCCAGGTGGCTCAGTGGTTTAGTGCTGCCTTCAGCCCAGGGCATAATCTGGAGACCCAGCATCGAGTCCCACATCAGGCTCCCTGCATGGAGCCTGCTTCTCCCTCTGCCTGTGTCTCTGCCTCTCTCTCTGTGTGTGTGTGTGTGTGTGTGTGTGTGTGTCTCATGAGTAAATAAATAAAATCTTTTTAAAAAAAGAGAATATTGAAGGAGGGGCAAGACGGCTGAAGAGTAGGGTCCCCAAATCACCTGTCCCCACCAAATTACCTAGATAACCTTCAAATCATCCTGAAAATCTACGAATTCGGCCTGAGATCTAAAGAGAGACCAGCTGGAATGCTACAGTGAGAAGAGTTCGCGCTTCTATCAAGGTAGGAAGACGGGAAAAAAGAAATAAAGAAACAAAAGGCATCCGAGGGGGAGGGGCCCCGCGAGGAGCCGGGCTGAGTCCGGGGCGAGTGTCCCCAGGACAGGAGAGCCCCGTCCCGGAGGAGCAGGAGCTGCACCAACCTTTCCGGGTGGAAAGGAACCCGCAGGGAGTTAGAGCAGGACCCCAGGAGGGCGGGAATGCCCTCAAGTGCTTGGAAAATTCTCTTTAAGGAGTTGCCAGAGCTTGGTATGTAAAGAGGCCAATGGCAATGCTAATCTGTGGGTGTGGCTAAAAAGATAATAGGGAGATTAACAATCCCTTTTACGTTGAGTTAGCTGAAAAACTGTTTATTCATTGACTAGTGGCAGCAACCACTAAATTGAGAACTAGAATTATTTGTCACTCTTTGTCTTGGATTCCTAGCCAGTTCAAATCCTTGACTGAGCTGCTTTCCTAGCTCTCATTCAAAAGGTTTGACCTGGAGGATAGAATACTTGGCAGCTTTTAATTAGTGCTCTGTGAGTGCTAGTGACAGGCAACCCTAATCACCACTTTCCAGGACATTCACCTGTTCCCCTTTTTGGACATTTACCTTGTTGAATAGACTTGGAACCCTTGCCTCGTTTAGCTATTGTGTGATCTAATTCTGGCCTTTGAACCTATAGTATCCACCTAAAAACCATGTTCCTTTATGATGAGTCACAAATACCTATTTAATTGATGGATTCGCCCATTCTCATTCTGAGCCTTTGCCCTGTTTCTTTAAGTTTTGAACCTTGCTTTAACCTGCCTTTGTTCTCTAAATTTAGCTTTTGTCATTATAATACTTGATACTTTTGTCATTATAACCTCAGTTTTCCCTTCAGTTCCTTGTTCCTATGCTATCTTCAACTGATGCCCCCTCTAAAGATTTAATCCTAAAAACCCCGAAAATAATTCTCATCTTTTGATTAGCACCATAACCATTAGTTCCTCAGATAGTTCAGTTCCCTGGAAAAGCAGAAGTTATGGATACATCTGTCACTGTATTCTCCCTCCATGTCTAAATTTATTCCATCACTTACTTCCTTGAAAAGAACTCAGGTCTTGGAGTAAAGTTACCTGAAAGTTTAAATAGTAATTCCACCTTTGCATAACTACATGGTCTTAGACAAGATACTTCACCTCTATGAGGCTGTGGTTCTGTAAAATGAGGAGGTGATTCTGTCTTATCAAGATCAAATGACAGTTTGAAATATTTTCAAAGCATCTGGTATGTTGTAGGCAATGAATAAATGTTAGTGCTCTTCTCTGAGCTAATACTATAGTATCTGCCCCACCTCTGGAATGCATGCAGACTTTAAAATTCATCCTTCTGGTGCTCGACCCCTCCACCCCACCCACAGATAAAAAAGGTATAATTCTAACACCATCAGAAACCTGGAATTTTGTAGATACTGAAGGATCAAAGAAAAGGATTCCTAACAGAAGTACACAGAAAAAAAATTGACAACCTAAGTAATGAGTTTTTATACACTGCCTGTTTGAATAGTAGCCAGCCCCAAGCATAAATAATCTGGGGAGTGTAAATAAAGGTAAGTGGGAGCAAATGGATGAAATGAAGACCTAAGAGAAAAGGACAATGATAGTGATAGTAGGAAATTAAAAGGATCTTGATACCAACTGTGTCTGGATGAGCTGAGGAGGCCCCTCTCATTAAGTTTACTTACATAAATATATCAACAGGTTAAAATTTAAAATCTTAAGTAGTAAGATAAAGTGATGATTGCAAATCCATGAACTGCTCAGTGTTAAGCAAGAATGATTATTGCACATGCTTCAAAGTCAATATATAGGAACCCTAGTCACATTACTGTTAAACCAGGGATTTTCCATTGTAAATCAAGTGACATAATTTTAGAGAGTTAGGGAGTTTTGTAAGTTATGTAAAGTTAAATTAATTGCAACTCTTAGGTTATATTAAGCTGGATGCTGCAGGAAGGCATATCTGTTGTTTGCATAACATGTATTTGCTGAACATCATAAATAAAAAAAACTTGAAATAAACAAATAAATACCTCATTATAAGCCAGATCATTCCCAACCATTCACTGGACATTTATTCAATAGATATTTCTCACAAAATTTTGGAATCTTGTATATTTTAAGCATTTAGAATGTGGCTACTTAAGAATAAATTATGACTTCTGCTCCTAACCAAAACAGAGTTGCATGTAATAAACTAACTTCCCCATTAAATATAATATAGTCAGGATATGAGGGGGGCAAAGATCCCAGAAAGAAAGGAAACTCACTGAGGTGGGACCAGTATTTTGTATGCTTCAAATTATTTGCTGATTCTTATGTTGAATAGAGCTAGAAACTAAACTGACCTGAGAGCAGTTAAGGCACTCAGTAAATTGTCATCTATTTCATGGATCTGGGTAGACAAATTTGAAATCCAATGCCTTCAAAAGAGGAGCTCTAAGAAACTCACCAGACTCAATTAGGACACCTTGAGAGAAAGACCATAGGAATGACAGCAAACCAGAAGTAGACCAAACCTATAATATTTGAAATCCAGTCTTGATTCAGCTCAGTTCATGACCAGATTAAGTAATCAGGTCCTACTCTGGCTACTAGTCAAAAGATAAAGTTTATCCTCTCTTGAAGAATATCAGCTTATACAGAACTTCTATAGTTTTTCACAAATAATGTCTAGCATTAAATCAAAAATGGATTTAATGAAAGCATGGAAGCAGCTGAATAGATTAGTGCACCAGGAGATAAATCAGTAAGAAATATCCAGGCTGAATTATGGTAAGAATAAAGAATGAAAAATACAGAAATTTATAAGAAACATGGAATATGACAAAAAGACCGAATATATACCTAATTGTCATCTCAGAGAGAGAGGAGAAAAAGAATTGGGCAGAAGCAATACTCAAAGAAGTAATGATCAGGAATTTTATAAAGATTTGGCTGAAAATATCAAACCAAAGAGTTAAGAAGTACTTCAAATTAAGCAGAAATAATACAAGGGAATGCCCAACTAGGCATACTGGAGTAAAACTGTTTAAAATTAGGGCCCGTGGGTGGCTCAGTGGTTGAGCATCTGCCTTTGGCTTAGGTCATGATCCTGGCCGGGGTCCTGGGATCGGATCCCACATTGGGCTTCCTGCAGGGACCTGCTTCTCCCTCTGTCTATGTCTCTGCCTCTCTCTTTGTGTCTCTCATGAATAAATAAATAAAATCTTAAAACAAACTATCTAAAATTAAAGGAAAAGAATATACTAAAAGCATCTAGAGAAGAAAAGCAGAGTCATTGTTTTCAAATAAACAGTAAGCCTGACTGCCAATTTCTCTGTAGAATGATGGAAGCCAGAAGATAATGGAATGTTATCTTTACAGTACTAAATGAAAATTCCCATTTTAAGATGCTATGAGCCAACCTAGAATTCTATATCCAGAAAAAAGTAGCCTTCAGAACTGGAAACAAAATTAAGAAATTTGAAGACAGGGCAGCCCCGGTGGTGCAGCGGTTTAGCGCCGCCTGCAGCCTAGGGCATGATCCTGGAGACCCTGGATCGAGTCCCACGTTGGGCTCTCTGCATGGAGCCTGCTCCTCCCTCTGCCTGTGTCTCTGCCTCTCTCTCTCTCTGCATCTCTATAAATAAATAAATAAATAATCTTTAAAAAAAAAAAGAAATTTGAAGACAAATAAAACAGGCTTTGTAACCAATATACTCACACCAAAAATTCCCAAAAGGGTTTCAGATGGCTACTCAGAAATTAAAAAAAAAGAATAAAAAGCAATTGAAAGGTTAAATGTGTGGATAATTATAAATCATATTGGATATATGAAACAATAATAGTACATTGTTGAGTTTTAAACCTACATAGAATTAAAATAAATGACAATAATTCAAATGTAAGAGAGGCAATTGGAATTATATTAGTATAAATATTAAAAGTACTATAAGATCCTATGATTGCTGAGAATTAGGCAATTGGTAAATTATATTAGAGTCTATATGATGAATGATGTAATCATAGTGTATGTACTAAAAGAACAGTAAAAGGCTATATAAATGGCAGGAATTAGAGGGTGAAATGTAGTAATAAAAATATTTAATTGATTCAAAATAAGGCAAAGAGGAATGAAAATATTATAGGCAATACTGAATAAATAAAAATATTAACAAATTACAAGATTAATATTTAAACCCAAATATATCAGTAATTACATTAATTGTTATAGGACTAGATACTCCAATAAAAGAATAGTGGAGAAATATAGGTGCTCGATATGGAAAACTATTAGTATTTCTAAAATGGTCCACTGCAGTTGTAGGTGGCCTCAGAGATGGGTCTAGGGTTTATGAAACAGCATTGACATTTGATACATTAGCAAGTCCAGTCTTTCTTATATATACGCATATGTGCACCAAAGAAATGCATATATGCAGCAGAGTTGAACAAGAATGCTCATGAGACAAAATCTGGAAACAACCCAAATATCCATAAATATCCCAATACACATTTATCTATAAATTCACTAGGGTGAATAAGTGAATTGTGGTAAATGTTAGTTACACCCAACAATATGGTTAAATCTCACAGATAATATTTGGCTTTAAAAAGCCTGATACAAAAGAGTATATAATATATGATTTATTTCAATGAATTGCAAAAAACAGACAGAACTAATCAATTGGAATATGTCAGAATAGTGATTTGAGCAGAAAGAGTAGTGACTGTGAGGGGACATCAGCTAGTAATGAACTATTTTTATTTCAGTAGTGGTTTTGTGTTTTAATTTTGCTAGGAATTCACACCCTAGCTGTACATTAATGATTCATAATTTGTCAATATGTATATTACATTTAATATGAAGCTTACTAAAACAAGAATCATTCATCATATATGGTAGGGCATTTCAACCAATCTTTTATCCTTTCAATAATTATTTATGGAGCACTTATTATAGCCAATTAGTACAATAGCATTAAGAAACAAGTATAAATACTGGTTCAGGCAATTTTATTTTTGTGATTTTTCCAAGTAAGTTCTCTAAACTTATCTTCTGTAAAAAGAAGTAGATTATGCCTAATGAGTTCTAGAGTCTTTTCCCATTTTAAGGTGCTAAACATAAGTAATATGATCAAAATTCTGGGGGTGACTGGGTGGTTCAGTTAGTTAAACATCAACTCTTGATTTTGACTCAGGTTATGCTCTCAGCATCATGAGATGGAGCCCTGCATTGGTCTCCATGCTGGATGTGTAGCCTGCTTAACATTCTTTCTCTCCCTCTTCCTTTACCATCCCCCTTCTTGTGTGCATACACATTCTCTCTCTCTCTCTCTCTCTCTCTCTCTCTCTCTCTCTCAAAAAAAAAAAAAAGAATCTGTAATGGTAGTTTTATTATATCATTAGCAACAGGCTGAAGTTTTCTATGTCCACCACTACAAAAACACTCTGCTCCTTGCCTTTCTTCAAGAGAATAGAAGGAAAAGCCACTTCCAGGGTCTTTGCTCTTCTTTCTGAAAAATTATTGAAATATCTGTGCTTCTTTTCATCCTGATAATCACCACCTCAGGCTTGTCACTGTTTCCATACAGCAGACAGTCAGTGGGTCTTCAAAGATATATATGCTCACTGGAAAGAATGCACTCAAAATATGTTATTCTTTCTCTTTTGTGTAACTAAGAAACAAGCTAATTGATTTAATTTTAACTTTCAATGGGTTTTAATCTCTGGGTTAAGACTAAGAGCTATTAAGTTTAGTCCAAATTTAAACAATGTGTTATTGGTGTGTGAATTAAACTGGTAAGCTAAATGAAACTGCCTTTATAAATGGCATTCTCATTTGTGATCCTATATCTCATGATATGCATTTGCAGCCAGACCAAACACAGCAGCATGTGTTATATACATTCAAAGCAATGGTTCCGTTAAAGAGGAGACTTCTATAGGTCTGTGGTGCCAGACTTACTTTTAGAGAAAATAGGGAACTGCAAATATAGGACAGCCCTCTATGAGAAGGTATGGGAGTAGAAGGCAGTCATTGATGTTGTAGTCTATGGGGAGGTACCTGATATGCCTAGGTTGGCCCCACTAAGAGTGGAAAATTGCCATAGCATCATCAGGGTGAAGCTAAACGAGTAGTACTGAGTCTGGATCTCTGACCATTAGCAATTCCCAGCTGTTCCACACAGACCCCACATGCAAGATGGGAAGGTCAATCTTCCCTTGGGACAATACCAGGTCAATGTCAGGCCATATATGATTTGAGGTCCCCTAAAAAAACCTTTAAATCAACTCAAAATACAGCAGTTTGAAAATAAACCCATTAACCAATCTAGAGAAAAATCTGAGGTCAAATTCAAGGTAATGGCTTACACTGGAAAAAGAGACCAAATGCAGAAGCCAAGTAATGAAGCTAGAGTAGATGTTCATGGAGCTAGACTGGGAAAGCAGAAACTAAAAGTCTCAGCATACAGGCAAGATTTGCATCAGTACAGAGTGTTTCTCTTCTAGAATACATTCCAGAGTGAGAGGTCAGACTATCATCTTTATAATCTAGTGAGATCTACTTAACAAAATAAGTAGACTTTAAAGGAAATTCAAGGGAGAACATAATGACTTAGGAAATGCCTGCCTTTGTGGCTTTTTTTCCCTAATGAAGTCATCTTTCTAGGTGGAACTGATAAGATTGGGCAAATATATGCTACTTTCTGCTGTACACAATTCTTCGTAGATATCTTGTATTTCTGCACATCTAGCAAGCAAAAGCATGAGCTGCCATTGTTCAATACTGTTTTAACATGCATGCTTGTATAGTTAACAGTGTTAAAAGACAGACTAGTGTCTCCTGCTGAAACAAAGTTAATTTATACTTACTTCCAATTTTAAAATATTTGGGTTCCCTAAGCTCAGGATTCCTCTTCTGTCACCAATCGACTATATGTGCAGATATTACCTAACTCTTTTTATATTGCCCTATGGGAATTGGGACTTAGGAAAATGGTGTAAGGAAATGTTAGTACTCTGACCACCACTATTGCTGTGAGTAATAAAATCCCTTGTCTCTGACCTAGGAATTTTGTGTCTTTTAACAGCATATATGAAACTGTAGCACCTTGCAAGTAGGATAAAATCTCAGACACACAATTCTTGATAATTCCTAAGAGAAGTCTCTATCAGTGCTGTAGTCGGGATCCATTTTACCCACCTAGGCAATAATAATAATAACAACAACAACAACAACAATAATAAAAGAAGCTACTACATTTTAAACATTTATTATATGACAGATTGGTGGCTGTGGTTCTGGCTGTGGTGGTTACTGCATGGATGTTCTTGGTAAGGTGAGTTATCTGATTAATTTTACCAGTGAACAAAACAAGATTGAATCTTATAAACAATAGAAGATAGATCAAATTAACTATTTGGGGGAGTTTTGATAAAATAACAATCCCCTAGAGGTACCTGGATGGCTCAGTTGTGTCTGCCTTTGGCTCAGATCACAATCCCAGGGTCCTGGGATGGAGCCCCACACTGGGCTCCCTGCTCAGCATGGAGTCTACTTCTCTCTCTCCATTGCTTGTGCTCTCTTGTGCTCTCTTCTCTCTCTCAAATAAATAAAATCTTAAAAAATAACAATCACCTAGAGTTGAATAACTACTAAGTGCCAGGTCCTACACTGATCATATTATATGTTATATATTATGTAATTTTATATTAGATTTTGTTTGATCTTCACAGAAACCTCGTGAGGTAGGTACTATCATTGTTCCCATTTTAAGCTTGTGGAAACTGATACTTAGTTAAATAGATAGACAAAGATCATGTAGATTCTAAGTGACAAGGATCTGACAAATGTCAATTTTGTCAAGGTAGGTATTACCTATTACTTATTAGCCGTTAATAATAAGTCAGGTGTTCAAATAATAGACTACTCTCATTTTGACTCCACTTGTTTACTGCTACATTTAAATTTTGTATCCAAGGCAAATCTCTCACTTGCCTTGCTGTGGTCTCATCATTTGATATAATTACCATTTAATAAATATTTGTTTCCTGAACAGATAAATGTATGAACAGCCTTGACACATTGGATGCATTGTCTGGCTCAATAAATAATTGTTACTGAATGAATGGATGAATGAACATTTGCTGAATGTCATGCATCAATATTGAAATTTTATATACTTTGTCCAGTCTCTTAGCCACATTCCTAAGCAACCCACTATACAGGTACATTTGTAAAAAGATCTGATCAGGATTAATGTGAGTGGTAAGTTGATATCATTTATAACCTGATATCATGTGAATAAAAAACAGCACATCACCTCTGTAGTATTCTTCTCCAAAATCCATAACTGCAATTCAATTATGGAAATCATCAGGGACCCCTGGGTGGCTCAGCGGTTGGGCTTCTGCCTTTGGCTAAGGTCATGATCCCAGGATCCTGGGTCAAGTCCCAAGTCCCACATTGGGCTCCCTGCAAGGAGCCTGCTACTCCCTCTGCCTGTGTCTCTGCCTCTCTTTCTCTCTCAGTCTGAGTCTCTCATGAATAAATGAATAAATCTTTTTAAAAAAAATCATGGAAATCATCAGCCAAATTTCAAATTGGCCATTTTACAAATTACCCTATTCAGTCAGTACTCTTCAAAAGTGTCTATCATTAAAAAAAAGAAAAGAAAAGATAGAAAAGGCCACAGATCGTAGGAAACTAAGGAGACATGATGACTAAAATAGGAAACCTTGGATATCATCCTGAAAGGAAAAAATATTGGATATCATTCTGAATGGAAAAAAGACATTGGCAGGAATACAAGTAAAGTCCAAATAAAGTCTACAGTTTGGCTAATAATAATGTACCAATGTTAATTTTTTAGTCTTGATAAATTCACCATGGTTATATAAGGTGTTAACGTGAGGGGAACCTGGATGAAGGCTATACAAAAACATTCTTTACTATTTTTACTATTCTCTTATAAATGTGAAATTATTTCAAAATAAAAAGTTTAAGGAAGGAAATAGGCAAAAAAGGACCACTTTACTAGCAGTTAGAGATTCAGGTGGGAAACATAAAGATCTCTAAGAGAGATAGAAGAGTGTATAAATCAACACACAGTGCATCAGTCTGTCTGGAGTTACTATGTTTCTGATCTACAAACTTCTGAAATCGATTTTTAGAGGGTGTTAGGCTTCCTAAACTCTCTTTTCCCAGTTCTATAACTATGGTCATCGTGGTTCTCCCTGTAGTGATTTAGTCAAAGACAAAATCAATGAAAAAGCAGACAACAAAGTGCAATCCCAACAACACCCTCCTCCCAACACATTCCTGATAATTATCAAGTTGCTCCACATTTTTTTTAGACTTTGAATGTGCATACTGGCTTTCTGAGTTCTGAGAGGTATTAGATCTTCCTGAGAATCCTAAAGGCAGTTGTAAGAAAAAGAAGCATGTTATAGAATCTCCCAATGAAGTGTGTTTTGCTTCATTTATGATACTTTGTGAATTCGAGTTGTTGTAAGACGTAATGCTCTGAAGAAAAATAAAAGGTTGGCCTGTAGCTGATTTTCCACAGTAGCTGTGTGGCCATCTGGTTTGGTTTTGAATCATCCTTATTAATTCGCGGAAAATGATATACTGAAATCACTATGTAGCAGGTAAATTCCAAATCCATGTCAGCTTTGCCAAGTGTTGTCCCATCTGTAAAAGGGAACAGCATGCAAGCAGCCTGGCTCCAGCCTGACTCAAGCTGTAGCATATTTGCCTGTGCCTGTTGACAGTTCCATTACCAAGCTTATTTTGTTAAGTCAGATTGCAACCTTTAATGTAACCCATGTCTTTCACGGCACAGGTCTTTAGAAAAAGAAATTCTTACAGAAGTAACAACCAAGACAACATTAATTATTCTTGTCTCAGGAAGTTATTAACTAGAGACCAAATCTTCTATAAACCATTCCCAAAGCCTCAGCTTGCCTGTAGCTTTATGGGTGACTGAAATGTTTTCCCATTGGCTTCCTCTTAACCTCTGATCTCCCTAGCACGAATACCAAATATAAGCTCTTCATTTCCACAGTAATGGATTTTCAGTCTCCTCCATCTTTAAAAGGGAAGAGATCAGCCCAACTTTTAGAATTTCTGCCTTTTGCATGGAGAGGCATTGCTGTGCCTACTTAAAGAAAAGCAACTTAAGAAGATGGCGGAAGAGTAGGGTCCCTAAGTCACCCGTCCCCACCAAATTACCTAGATAACCTTCAAATCATTCTGAAAATCTACGAATTTGGCCTGAGATTTAAAGAAAGAACAGCTGAAACGCTACAGTGAGAAGAGTTCATGCTTCTATCAAGGTAGGAAGACGGGGAAAAAAAAGAAACAAAAGGCATCCAAGGGGGAGGGGCCCCGCGAGGAGCCGGGCTAAGGCCGGGGCAAGTGTCCCCAGGACAGGAGAGCCCCGTCCCAGAGAAGCAGGAGCTGCACCAACCTTCCCGGGCGGAAAGGGGCTCCCAGGGAGTTAGAGCAGGACCCAGGAGGGGCGGGGATGCCCTCGGGCTCCCTGGGACAGTAACAGGCACCTGCGCCCCGGGGAGAGTGCCCTGAGCTCCCTAAGGGCTGCAGCGCTCACGGCGGGACCCGGAGCAGCTCGGAGGGGCTCGGGCGGCGGCTCCGCGGAGGGGGCTGCATGGCCGGGAGCGCGAAGCCAACAGCGCATACCGGGAGCACAGGGCGCCGGGACACAGCCCAGGATCCGGCCTCCCCCCGGGACAGGCAGAGGCCGGGAGGGCCCAGGACAGCAAGGACGCTACTGACCCGAGCTGAGCAGATCAGCGGCCATGCCCCGGAGCCTCCAGACCCTGCAGACCGAGAGCTCCGGAGTTCCTGCGGGGGCTGAATCCAGGTTTCCAGAGCTGCCACCGCCACTGAGGTTGTTCCTCCAGGGGCCTCACGGGGTAAACAACCCCCACTGAGCCCTGCACCAGGCAGGGGGCAGGCAGCTCCCCCAAGTGCTAACACCTGAAAATCAAAACAACAGGCCCCTCGCCCAGAAGACCAGCTAGACGGACAAGTCCCAGGGGAAGTCAAGGGACTTAAAGTATAGAGAATCAAAAGATACTCCCCCGTGTTTTTTGTTTTTGTTTTCTTTTTGATTTCTGATTGCTTCCCCACCCCCTTTTTTTCACCTTTCTTTCTTTTTCTTTCTCTTTTTCTTCTCTTTTTCCTTTTTTTCTTCCTTTTTTCTTTTTTCTTTTTCTCTTTTCTTTCCTTCTCTCTCTCTCTTTTTCTCCTTTACCCAATACAACTTGTTTTTGGCCACTCTGCACTGAGCAAAATGACTAGAAGGAAACCTCACCTCAAAAGAAAGAATCAGAAACAGTCCTCTCTCCCACAGAGTTACAAAATCTGGATTACAATTCAATGTCAGAAAGCCAATTCAGAAGCACTATTATACAGCTACTGGTGCTCTAGAAAAAAGCACAAAGGACTCCAGAGACTTCATGACTGCAGAACTTAGATCTAATCAGGCAGAAATTAAAAATCAATTGAATGAGATGCAATCTAAACTAGAAGTCCTAACGATGAGGGTTATAGAGGTGGAAGAACGAGTGAGAGACATAGAAGACAAGTTGATGGCAAAGAGGGAAACTGAGGAAAAAACAGACAGACAATTTAAAGATCATGAAGACAGATTAACGGAAATAAACAACAGCCTGAGGAAGAAAAACCTACGTTTAATTGGGTTCCCGAGGGTGCCGAAAGGGACAGAGGGCCAGAATATGTATTTGAACAAATCCTAGCTGAAAACTTTCCTCTGGGAAAGGAAACAGGCATTCAGATCCAGGAAATAGAGAGATTCCCCCCACCCCCTAAAATCAATAAAAACCGTTCAACACCTCGACATTTAATAGTGAAGTTTGCAAATTCCAAAGATAAAGAGAAGATCCTTAAAGCAGCAAGAGACAAGAAAGCCCTGACTCTAATAGGGAGGAATATTAGGGTAACAGCAGACCTTTCCACAGAGACCTGGCAGGCCAGAAAGAGCTGGCAGGTTATATTCAGGGTCCTAAATGAGAAGAACATGCAAACGAGAATACTTTATCCAGCAAGGCTCTCATTCAAAATGGAAGGAGAGATAAAAGCTTCCAAGACAGGCAGGAACTGAAAGAATATGTGACCTCCAAACCAGCTCTGCAAGAAATTTTAAGGGGGACTCTTAAAATCCCCCTTTAAGAAGAAGTTCAGTGGAAAAATCCACAAAAACAAGGACTGAATAGATATCATGATGACACTAAACTCATATCTGTCAATTGTAACTCTGAACGTGAACGGGCTTAATGACCCCATAAAAAGGCACAGGGTTTCAGATTGGATAAAATAGCAGGACCCATCTATTTGCTGTCTACAAGAGATTCATTTTAGACAGAAGCACACCTACAACCTGAAAATAAAAGGTTGGAGAACCATTTACCATTCGAATGGTCCTCAAAAGAAAGCAGGGGTAGTCATCCTTATATCAGATAAACTAAAATTTACCCCAAAGACTGTAGTGAGAGACGAAGAGGGACACTATCTCATACTTAAAGGATCTATCCAACAAGAGGACTTAACAATCCTCAATATATATGCTCCGAATGTGGGAGCTGCCAAATATTTAAACCAATTAATAACCAAAGTGAAGAAATACTTAGATAATAACACACTTATACTTGGTGACTTCAATCTAGCTCTTTCTACCCTCAATAGGTCTTCTAAGCACAACATCTCCAAAGACGAGAGCTTTAAATGATACACTGGACCAGATGGATTTCACAGATATGTACAGAACTTTACATCCAAACTCAACTGAATACACATTCTTCTCAAGTGCACATGGAACTTTCTCCAGAATAAACCACATACTGGGTCACAAATCTGGTCTGAACTGATACCAAAAGATTGGGATCGTCCCCTGCATATTCTCAGACCATAATGCCTTGAAATTAGAACTAAATCACAATAAGAAGTTTGGAAGGACCTCAAACACGTGGAGGTTAAGGACTATCCTGCTAAAAGATGAAAGGGTCACCCAGGAAATTAAGGAAGAATTAAAAAGATTCATGGAAACTAATGAGAATGAAGATACAAACATTCAAAATCTTTGGGATGCAGCAAAAGCAGTCCTGAGGGGGAAATACATCGCAATACAAGCATCCATCCAAAAACTGGAAAGAACTGAAATACAAAAGCTAACCTTACACATAAAGGAGCTAGAGAAAAAACAGCAGATAGATCCTACGCCCAGCAGAAGAAGAGAGTTAATAAAGATTCGAGCAGAACTCAACGAAATCGAGACCAGAAGAACTGTGGAACAGATCAACAGAACCAGGAGTTGGTTCTTTGAAAGAATTAATAAGATAGATAAACCATTAGCCAACTTTATTAAAAAGAAGAGAGAGGAGACTCAAATTAATAAAATCATGAATGAGAAAGGAGAGATCACTACCAACACCAAGGAAATACAAACGATATTTAAAACATATTATCAACAGCTATGCGCCAAAAAATTAGGCAATCTGGAAGAAATGGACGAATTCCTGGAAAGCCACAAACTACCAAAACTGGAACAGGAAGAAATCGAAAACCTGAACAGGCCAATAACCAGGGAGGAAATTGAAGCAGTCATCAAAAACCTCCCAAGACACAAGAGTCCAGGGCCAGATGGCTTCCCAGGGGAATTTTATCAAACGTTTAAAGAAGAAACCATACCTATTCTCCTAAAGCTGTTTGGAAAGATAGAAAGAGATGGAGTACTTCCAAATTCGTTCTATGAAGCCAGCATCACCTTAATTCCAAAGCCAGACAAAGACCCCGCCAAAAAGGAGAATTACAGACCAATATCCCTGATGAACATGGATGCAAAAATTCTCAACAAGATACTGGCCAATAGGATCCAACAGTACATTAAGAAAATTATTCACCATGACCAAGTAGGATTTATCCCTGGGACACAAGGCTGGTTCAACACCCGTAAAACAATCAATGTGATTCATCATATCAGCAAGAGAAAAACCAAGAACCATATGATCCTCTCACTGGATGCAGAGAAAGCATTTGACAAAATACAGCATCCATTCCTGATCAAAACTCTTCAGAGTGTAGGGATAGAGGGAACATTCCTCGACATCTTAAAAGCCATCTATGAAAAGCCCACGGCAAATATCATTCTCAATGGGGAAGCACTGGGAGCCTTTCCCCTAAGATCAGGAACAAGACAGGGATGTCCACTCTCACCACTGCTGTTCAACATAGTACTGGAAGTCCTAGCCTCAGCAATCAGACAACAAAAAGACATTAAAGGCATTCAAATTGGCAAAGAAGAAGTCAAGCTCTCCCTCTTCGCCGATGACATGATACTCTACATAGAAAACCCAAAAGTCTCCACTCCAAGATTGCTAGAACTCATACAGAAATTTGGTAGTGTGGCAGGATACAAAATCAATGCCCAGAAATCAATCGCATTTCTATACACTAACAATGAGACTGAAGAAAGAGAAATTAAAGGTCAATCCCATTTACAATTGCACCCAAAAGCATAAGATACCTAGGAATTAACCTCACCAAAGAGGTAAAGGATCTATACCCTAAAAACTATAGAACACTTCTGAAAGAGATTGAAGAAGACACAAAGAGATGGAAAAATATTCCATACTCATGGATTGGCAAATGACATGAAGAGAAACCTACAGAATGGGAGAAAATATTTGCTATGATGTATCAGATAAGGGGTAGTTTCCAAGATCTATAAAGAACTTGTTAAACTCAACACCAAAGAAACAAACAATCCAATCATGAAATGGGCAAACGATATGAACAGAAATCTCACAGAGGAAGACATAGACATGGCCAACAAGCTCATGAGAAAATGCTCTGCATCACTTGCCATCAGGGAAATACAAATCCAAACCACAATGAGATACCACCTCACACCAGTGAAGATGGGGAAAATTAACAAGGCAGGAAACAACAAATGTTGGAGAGGATGTGGAGAAAAGGGAACCCTCATACACTGTTGGTGGGAATGTGAACTGGTGCAGCCACTCTGGAAAACTGTGTGGAGGTTCCTCAATCAGTTAAAAATATACCTGCCCTACGACCCAGCAATTGCACTGTTGGGGATTTACCCCAAAGATACAAATGCAATGAAACGCCGGGACACCTGCACCCCGATGTTTCTAGCAGCAATGGCCACAATAGCCAAACTGTGGAAGGAGCCTCGGTGTCCAACGAAAGATGAATGGATAAAGAAGATGTGGTTTATGTATACAATGGAATATTACTCAGCCATTAGAAACGACAAATACCCACCATTTGCTTCAACGTGGATGGACCTGGAGGCTATCATGCTGAGTGAAGTAAGTCAATCGGAGAAGGACAAACAGTGTATGTTCTCATTCATTTGGGGAATATAAATAATAGTGAAAGGGAATATTAGGGAAGGGAGAAGAAACGTGTGGGAAATATCAGAAAGGGAGACAGAACATAAAGACTCCTAACTCTGGGAAATGAACTAGGGGTGGTGGAAGGGGAGTTGGGCAGGGGGTGAGGGTGAATGTGTGTCGGGCACTGAGGGGGACACTTGACGGGATGAGCACTGGGTGTTATTCTGTATGTTGGTAAATTGACCACCAATAAAAAATTAATTCATTAAAAAAAAAAAGAAAAGCAACTTGAATTGCCACAAGAAACAGGAACCTTTAAACTTTATTTATTCAAGACAGGAAGAAGAAGCTTTGTGGATTTTAATAAGGCGCTTTTTCCACTAATTTTAATAAACTTGTGACAAACTCCTCTTGCTGCTTCTGTTCTACTTCAGAGCCCCTTATTAATTTTTTCCACTTTCCACACTAAGAATTATAAAAAAGAAAAAAAGTCATTATGACCACCACCCATCTCAATTCAATTCCTGGATGCGCCAGTCTAAAGCTCACACAACCAGCAAATAGGCATCAAGTGACCCAAATGTGTAAGACACTGAGCTCAGTGCTAGGGATACCAAAACTTTAAAGTAGAAGTGAGCCATACTTAAGGATTAAGAAAGAAAAACAACTACCCACTTGGCTCATAGTGCTTAATTATGGATCCTTAAACGGGCTAAACTTACAGGCTGAGGCATCATTTCTCATTCTAGTAGAGTACAGGTTAAAAGCCCTCAAAGAAGACAGTGCTGATAGAAATACTTGAAGCCCAGACTTTAACTTACTATGAAGTTAATTCAAAAATAATTTTGAAGAGCCTGAAGAGGTAGTAGCAAAGAACTTGAGCTCTATAGTGAGACAGATCTGAATATTTTTCTCCTGGCTTTAAGATTCTGCTGCTGTGTATAATAACAGACAAGTCAGTTAGCCTTTATGATTTGGTTACCTCAATAGGGATAATGACTGTTACCTATCTCATGTTTGTTGTAAAGAAAAAGTGAAAAAATCCATGTGAAGTATGTGGCATGATGCTGGGCATCTACCATAGCTCACTAAATGTTGGTTTTTTTACTACTAACATTTTAATTATTAACATTGGAATCATCATTTTCATTAACAAGCCTCAAAAGTAGACTCTAGCTATTGTAGCACAAATCAAATAAAATAAGCAACATCCAAGTGAGTTGTGAGTTTCAGTTGAGACTAGGTCATAGAAAAGAAAATGAATCTGACAAACTATCATAGCATTACACTTTACGGTCAACTGATTTGAATTCACATCCTGGCGTGACCAGTTAATAACCAGTAGTATGACCTTGAGCAAATGATTTAAGTTTTCTGAGCCTCAGTTTTCTCACTTACACAGTGATATTAATAATATTCCTTCACACTGTTTGTAAGGTAATACTCTGTATGTAAGCCGTTTGGCATAAAACCCAGTGTAGAGTAGGCATGCAGTAAATGTAATTTCCCTACACTATATCACCAGCACCGTCAAATCTTTTCCACTCTCATTTTCTCTGCTCACCTCCAGATACTGTAATAATATTAGAAATTTCATCACTCGAGATTTCACTTTATATATTCAATTAAGAAGTTTATAGACTATTTATACATAGTCTTACTGTAAGACTATGTATATACACATTTATACATAGTCTTACATAAGACTATGTATATACATATATGTCCTTCATTCCAAGGAGTTGACTATTTTTAGAAGGTTCAAACTGATAAATTATATTGCAGGTACATCATACAAATCTAGCCCAATCATCAAGAATGCTCAAAGAGAAAGGTAATTTTTAAAAAAACTATATATATAATTCTCCCAGGCAAATTTGGCTTGTGATCTTACCTGGTCTCATTAGCTAAAGAGAATTAGGATTATCCAGTACTTGAAGATCACAGTAAACATTAAGATTCATTGAGTTAGAAGGCAGCAAATTTCTTTTTTTTTTATTTTTATAAATTTATTTTTTATTGGTGTTCAATTTGCCAACATATAGAATAACACCCAGTGCTCATCCCATCAAGTGCCCACCTCAGTGCCCGTCACCCCCACCCCCCACCTACCTCCCCTTCCACCACCCCTAGTTCGTTTCCCAGAGTTAGGTCTCTCATGTTCTGTCTCCCTCCCTGATATTTCCCACTCATTTTTTCTCCTTTCCCCTTTATTCCCTTTCACTATTTTTTATATTCCCCAAATGAAGGAGACCATATAATGTTTGTCCTCAAATTGACTTATTTCACTCAGCATAATACCCTCCAGTTCCATCCACGTCGAAGCAAATGGTGGGTATTTGTCGTTTCTAATTCCATTTGAAAATGTGAACTAAGCTAACATTCCAGCATGATTCTATGGATGATATTATAGGTGAGGGCTCACCTACAAGTTTTACAACCATTTGACTCAATGAATATGATAACACTGGAAGACAGTAAAATAACAAATACTAGTGCCAATATTCTAATAGGAGGTGGTTAGGCTTCCACTTCTGCTTCTCTGCTTTTTTGCTTTCGTGGTTCCTCATAGCTAAGTTCAGTAGTGACTGAAATTGCAAATCCAAGCTGTTCCAAGCTTCTGAGACAATTCAAACTGAAGAGAAAATCAGCAGATTCAGTCTCACCATTCAGTTTAGTTTAGTTTTACATCAGCCTCCCTGAGATTTAATGGGTCAAGAAACATCACCCAAAGCTTCTACATTTTCTCCTAAGTCTTTTTGCTACCAACCAAAAATAAAAAGTCAGTAGTATATAGAGGTTATATGCATGAATTCTTAAGTTAGACTGCCTGAGTTCAAATGCTAGCTCTGTCCATTACTGGCTGTGTAGCTTTGGGCAAATTATTTCACTTTTAGCTTTGTTTCATCATCTATAAAATGGGAGTAATGATAGTATCTAACTAATTAACTTCTTAAGAGAATTAAAGGTGAGAAAGATTACAAGGTTCTTAGTGGTTGGCACATAATGAGCACTTTAGGTTCATGTTCATGTTTTTAAAAATCCCAAGACCCATTTCACCAAGAAAATGTTTCCCCTTATTTTTTTGACATGAAGTTCTTTAAATCTTTCCCTTCAAACCCCACACCCATGTTGATCTGGTTCACTAGGCTTCTGTCTAAACTACTACCTCAGTCACTAATCTGAATCTCTATTCTGTTACCCAATCTAGTACCTCATTTCTATTTCAGGTTTGGGCATATCTGGACAGAAATATAAAATGATGACCACTGAGCTACCTAACATCTGACCCTTCCATAGGTATGATCCACCAGACTAACCACATCTCCCAGTACCTACAGGTTTTCCAAATTGTGACTAAGATAGAATATCTATCTCTGGAACCCAATGTCCAATCCACCTAGCTGAACTTCAGGAACCCACTATGTCTTCCTCCCTTAACTGCCCCTAGATGACAGAAAGAGACAAGTTGCCAAATTTCGGGATACAAAGCAATGTCTAGATAAAAAAGAAATCCTGCCCTCCTTATGGTAGCCTTCCTTTTCAAAAATATTTATTTATTTATTTATTTATTTATTTATTTATTTTAGAGAGAGAGCATGCATGCCAAGTTGGGGGAGGGACAGAGGGAGAGAATCTTCAAGCAGACTCCCCCCAATGGTGGAACTTCACACGGGGCTCAATCCCATGACCCATGAGACCTGAGCCAAAACCAAGAGTCAGAGGCTCGACTGACTGAGTCACCCAGGCACCCCATTATGGTAGCCTTTCTAAAACCAAACAGGAAAAAATCTTATTTGGGTATGATTCCTGCATGATTGAACACCAAAAGGCAAATAGTGATTTTATCCTATATGGACTACAAAAGTAGAGAGTACCACTCAAAGACTTGAAAAGATTAAACGAATATGAAAAATAATTAAAATGTTCTTATTTGTTGAAGAGAAATTAAGAATAGGGAATTAAGAAAGGGTTTTAACTACTGAGTCTTCAGTATGAATAGGCCTATTGTAATAAATTAAAATGTCTCATGTACATTGTGCATTTTTTAGAGCCATTTCTTTCCCAGGATCTCAAAGCACTTTGCAAATATTAATTATCCATCAGTATCTATTTATGGTATGACCATTATCAATGCCTCCTATATGATGAAAAAAAAAAGAAAGAAATTTGCCCAGAGCCACATGGGGCAAACTGTGAACAAGAACCATTTGTTGTTCCTGTGTTTATAATAATGAGCAAATTAAAAGTGCAATGATTTTCTCTGTAATTCAGGAAAAAAATCACTCTGTTAACAGTTGTCCCTAACCATAAGAAAAAAAGTCCTTTTACAATCCATGGACAAGACCTCAAGGCAGCTTCTCATTTTTCCATGGCCAGAGGTTGCTGCTATGAATAAATGATTCTCTGAAGCCCCACTTTAGTGGAAAGATGTATGGATGGTTAGAGAAATATCTGCAAATAAATCTTGTTGATTAATATTTGAAAAAGAAAAGAAAAAAGTCCTTTTAACTTTCTTTAATGTGGATGGATATTTTTTATTTTTCAGATAGTACCTAATTATGGTAAATTGCTTCATTCTCTAATTGTTACTGAAAGGAAACTAAACATTGTTATGTTGACTACTCAAAAGTGGATTGTTAATGGCGCTAATCATCAGATAATCTGGCAATATAATCAACATTACTGGGAGATGCCTTGTGGAAACAACAGGCAAAACAAGTATGAAAGATAGACTTATAAGTGCTCAATGCTATTGTTTTATGCTTAGTATGAGAGGTAAAAATTCCCACTTCACAAAGAAACAGAAGGTGATGTTAACCCTGTTTTATATGCTGAACAACCAGAACCCCAAATGCCTTGGTGTATAACGTTGGACTCTCATCACACCAACTTTAAACATCCTCTCCACAGGATATGAAACATAAACATTTTCCGAAGAGATATTTTACCAGAGGAGAACTTTTTTACCTGCATCTGCTCCTAACCTAAATACCTTAAAATGGGGGATAGCTTTTCCACACCTCACCAGCTCTTGAGTTAAAAGGATAAGAGTAAAAGCGAGTTTTATTTGTTCTTGCCATTCTTCGTATTTTGAAAAATTAATTCACATTAATAAAGATAATAGTGGGAGATGGTGGAATCTAGGAAAAGAATAACTAGAACAAAGATCATCAAACTTTTATTTTCTTGAAAAAAATCGGATATGATTGCAAGGTTTTCAGTAGCTCATGCTGGGAATTAATTCAACTATAATTAATTGAATTGAAGATAAATATCTACTTGATATATTAAAAACAGGACCACCTGGGTGGCTCAGTCGGTTTAAATTTTTATTCTCTTCCTTTTTTTAGTTTTGAAAAATATAAAACATATGACACCACAAAAGGACTCAAAGATCCAAAGCAACTTGAAAAAGAAAAACAAAAGTGGAGATATCACAATTCCAGACTACAAGTTATATTACAAAGTGATAGTAAATAAAACAGTATGGTACTAGCAAAGGAATAAGCATACAGATCAATGGAACAGAATAACAGAATAGAAAACCCAGAAATATACCCACAATTATATGGCCAACTAAAATTGACAAAAGAGGAATGACTATACAGTGGAAAAAAGTCTCTTCAACAAATGGTGTTGAGAAAACTGGACAGCAACTTGGAAAGGAATGAAACTGGACTGCTTTATTTCACCATACACTAAAATAAATTCAAATTGGAGAAAAGAGCTAAATGTGAGACCTGACATTTAAAAAATCCTTAAAAAGAACACAGGCAGTAATTTCTCTGACATCAGCTATAGCAATATTTTTTCTAGATATGTCTTCTGAGGCAAGGGAAACAAAAGTAAAAATGAATTATTCAGACTACATCAAAATAAAAAGATTCTGCACACGAAGAGAAAAATAAAAAAACTAAAAGGCAAACTTCAGAATGGGAGAAGATATCTGCAAATGACATACCAGAAAAAGGGCTAGTATTAAAAATCTATAAAGAACTTATACAACTCAACATCCAATAAACAAATAGTCCAATTTAAAAATATGCAAAAGAGATGAACATTTTTCCAAAGAAGACATCCAGATGGTCAACAGATACATGCAAAGATGTTCAATATCACTCTTCATAAGGGAAATGCTGTCAAACCTACAATGAGATATCACCTCACACCTGTCAAAATGCCTAAAATTGAAAACACAAGAAATAGCAAGTGTTGGCAAGGATGTGGAGAAAAAGGAACTCTTACACTATTGGTGAGAATGCAAACTGATTCAGCTACTGTGCAAAACAGTGTGAGGATTCCTCAAAATTTTTTTTAAAAAACTACCCTACCATCCCGCAATTGAACTAATGGGATATATCCAAAGAATACAAAAACACATTCAAAAGGATACACGTATGCTAATGCTTATTGCAGCATTATACAGTAGCCAAATTACAGAAGTAGCCCAAGTGTCCATTATAGATGAATAGATAAAGAAGATGTGTTTTATATATATATATATAATGGAATATTATTCATCCATTAAAAAAATGAAATCTTGTCATTTGCAATGACATGGATGGAGCTAGAGAGTTTAATGCTAAGTGAAGTAAGTCAGTCAGAAAAAGACAAATACTATATGATTTCACTCATATGGAATTTAAGAAACAAAATAAATGAGCAAAGGAAAAAATAGAGATAAAGAAACCAAGAAACAGACTCTTAACTATAGGGAACAAATTGTTGGTTACCAGATGGGAGGTGGGATGGGGGATGGGTGAAATAGGTGGTGGGGATTAAGGAGTGCACTTATCATGATGAAAAAAATTGTGGTTGTCAAGAGCATTTGACAGACATTTTCTCAAAAATGAACAAAGTAAAACAGTTACTTCAAGGGAAAATTAGAATTTTATCAAACTTGATGTATCTCCTTGAGCCTGATAGCTTCCCAACACTTAAAGGCCATTCTGATAAAATTGGTAGTGGTATTAATATGATTGTTCCATTGTGTAATAAAATCGGTCAATATTTAGAAAATCTGAATAACTTAATAAACCAACATTTTCCAACTTAAAAAAAGAAAAACATAAACTATAACTGGAAATATATTTTTCTATAATCTGTATTTAAAATAATGTAACATTTCATGTGGTGCATTCTATATTATTTCATAACATGAAAATGTTTGTTGGTTCTGATATAATCAATGGCTTTTAATCAATTCATCCCCTCAAACTACTTTGAATATATTAGGGTGGCTGTCAAGCTCTTCTCTATTTTGTTGTCAAGAAAACTAAGTCTGATTTGCAAAGCAAGAAAATTTTGTTCTATCGTAAACTTATAATTATTCAAATTATAAGAACTGACTTAATTCTTAAATTATGACATATTTAATCTCATTCAGTTATATCTATATCAAGAAGATTTTAGTGTGTTATTTTAGTGTGTTTATTTTAGTGTGTTATTTCATAAATTATATAATCATAAAATATTTAATTTGCTAAATAGATTGGTATTAGATGCACATTGTTCAAATAATAAAAAGAAAAAATGTCTTTCTCCTAACCCTTTCTCTCTCTTTTTTCAAGTATAAAATTCCAAGTTATTATTATATTTGTAGAGTTATATAACCATAATCACAATCATTTGTTTGTTTCTTGGTTTTGGGGGGGGTTTGAGAGCTTTGTTTGTTTCAAGTTTTTATTTGAATTCCAGTTAGTTAACATATAGTGTAGTATTGGTTTGGGGAGTAGAATTTAGTAATTCATCACTTACATATAACACCTAGTGCTCATCACAACTGCCCTCCTTAATACCCATCATCCATTTAACCCATCCCCCTACCTACCTCCCCTCCAGCAACCCACAGTTTCCCCTTTATCATTAAGTCTGTTTTATGGTTTGCCTCTATTTTCCCCCTATGTTCATCTGCTTTGTTTCTTAAATTCCACTATGAGTGAAATGATGTAGTATCTGTCTTATTCTAACTGACCTATTTCACTTAGCATGAAACACTCTAATTCCTTACAAGTCATTGTAAATGCCAAGATTTCATTATTTTATGACTAATATTCATATATATATGAATATATATGCATGCATACATACATAGTGCCACATCGTCTTTATCCATTCATTAGTCAATGGACATTTGGGCTATTTCCATAATTTGGCTATTGATGATAATGCTACTATAAACATAAGGGTGCACATAACCCTTCGAATCAGTATTTTTGGGTAAATACTCAGTAGTACAATTGCTGGATCATAGAGTAGTTCTATTTTTAACCTTTCCAGAATCCTTATACTATTATCCAGAGTAGATGAGCCATTTTGCATCCCCATCAATAGTGAAAGAGGGTTCCACTTCCACTATATCCTCACCAGAAGCTGTTGTTTCCTCTGTTATTAATTTTAGCCATTCTGACAGGTGATATATGAGGTGATATGTCATTGTAGTTGTGATTTATATTTCCTTGATAATGAATGATGTTAAGAATTTTTTCATGTGTCTGTTAGCCAGCTGTATGTCTTCTTTGGAAAAAATGTCTATTAACAGCTTCTGCCCATTCCTTAATAGGACTTTTTTTGGGGGGTGTTGAGTTTGACAAGTTCTTTATAGATTTTTGATACTAACCTTTTATCAGATATTTCATTTACAAATATCTTCTTCCATTCCAAAGGTTATTTTTTAGTTTTGTTGATTATTTCTTTCACCATGCAGAAGCTTTTTTATCTTGATGAAGTCCCAATAGTTAATTTCTACTTTGGTTTCACTTGCCTCCAGAAATATGCTTAGTAAAAAGCTGCTACAGCCGAGGTCAAAAAGGTTGCTGCCTGTGTTCTACTCTAGGACTTTCATGGTTTCCTGTCTTCCCATTTAGATATTTCATCCATCTTAAATTGATTTTTGTATATGGTATAAGAAAACGGTCCAGTATCATCCTTTTGCATGTTGCTGTCCAATTTTCTCAACACCATTTTTGAAGAGACTGTCTTTTTTCCCACGAGATATTCTTTTCTGCTTTGCCAAAGATTAGTTGAACATATATTTGTGGATACATCTCTGGGTTTTCTCTTCTGTCCCACTGATCTATGTGCCCGTTTTTGTGCCAGTAGTGTACTGTCTTGATCACTACAGCTTTGTAATATAACTTGAAGTCCAAAATTGTGATGTCTGCAGCTTTGCTTGGTCTATTTCAAGATTGCTTTGACTATTCAGGGTCTTTTGTGGTCCTACGGAAATTTTAGGATAGTTTGTTCTAGTTCTGTGAAAAATATTGGTGGTATTTTGATAGGGATTACATTAAATGTGTAGATTGCTTTGGGTAATATAGACATTTGAACAGTATTTTTTGTTCAATTCTATAGGCATGGAATGTATTTCCATTTTTTTGTGTAATCTTCAATCTCTTTCATAAGCCTTCTATAGTCCTCAGAGTACAGTGCTTTACCTCTTTGGTTAGGTTTATTTCTAGGTATCTTATGGTTTTCAGTACAATTATAAATGAAATTAATTCCTTGATTTCTCTTTCTGGTGCTTCGTTATTGGTGAATAAAAATGCAACAGATTTCTGGACATTGATTTTGTATCCTGTGACTTTACTGAATTCATGTATCAGTTCTAGCACTTTTTTGGTGAAGTCCTTTGAGTTTTCTACATTAAGTATCATGTTGTACGTAAAGATTGAAAGTTTTATTTCTTCCTTAACATTTTTTTCTTTTTTTTTTGTCAGATTGCTGAGGCAAGGTCTTCCAGTACTATGTTAAATAACAATGGTGACAATGGACATCCATGTCTTGTTCTTGACCCTAGAAGAAAAGTTTTGTTTTGCCCATTGAGGATGATATTAGCTGTGGGTCTTTCATATATGGCCTTTATGATGTGGAGTTATGTTCCCTCTATTCCTACTTTGTTGAGGGTTTTTATCAAGAATGGATGCTGTGCTTTGTCAAATGATTTTCTGTGTCTATTGACAAGATATTATGGTTCTTATCCTTTCTTTTATTAATGTGGTGTGTCACATTGATTGATTTGGTAATACTGAATCGCTGTTGCAGTCTAGGAGTAAATCCCACTTGATCATGGCGAATGATTCAATGTACTGTTAAATTCAATTTGCTGTTAACTTGTGGAGAATTTTTGCATTCATGCTTATCAAGGATATTGGTATGTAATTGTCTTTCTTTTTTTAAAAAAATTTTTTTTTAATTTTTATTTATTTATGATAGTCACACAGAGAGAGAGAGAGAGAGGCAGAGACACAGGCAGAGGGAGAAGCAGGCTCCATGCACCGAGAGCCCGATGTGGGATTCAATCCCGGGTCTCCAGGATCGCGCCCTGGGCCAAAGGCAGGCGCCCAAACCGCTGCGCCACCCAGGGATCCCGTAATTGTCTTTCTTAGTTAAGTCTTTGTCTGGTTTTGGAATCAAGGTAATGTTTTACTAGACAGTACCAAATGACCTTTTCTTAACAATAGCTAGCCCCTCAAGGCTCTAGAAACCTTGCTTCCAAATTCCTTAGAGACTTTTGGTATACCTAGCCCCCTCCCAACTTCGAAGTATATAATCAGCCACTCCTCACAATCCCAGTACTCTGCCCAGGGGTCCTATGCCTATGCCTTAATAAAGATGCCTCAAGGGCAGCCCACGTGGCTCAGCACCACCTTCGGCTCAGGGTGTGATCCTGGAGTCCCAGAATCAAGTCCCATGTCAGGCTCCCTGCAGGGAGCCTGCTTCTCCCTCTGCCTGTGTCTCTGCCTCTCTCTCTCTCTGTGTGTGTGTCTCATGAATAAATAAATAAAATCTTTTAAAAATAATAAAAAATAAAGAAGCTTCAAGAATTCTTTCTTGACTACTCACTCCCAAACCCCAACATTTTCACATCATTGGAACTCATCAGTCTCAGTAACATATATTCCTCAAAACCACATGTAGAAATTGCAGTACTATAGATTAAATACACCCTAGGTCCAACAGTTGGTCCTAGGAAGGAAACAGCTGTAAAGTGTCACCAGAGGTCCCTCTGAATTTACATGGGCAAGAAACACATGTTTTTGTTCAGCTGTCTAGAGGAGAGGAAGATGGCAGTGGAGTAGGAGCATCCTAAGCTAGTTTCATCCCATAAACACAACTAGGTAACTGTCAAATCATCCTAAATACCACAGAAATTGGCCAAAAGACTGAAGACTGACAGAACAAATTCCCCAACTAAAGGAAGAGAAGAGGCCATATCAAAGAAAATAGGAAGTATGGAAATAGAGTTTAGGAAAAAATGGATTGTGAGTGCTGCAAAGAAGAGGAAGCCATGGACACAGAGAATGGCAAAAGAGATAAGAGTATACCGGGGAATGCACAAGGAGAGTTTCCCAAAGCCATTGGCTTGGAAAATGAGAGGCCTGAATTATATGAGTTCTTTTAACCAACAGGGCTTAAAGCCTAGAGTTTTAAAGGTCAGCAAGCTTTGCTGGGATAGAGCCCAGAGGGCACTGCACTGCTCCTGGAGAGAGGGAAAGCAAACAAACCAGGAGGTTAATACTGCAGAAATGGCAATCTTGGAAAAAGTTGGGACACACAAGAGGAAATTGTTTTCTCTTCTTGAATTGTGTCCTCGAGAGGCAGCATTCACAGAGATGCCTCTCCAGGAGCATAAGAGTTGGCTGGGTCCATTTCCCTCCACCACCCAACAGCATGAACACAGAGCCACCAGCAGGAAGCAGCACAACACTGGCACTGGCTGCCTAACTTGCTTACACCAAGCCACACACACATGGGCTCTGGTGGGACTGCATTTTTCAGACTGACCTAAACAACAGAGCAGCCAAAACACAACAGTAGAGCACACACAGCACACACCAGAGATATCCCTTAAAGCACCAAGCTTTTGGCAACACTTGGCCTCTTCTTCATAAGACCATTACTTTCAAGAGCAGGAGACATAACTGGTTTTCTAACACAGAGAAGAAGGTAGAGACCTAGACATAATGCAAAGATGGAAGAATTTATCCCAAATGAAAGAACAAGAAAAGGCTGTGTCCAGATATTGAAGCAATACAGATATAAGTAACATACCTGATGGAGAAATTAAAGCAACAATTATAAGGATACTCATTAGGATTGAGAAAAAGTAGAAAACATCAGTGAGACCCTTACTGTAATGATAAAAGAGTTAATAAAGAATCAGAGATGAAGAATGCAATAAATGAGATCAGAAATAGGCATGATGCAATGAACAGCAGGATGGAAGAAGGAAAGGAAAAAATTAGTGATATAGAAAACAAAATAATTGGGGTGCCTGGGTGGGTCAATCAGTTGAGTATCTGCTTTTGGTTCAGGTCATCCCAGAGTCTAGGTATCAAGCCCCACATTGGGGCTGAGTGGGGAGCCCACTTCTCCCTCTCCCTCTGCTGTTCTTCCTGCTTGTGCTCTCTGGCTCTCTCTCTCTCACTCTCCTTCTTCAAATAAATAAATAAATAAATAAACAAATAAATAAATAAATAAAATCTTTTAAAAACCCAAAATAGTGGAAAGTAATGAAGCTAAACAAAAGAAAGAGGAATTATGCAACACGAGAATAGATTTAAGAAACTTATGACTTCAATAAATGCAATACATTCATATCATAGAAGTCCCAGAAAAGAAGAGAGAGGAAAGAGGGCAGAAAATTTATTTCAAGAAACAATAGCAGAGAGTTTCTCTAATCAGGGGAAGGAAACAGATTCAAGAGGCACAAAGGGCTCACATCAAAATTAACAAAAGCAAGTCAACACTAAGACACGTCGTAGTTAAATTCACAAAATACAGTGGTAAAGAAAACTCTTAAAAGCAGCAAGACAAAAGAAGTCCTTAACTTTCAGGGGAAGACCCATAACTTGCTAGAGAATTCTCAACAGAAACATAGCAAACCAGGAGGGGCATGATACATTCAACGTGCTGGGCAGCTCAGGTGGCGCAGCGGTTTAGCAACGCCTGTGGCCCAGAGTGTGATCCTGGAGTCCCCGGATCGAGTCCCACGTCAGGCTCCCTGCATGGAACCTGCTTCTCCCTCTGCCTGTGTCTCTGCTTCTCTCTCTCTCTGTCTCTCATGAATAAATAAAATCTTTAAAAAAAACAAAGTGCTGAATGAGGAGATTATGCAGCCAAGAATATTCTATCCAGCGAGGCTATCATTCAGGATAGGAGAGATAAACAGTTTCCAGAAAAAGAAAACTAATGGAGTCCATGACTGCCAAAATAGCCCTGCAAGAAATACTAAAGAGAAATCTTTGAGTGCTAAGGAGAGACCAAAATGACAAAGATAAAAAATATGAGAGAAAATCCCCAGAAACAACAACAAAACAAGTAACAAAATGGCAATAAATATATATCTTTCAATAATGACTCTGAATTTAAATGAACTAAATGCTCCAATCAAAAGGCAGAGGGTGTCAGAATGGATTAAAAAAAAAAAAAAAAATAAGGGGGGAGGAGCAAGATGGCGGAAGAGTAGGGTCCCCAAATCACCTGTCTCCACCAAACTACCTAGAAAACCTTCAAATTATCCTGAAAATCTATGAATTCGGCCTGAGATTTAAAGAGAGACCAGCTGGAATGCTACAGTGAGAAGAGTTCGCGCTTCTATCAAGGTAGGAAGACGGGGAAAAAGAAATAAAGGAACAAAGGCCTCCAAGGGGGAGGGGCCCCGCGAGGAGCCGGGCTGAGGCCGGGGCGAGTGTCCCCAGGACAGGAGAGCCCCGTCCCGGAGAAGCAGGAGCTGCACCGACCTTCCCGGGCGGAAAGGGGCTCGCGGGGAGTTGGAGCAGGACCCAGGAGGGCGGGGATGCCCTCGGGCTCCCGGGGACAGTAACAGAGCAACTGCGCGCCCAGGAGAGTGCGCCGAGCTCCCTAAGGGCTGCAGCGCGCACGGCGGGACCGGAGCAGCTCGGAGGGGCTCGGGGGCGGCTCCGCGGAGGGGGCTGCGCGGCCCCGGGAGCAGCTCGGAGGGGCTCGGGCAGAGGAAGAGGCTCCGTGCGGAGGGGGCTGCGCGGTTCCAGGAGCAGCTCGGAGGGGCTCGGGCGGCGGCTCCGCGGAGGGGGCTGCGCGGCCCGGGAGCGCGAATCCACCAGCGCAGGCTCCGGAGCACAGGGCGCCCGGACACAGCCCAGGATCCGGCCTCCCCCGGGACAGGCAGAGACCGGGAGGGCCCAGGACAGCAAGGACGCTCCTGCCCCGAGCTGAGCAGATCAGCGGCCCCGCCCCGGAGCCTCCAGGCCCTGCAGACGGAGAGCTCCAGAGTTCCTGCGGGGGCTGAATCCAGGTTTCCAGAGCTGGCCCCGCCACTAGGGCTGTTGCTCCTGGGGCCTCACGGGGTAAACAACCCCCACTGAGCCCTGCACCAGGCAGGGGCACAGCAGCTCCCCCAACTGCTAACACCTGAAAATCAGCACAACAGGCCCCTCCCCCAGAAGATCAGCTAGACGGACAACTTCCAGGAGAAGCCAAGGGACTTAAAGAACACAGAATCAGAAGATACTCCCCTGTGGTTCTTTTTTTTTTGTTGTTGTTGTTGTTTTTTTGTTTTGTTTTGCTTTTTGATTTGTTTCCTTCCCCCACCCCCTTTTTTTCTCCTTTCTTTTTCTTTCTCTTTTTCTTCTTCTTTTTTTTTTCTCGTTTTTTTTCTTTTCTTCCCTTTTTTTTTCTCTTTCTCTTTTCTTTCCTTCTTTCTCTCCTCTCTTTTTCTCTTTTTCCCAATACAATTTGCTTTTGGCCACTCTGCACTGAGCAAAATGACTAGAAGGAAAACCTCACCTCAAAAGAAAGAATCAGAAACAGTCCTCTCTCCCACAGAGTTACAAAATCTGGATTACAATTCAATGTCAGAAAGCCAATTCAGAAGCACTATTATACAGCTACTGGTGGCTCTAGAAAAAAGTATAAAGGACTCAAGAGACTTCATGACTGCAGAATTTAGAGCTAATCAGGCAGAAATTAAAAATCAATTGAATGAGATGCAATCCAAACTAGAAGTCCTAACGACGAGGGTTAACGAGGTGGAAGAACGAGTGAGTGACATAGAAGACAAGTTGATAGCAAAGAGGGAAACTGAGGAAAAAAGAGACAAACAATTAAAAGACCATGAAGATAGATTAAGGGAAATAAACGACAGCCTGAGGAAGAAAAACCTACGTTTAATTGGGGTTCCCGAGGGCGCCGAAAGGGACAGAGGGCCAGAATATGTATTTGAACAAATTCTAGCTGAAAACTTTCCTAATCTGGGAAGGGAAACAGGCATTCAGATCCAGGAAATAGAGAGATCCCCCCCTAAAATCAATAAAAACCGTTCAACACCTCGACATTTAATTGTGAAGCTTGCAAATTCCAAAGATAAGGAGAAGATCCTTAAAGCAGCAAGAGACAAGAAATCCCTGACTTTTATGGGGAGGAGTATTAGGGTAACAGCAGACCTCTCCACAGAGACCTGGCAGGCCAGAAAGGGCTGGCAGGATATATTCAGGTTCCTAAAGGAGAAGAACATGCAACCAAGAATACTTTATCCAGCAAGGCTCTCATTCAAAATGGAAGGAGAGATAAAGAGCTTCCAAGACAGGCAGCAATTAAAAGAATATGTGACCTCCAAACCAGCTCTGCAAGAAATTTTAAGGGGGACTCTTAAAATTCCCCTTTAAGAAGAAGTTCAGTGGAATAGTCCACAAAAACAAAGACTGAATAGATATCATGATGACACTAAACTCATATCTCTCAATAGTAACTCTGAATGTGAACGGGCTTAATGACCCCATCAAAAGGCGCAGGGTTTCAGACTGGATAAAAAAGCAGGACCCATCTATTTGCTGTCTACAAGAGACTCATTTTAGACAGAAGGACACCTACAGCCTGAAAATAAAAGGTTGGAGAACCATTTACCATTCGAATGGTCCTCAAAAGAAAGCAGGGGTAGCCATCCTTATATCAGATAAACTAAAATTTACCCCAAAGACTGTAGTGAGAGATGAAGAGGGACACTATATCATACTTAAAGGATCTATTCAACAAGAGGACTTAACAATCCTCAATATATATGCTCCGAATGTGGGAGCTGCCAAATATATAAATCAATTATTAACCAAAGTGAAGAAATACTTAGATAATAATACACTTATACTTGGTGACTTCAATCTAGCTCTTTCTATACTCGATAGGTCTTCTAAGCAAAACATCTCCAAAGAAACGAGAGCTTTAAATGATACACTGGACCAGATGGATTTCACAGATATCTACAGAACTTTACATCCAAACTCAACTGAATACACATTCTTCTCAAGCGCACATGGAACTTTCTCCAGAATAGACCACATATTGGGTCACAAATCGGGTCTGAACCGATACCAAAAGATTGGGATTGTCCCCTGCATATTCTCAGACCATAATGCCTTGAAATTAGAACTAAATCACAACAAGAAGTTTGGAAGGACCTCAAACACGTGGAGGTTAAGGACCATCCTGCTAAAAGATAAAAGGGTCAACCAGGAAATTAAGGAAGAATTAAAAAGATTCATGGAAACTAATGAGAATGAAGATACAACCGTTCAAAATCTTTGGGATGCAGCAAAAGCAGTCCTAAGGGGGAAATACATCGCAATACAAGCATCCATTCAAAAACAGGAAAGAACTCAAATACAAAAGCTCACCTTACACATAAAGGAGCTAGAGAAAAAACAGCAAATAGATCCTACACCCAAGAGAAGAAGGGAGTTAATAAAGATTCGAGCAGAACTCAACGAAATCGAGACCAGAAGAACTGTGGAACAGATCAACAAAACCAGGAGTTGGTTCTTTGAAAGAATTAACAAGATAGATAAACCATTAGCCAGCCTTATTAAAAAGAAGAGAGAGAAGACTCAAATTAATAAAATCATGAATGAGAAAGGAGAGATCACTACCAACACCAAGGAAATACAAACGATTTTAAAAACATATTATGAACAGCTATACGCCAATAAATTAGGCAATCTGGAAGAAATGGACGCATTCCTGGAAAGCCACAAACTACCAAAACTGGAACAGGAAGAAATAGAAAACCTGAACAGACCAATAACCAGGGAGGAAATTGAAGCAGTCATCAAAAACCTCCCAAGACACAAGAGTCCAGGGCCAGATGGCTTCCCAGGGGAATTTTATCAAACGTTTAAAGAAGAAACCATACCTATTCTCCTAAAGCTGTTTAGAAAGATAGAAAGAGATGGAGTACTTCCAAATTCGTTCTATGAAGCCAGCATCACCTTAATTCCAAAGCCAGACAAAGACCCCGCCAAAAAGGAGAATTACAGACCAATATCTCTGATGAACATGGATGCAAAAATTCTCAACAAGATACTGGCCAATAGGATCCAACAGTACATTAAGAAAATTATTCACCATGACCAAGTAGGATTTATCCCTGGGACACAAGGCTGGTTCAACACCCGTAAAACAATCAATGTGATTCATCATATCAGCAAGAGAAAAACCAAGAACCATATGATCCTCTCATTGGATGCAGAGAAAGCATTTGACAAAATACAGCATCCATTCCTGATCAAAACTCTTCAGAGTGTAGGGATAGAGGGAACATTCCTCGACATCTTAAAAGCCATCTATGAAAAGCCCACAGCAAATATCATTCTCAATGGGGAAGCACTAGGAGCCTTTCCCCTAAGATCAGGAACAAGACAGGGATGTCCACTCTCACCACTGCTGTTCAACATAGTACTGGAAGTCCTAGCCTCAGCAATCAGACAACAAAAAGACATTAAAGGCATTCAAATTGGCAAAGAAGAAGTCAAACTCTCCCTCTTCGCCGATGACATGATACTCTACATAGAAAACCCAAAAGTCTCCACCCCAAGATTGCTAGAACTCATACAGCAATTCGGTAGCGTGGCAGGATACAAAATCAATGCCCAGAAGTCAGTGGCATTTCTATACACTAACAATGAGACTGAAGAAAGAGAAATTAAGGAGTCAATCCCATTTACAATTGCACCCAAAAGCATAAGATACCTAGGAATAAACCTCACCAAAGATGTAAAGGATCTATACCCTCAAAACTATAGAACACTTCTGAAAGAAATTGAGGAAGACACAAAGAGATGGAAAAATATTCCATGCTCATGGATTGGCAGAATTAATATTGTGAAAATGTCAATGTTACCCAGGGCAATATACACGTTTAATGCAATCCCTATCAAAATACCATGGACTTTCTTCAGAGAGTTAGAACAAATTATTTTAAGATTTGTGTGGAATCAGAAAAGACCCCGAATAGCCAGGGGAATTTTAAAAAAGAAAACCATATCTGGGGGCATCACAATGCCAGATTTCAGGTTGTACTACAAAGCTGTGGTCATCAAGACAGTGTGGTACTGGCACAAAAACAGACACATAGATCAGTGGAACAGAATAGAGAATCCAGAAGTGGACCCTGAACTTTATGGGCAACTAATATTCGATAAAGGAGGAAAGACTATCCATTGGAAGAAAGACAGTCTCTTCAATAAATGGTGCTGGGAAAATTGGACATCCACATGCAGAAGAATGAAACTAGACCACTCTCTTTCACCATACACAAAGATAAACTCAAAATGGATGAAAGATCTAAATGTGAGACAAGATTCCATCAAAATCCTAGAGAAGAACACAGGCAACACCCTTTTTGAACTCGGCCATAGTAACTTCTTGCAAGATACATCCACGAAGGCAAAAGAAACAAAAGCAAAAATGAACTATTGGGACTTCATCAAGATAAGAAGCTTTTGCACAGCAAAGGATACAGTCAACAAAACTCAAAGACAACCTACAGAATGGGAGAAGATATTTGCAAATGACATATCAGATAAAGGGCTAGTATCCAAGATCTATAAAGAACTTATTAAACTCAACACCAAAGAAACAAACAATCCAATCATGAAATGGGCAAAAGACATGAAGAGAAATCTCACAGAGGAAGACATAGACATGGCCAACATGCATATGAGAAAATGCTCTGCATCACTTGCCATCAGGGAAATACAAATGAAAACTACAATGAGATACCACCTCACACCAGTGAGAATGGGGAAAATTAACAAGGCAGGAAACAACAAATGTTGGAGAGGATGCGGAGAAAAGGGAACCCTCTTACACTGTTGGTGGGACTGTGAACTGGTGCAGCCACTCTGGAAAACTGTGTGGAGGTTCCTCAAACAGTTAAAAATAGACCTGCCCTACGACCCAGCAATTGCACTGTTGGGGATTTACCCCAAAGATACAAATGCAATGAAACGCCGGGACACCTGCACCCCGATGTTTCTAGCAGCAATGGCCACGATAGCCAAACTGTGGAAGGAGCCTCGGTGTCCAACGAAAGATGAATGGATAAAGAAGATGTGGTTTATGTATACAATGGAATATTACTCAGCTATTAGAAATGACAAATACCCACCATTTGCTTCAACGTGGATGGAACTGGAGGGTATTATGCTGAGTGAAGTAAGTCAGTTGGAGAAGGACAAACATTATATGTTCTCATTCATTTGGGGAATATAAATAATAGTGAAAGGGAAGGGAGAAGAAATGTGTGGGAAATATCAGAAAGGGAGACAGAACATAAAGACTGCTAACTCTGGGAAACGAACTAGGGGTGGTAGAAGGGGAGGAGGGTGGGGGGTGGGAGTGAATGGGTGACGGGCACTGGGTGTTATTCTGTATGTTAGTAAATTGAACACCAATAAAAAAATAAATTAAAAAAAAAAAAATAAGACCCATCTATATGCTACCTATGAGAGAGTCAGAGTCACTTTAGACCTAAAGACATCTGCAGATTGAAGGTGAGGGGGTAGAGAAATATTTACCATAGAAAGAGATGTCAAAAAGAAAATCAAAGTATCAATACTTGTATCAGAAAAACTAGATTTCAAAACTAAGACTGTAAAAGGAGACAAAGAAAAGCATCATCATATCCCCATCATAAAGGGGATAATCCAACAATTGCATATACTTATGCATCCAACATGGGAGCACCCAAATATATAAAACAGTAACAAACACATAGGAATTCATTGAAAACACAGAGATAGCAGAGTGGTTAATACTTTACTTATATTGATGGACAGATCATTTAAACAAAAAATAAAAAATGAAACAGTGGCTTTGAATGACATACTGGGCCAGATGGACCTAACAGAAATATTCAGAACATTCCATCCCAAAACAGCTAAATACCCATTCTTTTCAGTGCACATGGAGCATTCTCCAGAATACATTACATGTTAGTCCACAAAAGAAGTTCAACAAATACAAAAACATTGAAACATACCATGCACCTTTTTTTTACCACAATTCTGTGAAACTAGAAGTCAACTATAAGAAAAAATTTGGAAAGACCTCAAATATATGGAGGTTAAACAACATGTACTATACAGTAAATGAGTCAACCAGTAAATCAAAGAAGAAATAAATAAACACAGGGAAACAAATAAAAATGAAAACGCTATTGTCTAAAACCTTTGGGATGCAACAAAAGTGGTCATAAGAGGGAAGTAAACAGTATACAGGCCTAAATCAAAAGCAAGAAAAACCTCAAATAAACAACCTAACCTTATACCTAAAGGAGCTAGAAAAGGAACAAGAAACAAAGGCTAAAACCAGCAGAAGGAAGAAAATAATGAAGACTAGAGCAAAAATAAATGATATGGAAATATTAAAAAAAAAAAACAATAGAAGAGATAAGTGAAACCAGGAGCTAGTTCTTGGAAAGAATACAATTGATAAACCTCTAGCCAGGCTGATCAAGAAAAAAAGAAAAAAAAACACAAATAAGAGAAAAGAAATAACAGCCAATACCAAAGAAAGACAAGTATAGGGGAATATTACAAAAAGCTATATGCCAACAAATTGGACAACCTGGATAAATTCCTGAAAACATATAAATTACCACAACTGAAAACAGAAAGAAATACAAAACTGGAACAGACAACAACCAGCAAAGAAATTGAATCAGTAGGGGATCCCTGGGTGGCGCAGCGGTTTGGCGCCTGCCTTTGGCCCAGGGCGCGATCCTGGAGACCCGGGATCGAATCCCACATCGGGCTCCCGGTGCATGGAGCCTGCTTCTCCCTCTGCCTATGTCTCTGCCTCTCTCTCTCTCTGTGTGTGTGACTATCATAAATAAATAATAAAAAAAAAAAAGAAAAAAGAAATTGAATCAGTAATCAAAAATCTCCCAACAAACAAAATTCCAGGGCCAGATGGCTTCAGAGGCAAATTCTACCACACATTTAATGAAACGCCGGGACACCTGCACCCCGATGTTTATAGCAGCAATGTCCACAATAGCCAAACTGTGGAAGGAGCCTCGGTGTCCATCGAAAGATGAATGGATAAAGATGTGGTCTATGTATACAATGGAATATTACTCAGTCCTTTGAAATGACAAATACCCACCATTTGCTTCGACGTGGATGGAACTGGAGGGTATTATGCTGAGTGAAATAAGTCAATCGGAGAAGGACAAAAATTATATGGTCTCATTCATTTGGGGAATATAAATAATAGTGAAAGGGAATAAAGGGGAAAGGAGAAAAATGAGTGGGAAATATCAGAAAGGGAGACAGAACATGAGAGACTCCTAACTCTGGGAACTGAACAAGGGGTGGTGGAAAGGGAGGTGGGTGGGTGGTGGGGGTGACTGGGTGATGGGCACTGAGGGGGCACTTGATGGGATGAACACTGGGTGTTATGCTATATGTTGGCAAATTGAACTCCAATTAAAAAATATGTAAAAAAATAAATAAATAGAATAAAATATTTAACAATTTAAAAAAATAAAGAAGAGTTAATACCTCTTCTTCTCACCCTTGTCTAAAAAATAGAAAAGGAAGGAAAACTTCCAAATTCATTCTATGAGGCAAGCATTACCCTGAAATCAAAACTAGATAAAGACTCCACTAAAAAAGAGAACTGCAGGCCAATATCCCTAATGAACATAGATGTGAAAATTCTCAACAAAATACTAGCAAATGAAATTCAACAATACATTAAAAGAATCATTCACCATGATTAAGTAGGATTTATTCCTGTGTTACAAGGGTTTTTCAATATTCTCAAATTACTCAACATGATACATTACATCAATAGGAGAAAGGATAAGAAACATTTGATCTGGGCAGCCCAGATGGTTCAGGGGTTTAGCGCCACCTTCTGCCCAGGGCGTGATTCTGGAGTCCCAGGATAGAGTCCCACATCAGGCTCCCTGCGTAGAGCCTGCTTCTCTGCCTGTGTCTCTGCCTCTGTGTGTGTGTGTGTGTGTCTCTCATGAATAAATAAATAAAATCTTAAAAAAAGAAACGTATGATCCTCTCAATAGATAAAGGAAAAGCTTTTGGCAAAATACAGCATCCACTCATGTTTAAAACCCTCAACAAAATATAGAGGGAACATACCTCAACATAATAAAATCCATATACAAAAAGCCCACAGCTAATATCATCTTCAATGGGAAAAGCCTGAGAGGTTTTCCCCAATCAGGAACGAGACAGGGATGTCCACTCTCACCACTGTTACTTAACATAGTACTGGAAGTCCTAGCCACAGCAATCAAACAAAACAAAACAAGAAATAAAACCTATCCAAATCAGTAAGCAAAAAAGTCAAACTTTCACTATTTGCAGATGACATGATACTCTATATAGAAAACCCAGAAGATTATACCAAATAACTGTTATAAGGGATACAGGAAATTCAGTAAAGTTGCAGGATACAAACTCAACACACAGAAATCTGTTGCATTTCTATACACCGATAGTGAAGCAGCAGAAATAGAAATTAAGGGATCTATCCTATTTAAAATTGCACCAAAAATAATAAGATACCTGGGAATAAACCTAACCAAAGAGGTAAAGATCTGTGGTCTGAGGACTATAGAACACTTATGAAAGAAATTGAAGAGGACACAAAGAAACAGAAAGAGATTCTATGCTTATGGGTTAGAAGACACATATTGGTAAAATGTCTGTACTACCCAAAGCAATCTACACATTTAATGCAATCCCTATCAAAATACCACTAGCTTTTTATACAGAACTAGAACAATCCTAAAATTTGTATAGAACCACAAAAGACCCAAAGAAATGTTGAATCAGAAAAGCAATATTGGAGGTATCATAATTCTGGACTTCATATTACAAAGCGATAGTGATCAAGACAGTATGGTACTGGCACAAAAATTGACATAGATCAATGAACAGAATAGAAAGCTCAGAAATGAGCCCACAATTATATTGTCAATTAAACTTTGACAAAACAGGAAAGAATATGCAATGGAAAAAGACAGTCTCTTCAGCAAATTGTGTTTGAAAACTGGACAACAACATGCAAAAGAATGTAAGAAACCACTTTCTTATACCATACAAAAAATAAATCCAAAATGTATTAAAGACCTAAATGTGAGATCTGAAACCATAAAAATCCTCAAGGACAACACAGGCAATGATGTCTTTAACATTAGCTGTAGCAACTTTTTTGCTGGATATATCTCCTGAGGTAAGGGAAACAAAATAAAAATGATCTATTTGGACTTCATGAAAATAAAAATATTCTGCAGAGCAAAACAATCAACAATATTAAAAGGGAACCTTTGAAATGGGAGAAGATATTTGCAAATGACATACATGATAAAGGTTAATATGCAAAATATATAATCAACTTATTAAACTCAACACCCAAAAAAACAAATAATCCAGTTAAAAAATGGGCAAAAGACATGAGTAGACATTTTTTCAATGAAGACAACCAGAAAGCCAACAGACACATGCAAAAGTGCACATCACTCATGACCAGGGAAATGCATATCAAAACCACAGTATCATATCACATCTGTCAGAACGGCTCAAATCAATGGCACAAAAAAATCAACAGGTATTGATAAGGATGTGAGAAAGTGGAATCGTCTTACACTGTTGGTGGGAATGCAAACTGCCACAGTCACTCCGGAAAAAAGTATAGAGGTTCCTGAAAAAGTTAAAAATAGAACCACCCTACTATCCAGCAATTGAATTACTGGGTATTCACCCAATGAATACAAAAATACTAATTCAAAGGGATAGACGCACCCAATGTTTATAGCAGCTTTATTTACAATGTCAAAAATGTGGAAACAGGCCTAAGTATCCACAGATAGATGAATGGATAAAGATGTTGCTTTACATTTATACAATGGAATATTACTTAGCCATAAAAAATAATGAAATTTTGTTATTTGCAATAACATGGATGAAGTTAGAGAGTATTATGGTAAGCAAAACAAGTCAGTCAAAGAAAGAGAATACTATGTGATTTCACTTATATGTGGAATTTAAGGAACAAACAAAGGGGGAAATGATAGAGGCAAACCAAGAAACAGATTCTTAACTATAAAGAACAAATTGATGGTTACCAGAGAGAGGTGGGTGGTGGGATGGGTTAAATAGATGATGGTCATTAAGGAGTGCACTTGTAATGAGCACAGGGTGATATATGGAAGTATAGATTACTATATTGTACACCTGAAACTACTAACACTGTATGTTAATTAAGTGAAATTAAAAACTTAAGAAAAAAGAAAGGTTGAAAATTTCTCAACTCTAGGGAGACAAATATCTAGATTTAAGAAGCCCAAAATATTTCAAGTAGTATGAATGTAAAGGGGTCTTTTTTTAAAGATTTATTTATTTATTCATGAGAGACACAGACTGAGAGAGAGAGACAGAGACAGAGACAGAGACATAGGCAGAGAAAGAAGTAGGCTCCTTGCAGGGAGCCTGATGCGGGACTCGATCCTGGATCCTGGGATCATGACCTGAGCCAAAGGCAGGCACCCAACAGTTGAGCTGCCCAAGAATCCCTCTAAAGGGATCTACACTGAAATATATTATAATTAACCTGGCACATCTCAAAGATAAAAGGTAATTTTTAAAGCAACAACAGAAGGGTGACTTGTTATATACAAGAAAATGACCATAAGAGTATTAGTGGATTTCCTAGCCAAAATCTTGCAAGCCAGAAGAGACTAGTATGATATACCCAGACTGCTGAAAGAAAAAGGAAAACTGCAAACCAGGAATTCTATACTAGGCAGAAATTTAAAGATGAAAGATACTTTCCCAAACATTAAAAAAAAATAACCTACAGAAGTTTAAACCACTAATCTTGCCTTACAAAAGCGCTGAAACATTTTTAAGTTGAAAATGAAAGGATGACAAATGGAAACACAAAAATAAAGAAAATATAAATCTCAGAGGAATTAAGATGGCAGAGAAGTAGGGAAGCCCTGGCCTTTTCTTGTCCCTCGAACATGGCCGTCTTAAGGTCAGATCAGGTGGAACACCCAGGAGATCAAGCTGAGGATTGGAAGAAAGATCTCCACAGTTGAAGGGAGATAGCATAACAAGTGTCATGTGTGTGTAAGTGAATTGGGGGAGAGAAAACCTGCCAATGTTGCAGAGAGGAGGAAGCCCTTTCCACAGGCCAAGAAATGGAAGAGAAAGAGAGAGGGGTTGACAGAGTGTGGCATTGAGTCTGCACAAGAAAATCTATCCAGATCACAGACTGGGATGCTGGGTGGGGGGCGGGGAATAGAACTGAGCATGGCAGGTTTTTTGCAGGGTATGGAGCTCCAACAGGTTTTGGAAGTGCACAGACTTTATGTTCTCTGAAGCAGTGCTCTTGCACTCCCTCCTGGGAAGAAGGAAGGCACTAACTAGAGAGTGTACAAAGTGGTATAGGGATCTTCTGAGTCATAGTAGGAGAGAAAATTCCTTCCTAGAGTACATTTGGAAGAGGACATATTGCCTCTCCAAGGACAAAAGATGGTCTTTCATTGACAGGGGACAGAAGCACGTGCATAGGGTGGATAACCTGGTTGCTGCTTTTCTGGGTGTTACACCATAGATTCCATGCACCACTCAGGTATGGGATTATTTTCCTGGAACAAAGGACACTAGACACAGCTCATCAGGAAAGCTCTACTCCAGAGGAGGGAGTGGATCCACCTAGATCAGGGTCCTTTATGATTGGGAGTTTTGAATCCCAGCTACATGCCGAAGATAAAATTCAGAAGAACTGTGGTGCTGGGTGCACTGATGGCCCTCACTTTTCTGTGAGGGCTTCCTGAAGAGTGGGGGTGGTGTTAGATCACCTATGTAAGGAGGAGAGAGTGTGATCATGACATTTTCCCCTTGACAACAACATATTTAGACTTCAGAGAGCAACACTGTGGCCCCCAGTGGAGATGGGTACCACTCATACCAAACCCTGTTCCCCTGTACCTAAGAAGTGCATATTTACTGGGGCAGGACTGACTCTGAGCCAACTCAGTAGGCCTCTCTCCCAGAAGACCAAAACAAGCAGCACCCCACATACACCAATCTATTGATCATACAGTGTTTCAAGGTGTCACCTTCAGTTCTGGTGGAAATAGGACCAGGTTGTATTTTTTTTCCTTCTTTTCTTCCCTTTGAAATCAGGCTTATAGGGGCACCTGGGTGGCTCAGTGGTTGAGCAACTGCCTTTGGCTTGGTTTGTAATCCTGGGGTCCTGGGATTGAGTCCCATATCAGGGTCCTACAGGGAGCCTGCTTCTCCGTCTGCCTATGTCTCTGTCTCTCTCTCTGTCTCTCATAAATCAATCAATCAACCAATCAATCTTTCAGAAAAATCAGGCTTATAGTTTTATGTATGTTTGTTAGTTTTTTCATCTCTTTTTCTCTTTTTTTTTTGGATCAGGCTTCTTTTGTACTTTTCTTATTTTTTTTCCTCCTTTTTCTTTAGAATCAGGCTTATAATTTTTTGATTATCCATTTGTTTTTTTTTTCCTTTTTCTTTTCTTTCTTTTTTTATCAGTCTTTCTTTGTTTTCTTTTTTCTCTTTCTTTTTTTTCCAGGCTTATTTAAACAAACAAACAAAAAAAATCAAAGCACATCTAGTTAAATTCTAAACACCCCCACCACAAGCAAGGAGGAACTCTGCAAAAACTGACCAGTGGGAAAGAGAGCCCAAAACACAACAGCAGAATGCACACAGCACACACCAGAAACACTTCCTGAATGCCAGGCCCTGAATAGTGTGTGACTCTTTTCATATAGCATTACTCTCAAGCATAGGAAACATAACAAGCATTCATAACACACAAAAGACAGAAACTTAGCCAAAGTGACAAGACAGAGGAACTCTCCCCAAAAGAAAGGTCCAGAAGAAATCACAGTCAGGGACTTGCTGAAAACAGTTATAAGCAATATATCTGAACAAGAATTTAGAACAACAGTCATAAGACTACTAGCTAGGCTTGAAAAGGCATAGGGGCTCCTGGGTGGCTAGTCAGTTGAGCGTCTGACTCTTAGTTTTGGCTCGGGTCATACTCTCAGGATTATGAGATCAAGCCCCATGTCAGGCTCTGTGCTCAGCCAGGACTCTGCTTAAGATTATCTCTCTCCATCTCCCTCTGCCTTTCCCCCTACTTTCTCTCTCTCTCTCAAATAAATAAAGACATATTTTTTAAAAAGAAAAAACATTGAAGACACCAGAGAAACCCTTGCTGCAGAGATAAAGTACTTAAAAACTAGTCAGGCTGAAATAAAAGATGCTATAACTGAGATGCAAAACAGACTGGATATAATCACAATGAGAATTGAAGCAGAAGAGAGAATAGGTGATATAGAAGATAAAATCATGGAAAATAATGAAGCTAAAAGAAAGATGGAAATAAAACTATTAGATCATGAAGGTAGGCTCAGGAAACTCATTGATTCCATAAAGCAAAATAATATCTGCATCATAGGAGTCCCAGAAGAAAAAGAGCAGGAGATGGGGCAGAAGGTTTATTTGAACAAATTATAGTTGAGAACTTCCCTAACTTGGAGTAGCAAACAGACATTCAAATCCAAGAGGCACAGAGAACTCCCCTCAAAATCAATAAAAACATGTCAACACCATGACATACCATAGTGAACTTTGCAAAATACAAAAATAAAGCAAAAATTCTGAAAAAAAGGTCCTTAACCCACAGGGTAGATACATATGGTTAGCAGCAGATCTGTCCACTGAAACTTGGCAGGCCAGAAAAGAGCAGAAGGAAATATTTGATGTGCTAAATAGAAAAATATGCAGCAAAAAATACTTCATCAGGCAAGGCTGTCATTCAGAGTAATAGGAGAGAGAGAGTTTACAAGACGAGAAAAAACTGAAGGAGTTTGTGAACACGAAACCAGCTCTACAAGATGTATTAAAGGATAACCTTTGAGCAGGAAAGAGAGACCAAAAGCAACAAAGACTAGAAAGGAACAGAGATGATCTAAAGGAACAGTGACTTTACAGGTAATACAATGACATGAAATTCATATCTATCATGATATGATAGAGACATCAAAAACAGTAGAATAGATCAAAAAAATTAGGAGCTAATTCTTTGAAAAAAATATTAAGGTTGATAAACTCCTAAGTCAGACTTATCAAAAAGAAAATAGAAAGGACTCAAAATCATGAATGAAAGGGAAAGATCACAATCAAGACCACAGAAATACAATTATAAGAGAATATTATGAATAATTATATGCTAACAAACTAAGCAATCTGGAAGAAATGGATATATTCCTAAAAACACATAAACTACCAAAAGCAAAGAAGGAAGAAATAGAGAATCTGAACAGATGCATAACCAGCAGAGAAATTGAATCGCTAATCAAAAATCTCCCAAGAAACAAAAGTCCAGGGCTATAAGGCTTCCCAGGAGAATTCTACCAAACATTTAAAGAAGTTATACCTATTCTTTTCAAACTGTTCCAAAAAATAGAAATGTAATGAAAACCTCCAAATGCATTCTATGAGGCCAGAATTATGTTGATTCCAAAACCAGACAACGACCCCACTAAAAAGAATTACAAACCAATATCCATGATGAATACTGTTGTAAAAATTCTCAACAAGACACTAGCAAATTGAATCAACAGCATATAAAGAAGGATTATTCAGTACAATGAAGTGGGATTTATTCCTGAGTTGCAGGGGTGGTTCATACTTGTAAATCAAAGTGATGTATCATATCAATAGGAGGAAGGATAAGAACCATATGATCCTCTCAATAGATGCAGAAAAATCATTTAACAAAATACAGCATCCTTTCTTAATAAAAATCCTCAACAAAGTAAGGATAGAAGGAACATATCTCAATGTCATAAAGGCCATATACAAAAGAGCCACAACTAATATCTTCAATGAGGAAAAATTGTGAGCTTTTCCCCTAAGATAAGGAACACCATAGGGATATCAGCTCTCACCACTGTTGTTCCACTCCCACCACTGTTGTTCAACATAGTATTGGAAGTCCTAGTCTCAGAAATCAGACAAAGAAATAAAAGAAAAGGCATCTGAATCAACAAGGAAGAAGTCAAAGTTTCACTCTTCACAGACAATGTGATATTCTAGAAAACCCAATAGATTCCACCAAAAAATTGCTGAAACTGATAAAAGAATTCAGCAAAGTCATAGGATATGAAATCAATGCAACAGAAGTCAGTTGCATTTCTATACACCAATAATTTAGCGGCAGAAAAAGAAATCAAGCTATTGACCCATTTATAATTGCATCAAAAATATAAGATACCTAGGAATAAACCTAACCAAACAGGTAAAAGCACTCTGAGAACTATAGAACACTTATGAAAGAAATTGAGGAAGACACAAATAAATGGAAAAATATTCCATGCTCACGGATTGGAAGAACAGATATTGTTAAATGTCTAAACTTCCCAAAGCAATCTACACATTTATACAATGCTTGTCAAAATACAACCAGCATTCTTCACAGAGCTAGAACAAACAATTCTAAAATTTGCATGGAAACAGAAGAAACCAAATAAGCAAAGTAATCTTGAAACACAAGAGCAAAACAACAGGCATCACAATTCCAGACTTCAAGTTGTATTACAAAGCTATAGTCATCAAGATAGTATGGTACTGGCACAAAAACCAACATACATATCAATGGAACAGAATAGAGAACCCAGAAATGGACAAACAACTGTATGGTAAATTAATCTTCAACAAAGTAAGAAAGAATATCCAATAGAAAAAAGACAGTCTCTTCAACAAATGACATTGGGAAAATTGGACAGCAACTTGCAAAAGGATGAAACTGGACAACTTTCTTACACCATACACAAAAAGAAATTCAAAATGGATAAAAGACATAAATGTGATACAGGAATCCATCAAAATCCTGGAGAACACAGGTAGCAACCTCTTTGACCTTAGCTGCCACAGCAGCTTCTTGCTTGACACATCTCTGGTGGCAAAGGAAACAAAAGCAAAAATGAACTATTGGTACTTCATCAAGATAAAAAGCTTCTGCACAGCAAAGGAAACACTCAACAAAACTAAAAGTTAACACAGAGAATGGGAGAAGATATTTGCAAATGATATATCTGATAAAGGGCAGGTATCAAAACTCTACAAGAACTTCTCAAACTCAACCCCCCAAAAATAAAAAATCCACTTAAGTGAGCAGAAGACATGAACAGACATCTCTCCTAAAAAGACATCCAAATGGCCAAGAAACACATGAAAAGATGCTCACCATCACTCAGCATCTGGGAAATACAAATCAAAACTACAATAAGATTCCCCCTCACACTAATCAGAATGGCTAAAATTAACAACTTAGGAAACAACAGATGTTGGCAAGAATGCAGAGAAAGGGGAAACTTCTTACAGTTTGGTGGGAATGCAAACTGGTGCAGCCACTCTGGAAAACAGTATGGAAATTCCTCAAAAAGTTAAAAATAGAGCCACCCTATATCCCAGTAATTGCACTACTAGGTATTATCCAAAGGATACAAACCTAGTGATTCAAAGGGGCATATGCACCCAATGTTTATAGCAGCACAATCCACAATAGGCAAAACCTGGAAAGAGCCCATGTATCTATCAACTGAGGAATGGATAAAGAGGCGGTATGTATATGCAATAGAATATTACTCAGCCACCAAAAAGAATGAAATCTTGCCATTTGCAACAATGTGGATAAAACTAGAGGGTATTATGTTAATCGAAATAAGTCAGAAAAATAGACAAATACCATAGGATTTCACTCATATGTGGAATTTAAGGAAAAAAACAGATGAACATAAGTAAAGGGAAGGAAAAACATAAAATAAGACAGGGAAGCAAACCATAAGAGAGTCTTAACTATAGGGAATGAACTGAGGGTTGCTGGAGGAGAGATGGATAGGAGGATGAGGTAACTGGGTGATGGGCATTAAAGACAGCACTTGATGTAATGAGCACTGGATATTATACGCAACTGATGAATCACTACATTCTACCCCTGGAACTACTACTGCACTATATGTGAACTAACTTGAACTTAAATAAAATCTTTAATGAAAGCAAAAAATGAAAAATAATGAGAAATAAAAAACAAAAAGTACAAAAACTATGGTAAAGTTAAATATATGGAAAAATGCATAAGAATTCAATAATGTTATGATGGTACATAAGTCAATTATAGCCCTAGCAAAAAAGAGACAAACTTATTAAGAAAAACTATAACCACAAAAATATGTTAGTGTATACATTTCAGAAAGAGTAAATTCTGACATCAATAACTTGACATGGAGAGGGGAAGGAGTAAAAATAAAAAAGTTTTTGTATAATATTGAAGTTTTGTTGTTATCAGCTTAAAATTGACTGTTATAATTACAAAATGCATTATCTACATATTATGGTACCCACAAAAAAAACCTATAGTAAATATTAAAAGGTAAAAAGAAAAGAATCAAAGTATACCACTACAAAAACATCAAATAACAAAGGAAGACAGCAAGAAAGGAACAGAAAAACTATAAACAGACGGAATACATTTTTTTTCGATTTATTTATTTATTTATTCATGAAAGACACAGAGAGAGAGAGGCAGAGACATAGGCAGAGGGAGAAGCAGGCTCCATGCAGGGAGCCTGAAGTAGGACTAGATCCCCGGTCTCCAGGATCAGGCCCTGGGCTGAAGGTGGCACTAAACCGCTGACCCACCTGGGCTGCCCCAGACAGAATACAATTAACAACATGACAATAGTAAACTCTTACCTATCAATATTTACTTTGAATGTAAATGGATTACATTCACCAATCAAAAGATATGAAGTGGCTAAATGAGAAAAAAACCATATTTAAGGACATGTTGCCTATAAGTAATTCAGTTGAGATTTAAGGACACATATAGACTGGAAGTGAAGGGATGGAAAAAGACATACTATGAAAATAGTAATCAAAAGAGATTTGTAATGAGTGATGTAAGTGCTTCACTACACTTACATCAGACAAAATAGACCCTAAGTTGAAAATTGTCAAAAGAGACAAAGAAGGATATTACATAATGATAAATTTTTAATAATTCAACAGTAAGATATAGGAATTGTAAACCCATATGTACCCAACATCAGAACACCTAAAACTATAAGGGAAAAATTGAAAGAACTGAAGGGAGAAAGAGACAGCAATACAATAATGGTAGGAAAATTTAATACCCATTTCAATAATGAATAGATCATATATAGGCAGAAAATCAATAAGGAAACTCCAGGCTTGAACATTATAGACCTAATGGATCCAACAGACAAATATGGAACATTCCACCCACCAACAGCATACACGTTTTTCTCAAGCACACACAGAATATTTTATAGAGTAAGTTAAATACTAGTCCACAAAACAAGTCAACAATTTTAAATTAGTAAAATCACTCCAAGTATCTTTCCAGCCACAATAGAATGAAATTGAAGTCATTAACTAAAGTAAAACAGAAAAAAATCACAAATACAGAAAATTTAACAATAAGCCCTTGAACAAGAGTTGTGTCAAAAAGAAATAAAAAGGGAGATCAAAAAATATCTTGGGATACACAAAAATGAAAACAACATACCAAAATCTATAGAGTGCAAGAAAAGCAGTTTTAAGAAGGAAATTTATAGAAATATGTACTTACATGAAAAAAATGGTGAAAAGCTGAAAGATTTTCCTCTAAGATCAGGAACAAAACAGGAATTCCCACTCACTATTTTTATTCAACACAGTATTGGAAGTTCTAGCCAGAGAAATTAGGTAAGAAAAAGAAATAAAAGATAACCAAATTAGAAAGGAAGTAGTAGAACTATCACTATTTACAGATGATACAATATTATATATAGAAAACCCTAAAGACTCAACCAAAAAACTATTAGAACTAGTAAATGAATTCAGTAATGCTGCAGGATATAAAATCAATATACAAAAATCTTTTGTATTTCTATATACTAATAAACTATCACAAAGAGATATTAAGAAAACAATCCTATTTACAGTTGTATCAAAAAGAATAAAATACCTCGGAATAAATTTAACCAAGGTGATAAAAGACTTTTATACTCAAAACTATAAAGACACTGATGAAAGAAATTGAAGATGATACAAACAAGTGAAAAGATATTCCGTGCCAATCAATTGGAAGAATTAATATTGTTAAAATAGCCATACTACCCAAAGCAATCTACAGATATAATGCAATTCCTATAAAAATTCTAAAATCATTTTTCACAGAAATAACACAAACAATCCTAAAATTTGCATAGAACCACAAAAATAGCTGAAGTAATCTTGAGGAAGAAGAATAAGCTGAAGGCATCACGGTCCCTATTTTCAAACTATATTACAAAGCTAAAGTAATCAAAACACTGTGGTATTGGCATAAAATGCAGATATATAAATGAATGGAATAGAATGGAGAACCAGAAATAAACCCACTGATGTATGGTCAATTAATTTATGACAAAAGACTCAAGAATATATAATGGAAAAAGGACTATATCTCTAATAAATAATGTTGGGAAAACTGGACAGCCACATGCAAAAGAATGAAAATATGCCACTTTCTTACACCATACATAAAAATTAACTAAAATGGATTAAAATACTTTTTTTAAATCTGAAACTATAAAACTCCTAGAAAATATAGATGGTAAGATTTTTGGCATCTTACCTTAGAAATGGTTTTTTAGTTCTAACTCTAAAAGCAAAGACAACAAAAGCAAAAATAAAGCACGAGTGGTGCTAAATTAAACTAAAAAGCTTCTAGCAACAAAGAAAATTATCAACAAAGCAAAAAGGCAAAAAATGGACAATGACTTGAATAGATGTTTCTCAAAAGAAGACATAGAAATGGCAAACAGGTATATGAAAAGGTGTTTAATATCACTAATCATCAGGGAAATACAAATCAAAACCACAATGAGATATCACTTCATAGACTTTAGGATGGCTGTTAGCAAAAATAAAATAAAATAATGAAATAATAAAATAAAATAAAATAAAAAGATAACAAGTGCTGACAATGATATGGAGAAAAGAGGACTCTTCTATACTGTTGGTAAGAATGTAAATTGATGTACCTGCTATGAAAAACAATATGGTGCCTCTGCAAAAATTAAAAATAAAATTACCATACAATCCAGCAATCTTTCTTTTGGGTATATGTTCCAAAATAGTTGAATTGGGATCTCAATAAAGATATTTGCACTCCATTGTCCATTGTAGCATTATCTGCATTAGTTAAGAGGTTAAAAAAACTAAATGTTATTCTACCTTAAAAAAGAATTGTGACATTTACAACTACACAGATGAATCTACAGCACATTGTTAAGTGAAATAAGCCAGACAGAAAGACAAATACTACATGATAACACTTATATAATAAATCATAAATATCTGGGCAGCCCGGGTGGCTCAGCAGTTTTGCACCACCTTCAGCCCAGGGTGTGATCCTGGAGACCTGGGATTGAGTCCCATGTCAGGCTCCCTGCATGGAGCCTGCTTCTCCATCTCCCTGTGTCTGCCTCTCTCTCTCTCTCTCTCTCTCTCTCCCTCCATGTCTCTCATGAATGAATGAATGAATGAATGAATGAATGAATAAATCATAAATATCCAAACTCATAAAAACAGAAAGTAGAATGGTAGTTGAATGGGAAAAAATAGGAGGTAAGAGCCAAGGGTATAAATTTTGCTATATAAGATAAATAAGTTCTACAGATCTATTTTGCATGTTAGAGACAACAGTTACCAATACTGTATTGTATACTTTTAATTTTCTCATGAAGATAAACCTTATGTTAAATGTTCCTATCATAAAAATAAACAAGTCTAAAAATTTCTGCTTTGCAAACTACACTGTCAAAAGAATGAAAAGAAAAGCCAGATTTGGAGGAAATATTTGCAAAAAACACATCTGATAAAGAACTATTAATCCAAAATATACAAAGATTCTCAAAATCCAACAGTAAAATAAACAACTAAAAATGGGCCAAAGGCCTAAACAGACACCTCATCAAACATGTTATACATATGACAAATAAGCATATGAAAATATACTCATATCATATATTATCAAGGAAAGGCAAATTTATTTTTTAAAGATTGATTTGTTTGTTTATTTATTTATTTATTTATTTATTTATTTATTTATGACACAGAGAGACTCAGAGGCATAGGCAGAGGGAGAAGCAGGTTCCCTGCAGGAGCCTGATACAAGACTCAACCCCAGGACCCCAGGATCACAACCTGAGCCAAAGGCAGATCCTCCACCACTGAGCCACCCAAGGAAATCTAAATTTAAACAATAAAATACCACTACATACCTATTAAATGGTTAAAACCACAACACTGGCAATACCAAATGATGGTGAGAATGTGGAGCAATAAGAATATAGGAACATTTTCCTACTGCTGATGGGAATGCCAAAAGGGTACAGCCACTTTGGAAGATAGTTTGCATATTTTTTACAAAACTAAACATAATCTTACCATATACTCCAATAATTGTTCCCTCTGCTATTTACTTAAAGGAGTTGAAAACTTATGACCAAAAAACTCCTGCACACGAATATTTCTAGCAGATTTATTCATCATTTCCAGCCTTGGAGACAACTCAGATGTTCTTCAGTAGGAAAATAAACAAATGTGGCACATCCAGACAATGGAATATTATTCAACCCTAAAAATAAATGAGCAATCAAGCCATGAAAAGACTTGAAGGACCTTTATTGCATGTTATTAGTTGAAAGAAGTCAATAGAAAAAAAAGGCTATCTACTATATTATTTCAATTATATGATATTCTATAAAAGGCAAAATTATGAAGAGTAAAAAAATAACTGGATTCCAAGGGGTTGTGGGAGAAAAAGGGTAGAGGAATAAGTGAAACACAGACGGGTTCTAGGGCAGTGAAAATACTCTATGTGATCTATAATGACAGATGCATGTCATTATACATGTTCAAGCCCATAAAATTTACATCAAGAGTGAACTCTGATATAAGCTATGAAATCTGAGTGATCATGATGTGTCAATGTAGGTTAATCAATTGTAACAGATGTATCACTCAGGTATAGATGTTGATAATAAGGGAGGCTATGCATGTGTAGAGGCAGGGTATATATATATATATATATATATATATATATACAGGAAATCTGTAATTTTCTCTTAATTTTATTATAAAACTAAAACTTCTCTGAAAAATTATTATAAATAAACAAATGGGGGTAGAAGGAAACTTTTGAATGATATGGATATATTTAGGGTATAGATTGTGATGATGCTTTCATGGTCATATGCTTATCTCCAAACTCATTAAGTTGTATACATTAAATATATGTAGCTTTTTCATAAATCACACCTCAAACAAGTGCTTTAAAAAATGTTTCATGGTATTTCATTGTATCAGTATACTGTATTTGGTTTAGTCCTCTACTGATGGAAATTTAGGTTTTACCCTACTATTCCCTATTACAGTCACTGCCACAATGACTAAATACAGCATATGTGTCATTTTACAAATGTCATAGTGTATTTGTATAATAATTTCATAGAAAAGACACTGTTAGGGGATCCCTGGGTGGCACAGCGGTTTGGCGCCTGCCTTTGGCCCAGGGCACGATCCTGGAGACCCGGGATCGAATCCCATGTCAGGCTCCCAGTGCATGGAGCCTGCTTCTCCATCTGCCTCTGTCTCTGCCTCTCTCTCTCTCTCTCTCTCTGTGACTATCATAAATAAATAAAAATTTTTAAAAAGTTAAAAAAAAGAAAAGATACTGTTAATTTAAGGGATATATACATTGTGATTTTGATGGATTGTCTTCCATAAGTATTGAATTAATTACATTCCACCAATATTGTCTATTTCTCCACAGGCATACTAACAAAATGTTATTAAACTTTTTTTTATATCTGTCAAAGAGTTGAAAATAGTATCTCATTGCAATTCTATATGAGATTGAATATGTTTTCCTGTGTTTAAGAGCATTTTCAATGAAATGTCTATCCATATTTTTTTCATATTTTTCAATTGAATTTTATATTTTCTAATCCAATTGTGGAACCTCTTTGTATAATAGAAAGATTAGCCCATCATGGATATAAATTGTAAGTAAATTTTTTAGTTTCTCACTTAACTTTTATATTTTGTTTTAGTGGTTTTGCCATGAATTTTTTGTTTCATCTAATATAATTACTTTTTTAATTAGAGATTTCAAGTTAGCATTTCAAACACACATTTGAGAAAACTTAAACATCTTTTCCCTCATGATTTATATTCCTTTCCAGGGCTTTGAAATAGCAATTACACTGCCAGTTGAAGTTTCTTCTCTTTGATAGGCTGATTTTATTAAACACGTGAGAATTATGCTAAATTCTGAGTTTTTCTCCTCTGGAATCCAACTCCAAAACTGGAGTTAGATTGGCAACATTTGCAGTATTTGTGAACAGTCTCTCAATCAGTCATACAGCAGCCCCCTCTCCTATGGGGGCTCCTAACACATGCAGGTACTTTACATCATTGACCTTGAGGTTTTCAATCCTCACAAGAGGCAACTGATATAAACTAGAGAATATGTTATATAACAAAATGTTTAAGAATCTGGATCCCGGGATGCCTGAGTGGCTCAGTGGTTGAACGTCTGCCTTCAGCTCAGGGCGTGATCCCAGGGTCCTGGGATCAAGTCCCGCATGGGGCTTCCTGCAGGGAGCCTGCTTGTCTCTCTGCCTAAGTCTCTGCCTCTCTCTGTGTGTCTTTCTTGAATAAATAAATAAAATCTTTTAAAAAAGAATCTGGATCCCTACCCCAAAAAGAATCTGGATCCCAAGTTATGCCACTGGATATAGATTCTTTATTTCCTTATAATTCTTTAATTAAATAAAATTATAATACTATAATCATATATATAACATATATATATACTACCAACATATACATGCCACCTGCATATATAATAAAAGTACCTTACATTAATTTAATTAAATAAAAGAAACACAAAGATCAACAACAAGTATTAAGGATAGCAAGCAAAAAATCTCTCCATCTAGTTTTCAGAAGAAATTGAAAAAAACAGGGAGGCTGGGCAAGATGGCAGAAGAGTAGGGTCCTCAAGTCACCTGTCCCCACCAACTTACCTAGATAACTTTCAAATCATCCTGAAAACCTATGAATTCGGTCTGAGATTTAAAGAGAGAACAGCTGGAATGCTACAGTGAGAAGAGTTCTCGCTTCTATCAAGGTAGGAAGACGGGAAAAAAATAAAGAAATAAAAAGCATCCAAGGGAGAGGGGCCCTGAGAGGAGCCGGGCTAAGGCCACAGCGAGTGTCCCCAGGACAGGAAAGCTCAGTCCCAGAGAAGCAGGAACTTTACCAATCTTCCCAGATGGAAGAGCACTGCCAAGGAACTCAGGCAGGATCCCAGGAAGGGATCTTCTGCTTGGTGTAGGTTTTAGTTGCTGTTCTTCCTCCAGTTCCTTTAGGTGCAAGGTTAGCTTGTGTATTTGAGTTTTTTCAATTTTTGAGGGATGCTTGTATTGTGATGTATTTCCTTCTTAGGACTGCTTTTGCTGTATCCCAAAGATTTTGAATGGTTGTGTATTCATTTTCATTAGTTTCCCTGAATCTTTTAATTCTTCTCTAATTTCTTGGTTGACCCACTCATGTTTTAGTAGGATACTCTTTAAACTCCACTTCTTTGAGTTTCTTCCAAATTTCTTTTTGTGATTGAGTTCTAGTTCCAAAACATTGTGGTCTGAAAATATGCAGAGGACCATCCCAGTCTTTTGGTATTGGTTGAGTACTGATTTGTGACCCAGTATGTGGTCTATTCTGGAGAAAGTTCCATGTGCACTTGAGAAGAATGTGTATTCAGTTGCGTTTGGATATAAAGTTCTGTAAATACCTGTGAAATCCATCTGGTCCAGTGTATCATTTAAACCTCTTGTTTCTTTGGAGATGTTGTGCTTAGAAGATCTGTCATTTGCAGAAAGTGCCGTGTTGAAGTCTCCCAGTATAAGTGCATTATTAAGTATGTCTTTACTTTGGTTATTAATAGATTGATATACTCGGCAGCTCCCACATTCGGGGCATAAATATTCATGATTGATAGGTCCTCTTGTTGGATAGATCCTTTAAGTAGGATATAGTGTCCCTCTTCATCTCTAACTACCGTCTTTGGGATAAATTTTAATTTATCTGATATAAGGATGGCTACCCCTGGTTTCTTTTGAGGACCATTTGAATAGTAAATGGTTTCCCAACCTTTCATTTTGAGGCTGGAGGTGTCCTTAGGTCTAAAATGAGTCTCTTGTAGACAGCAAATAGATGGGTCTTGCTTTTTTATCCTGTCTGACACCCTGCATCTTTTGATGGGATCATTTAGCCCATTCACGTTCAGAGTTACTATTGGAAGATATGAATTTAGTGTCATTGTAGTACCTATTCAGTCCCTGTTTTGTGGGATTATTTCTTTGGGCGTCCTCTTTCTTTTACAGGGTCCCCCTTAATATTTCTTGCAGAGCTGGTTTGGTGGTCACATATTCTTTCAGTTTCTGCCTATCTTGGAAGCTCTTATTTCTCCTTCTATTCTGAATGAAAGCCTTGCTGGATAAAGTATTTTTGGCTACATGTTCTTCTCATTTAGTGCCCTGAAAATATCCTACCAGCCCTTTCCAGACTGTCAGGTCTCTGTCGAGAGGTCTGCTGTTAATCCCCATATAAGTTAGGGATCTCTTGTCTCTTGCTGCTTTAAGGATTTTTCTCTTTATCTTTGGAATTTGCCAGTTTCCCTATTAAATGTCGAGGTATTGAATGTTTTTTTTTAATTGGGGGAGGGACCTCTCTATCTCCTGGATCTGAATGTTTGTTTCCCTCCCCAAATTAGGGTAGTTCTCAGCTATGACTTGTTCAAATATGCTTTCTTGTCTTCTGTCCCTCTCGGCATTCTCTGGAACCCTAGTTATACCTAGACTTTTCCTTCTAAGGCTGTCATTTATTTCCCTTAACCTTTCCTCATGGTCTTTTAATTGTTTTTCTGTTTTTTTCCTCGGCTTCTTTCCTTGCCATCAACTTGTCTTCTATGTCACCCATTCTTTCCTCTACCTTATTAACCTTCATCGTTAGGACCTCCAGTTAGGATTGCATCTCTTTTAATTGATTTTTAAGATCAGCCTGATTAGATCTAAATTCTGCAGTTGTCAAGTCCCTTCATTCCTTTATGCTTTTTTTCCAGAGCCACCAGTAGCTTTATAATTGTGTTTCTGAATTGGTTTTCTGAAATCGAATTGTAATCCAAACTCTGTAACTCTGTGGCAGAGTACTCTTTCTGATTCTTTCTTTTTTGTGTGTTCTTCTTTGTAGTCATTTTGCTCATATGAGCGGACTGAGTCAACAATATCAAAGACGACCTAAGTAAATTTCACCCTAGATGATTCTCCCGAGGTGAGAGACCAGAAATTGAAAACAAAGATCAGAACAAAATAAAGCAAAAGGCCATTAAAGTGAAAAACAAATTTTAAAACAAAGTATTAAAAAATAAAAGGCCAAGAATCCCAAAGAAGAGAAAAAGAAAAGAAAGAAAAAAAAAAAGGAGAAGAAAAAGGGGGGGCCTGGGAGATGGTGGTGGTGAGGTAGTTGTAGTGGAGGGAGAATATAATCTACCTAAGGGGTTCTAGAGGGTGATCCCATTGTTTCTGAGTATATTAAGTTCTGTATATTAGAAGATGCTCAATCCCAAATTTATGTAAACAAGAAATATTTGTAGAGAACCCCACCATTGACCACGAAAACATAAACGAGATAAAAGAGGGGGGCAGAATGGGAATGAGGAATCTCACAGAATGAACTAGCATGGTTCTGGGAGCATGCTGGTCATGTTTTAGAAGGTATTAACTTCCACCATTGTAGAACAAAATGAGGCAGTGAAAACAAAAAACACAAAACAAAAAACTTATCTTGTATATCTCCCAAAATTAAGTTGAGTATGTTGAAGGGAATCTAGAAGAAGAAAATATATCTAGGACCTGTAATTATAGAAATATGGAAGTCAAAAAGGAAGAATCTTAAAGATGAAGAGGTGGTAATATATGGTAGTTAATGTGGGAAAAGAGAAAAAAACTTGGAAATTTATAGTCTTATATAAAAACAAGTTGTATTGGAAAAAGGAAGGAAAAAAAAAGGAGGGGTATCCTCTGGTTCTACATACTGTAACTCCCTCGACTTCCCCTGGAGCTTCCAAGGCTGTTCAGCCTGGAACTTGGTCTTCCCCTGTTCTTCTAGCTGGTCTTCTGGGGGAGGGGCCTGCTGTGCTGACTCTCAGGTGTGTGTGTACCTGGGGGAGCTGCCCCGCCCCCTGCCAGGTGCCAGGCTCAGTGGGAGCTGTTTACCCCATGAGGCCTCCGTCCCCTGGTGGCCCCACCCCTCCCAGGCACAGGTGACACAGGGAGGAACAACCACACTTACGGTGGCCAACTCTCCAGCTCTGGAGTCAGCTCCCCACAGTAACTACCACACTCTCCCAGTCTGCATTAGGCTGGATGCTCCCAGGGCAGGGGGTGCTGTCTGGCAGCAGGAAGAGTCCTCATTGTCCTGGGCATTTCCCACTTCCGCTTGACCCGGGGAAGCGCAGGATACTGGGCTGTGTCTGCTTAGCGCCCTGGGTTCTGGGGCCCTGTACTGCTGGAATAGAGCTCCCGGGGGCATGGGTCCCACAGGGAAGAGGCGGCAGATGCCTCCATCTGGAACCACCGGCCTGACCAACTGGCTTCTCCCGAGGCCCTGAGGGGCCTGCTTCCAGCCCTTCACCGAGATCGGCCCACAGTCCGTGGCACAGTTTCCCCAGCCGCACTTCCTGTTAGTGACCCCAGGAGACTGGAGGCTCCACTGCCCCTCCTACGGTTCTGCCCGGTTTCCTTGTTAAGTGCCTTTCCATCCGTGAATAATCCAGTGCAGATTTTTTAAAGTTCCTGCTTCTCTGGGGCTGGGCTTTGCTGTCCCGGAGGATTTCACCACCAGGCCTTATCCTGGCTCCTGGCAGGGCCCCTCCCCCACTTGATTGTCTTTTATTTTTTTTCCACCTTCCTACCTTGCTAGAAGCAAAAACCCTTCTCTCTGTAGTGTTCAGGCTGTTATCTCTTTAAATCTCAGTTCGAATTTGTAGGTGTTTAGGATGGTTTGAAAGTTATCTGGGTAAGTTGGTGGGGCGAGGAGAGTTAAGGACCCTACTCCTCTGCCATCTTGTCCTCGATCCAGTGTGTGAATGTTATTCTAAAAGAATCTTTGGGGGATCCCTGGGTGGCTCAGTGGTTTAATACCTGCCTTTGGCCCAGGGCGCGATCTTGGAGTCCCAGGGATTGAGTCCTGCATCACGCTCCCAGCATGGAGCCTGCTTCTCCCTCCTCCTGTGTATCTGCCTCTCTCGCTCTCTCTCTATGTCTATCATAAATATATATATAAATAAATAAATAAATAAATAATAAATAAATAAATAAATAAATAAATCTTTTAAAAAAATAAATCATTGACAGGGCAGCCACCCAGTGGCTCAGCGGTTTAGCACCACCTTCAGCCCCGGTTGTGATCCTGAAGACCTGTTGGGCTCCCTGAATGGAGCCTGCTTCTCCCTCTGCCTGTGTCTCTGCCTCTCTCTCCTTCTGTGTCTCCCATGAATAAATAAATAAAATCTTAAAAAAAAATAAAAGAACCTTTGACAATCAAATGAATAAAGATGCCAACATATAAGTTAATTATCTGAGGTAACATAACCACTAAACTGACAGAATTTAGATCATGGATTTCTGGCTCCAAACCTCATGGCTTTGTTTTGTTTGTTTTGTTTTGTTTTTCCCACTAAAATGTTGCTTCTTTGTTGTCTAATTATATCAAAGAGTTTGCACCAGATAATTCAAATCAAATTCTATTTAAAAAAAAAAAAAGATTCCAACATGCTTTTGCAATGCCAAATACCAAGTGCTAACGTCTTTCTAATGAAGTGCTCTTAAATTCACCTAGTCTCTCTCTCATAGTTATTTTCACCTACTGCCAGCAGCAGTCCCCCCCCTCATAAATTTTTCTTAATTTATTTTTCTTATACTCAAAAGTTGCAGAAGTAAAAGAGGGTGATGCGTAGCTGCTATGAGCTATTACAATGAGTGACAAGGCTCAGAAATGGAATCATAAACTTTGACAACTTCCTTTAGCAACTACATACTCCTAAGAGTGGTGGGAATCAATCCAGCATTCTTCAACTAGTACTTTTTCTTTTCTCCTTTTTTTTTTTGTAGATTTACCAAGTTCTGATACAAATATAAATGTGTTGGAAATGCAATAAAATATTTTGCAAAGACAGGGTCTCTTTTAAGATTTGCCTGAAAAAAAATAGACCAGGTAATATCTTGCATGATTGCCTTTATACAATAAGTCAGACACAATGTCACAGGCTTAGAGAGTTAGAGATTGACTTTAGGGTAATTGTAGTTTTTCACACGCTATGGAAGATGCCATGATTTGAACACCTCTACTCCCTGAAATTCAGCTTTTGTTCACCAAATTGTGTCCCCATTAAATTAACTTTACTATGAAACAAAAGGACTGATATAAAATTTAAGAGATTTTAAACCAAACTAAGAAAATCAACCACATATTGCCCCAGGTTTGAATTATATTTTCTCTTTGATTCCCAAGTTATAATCCTTTTCTTTCAGGATATTCTTTTTGATGTTGAGTCCTAAGCCTTTACACAAAATACAAATGTCACCAATGAAGAGTCACCCTGAATTAAGATTCAAGATAAAATCATGTGCATTCCACACATTTTCTTTTCTTTTTAAGAAAGTATCTCAAATATAAGAACAAAACCTGATAAAAGTAGAACAGGGATATAATTCCTACATTATTTAAATTACTTAAGATTTTAATTAGAAAACTTGCAAGTCTCCAGTAGATAAATGGCCAACATTAAAAAAAAATGAAGAGGCAGTACTCACAAGAGAAAATGTAACAAATGAACAGGAATATGTCCAATCTTCAAAACAATCAGAAAAGTTTAACTTTAAACTATAATGAGGTAACATTTTTACCAATTTAATTTAGTTTTTTTCCAATTTTCTAGCAAGGTTGTGGTGAAATTAATCAGTTATTTATGATTTTGGAAATTGGCTTGGCAATATTTATTGAGAAAAATGTAAATGTTTAAATCCTTTCACCCAGTGATCTGCCAGTAGGATAGGTGAAGAAAGAATTTGAGAAGTTACAAAAACTGTATGCAACAATATATTCATTACAACATTCATATAATAGCAAAAAATTAGTAACAACCTAAATGACCCATGATAGACTAGCTAAATCATGATGAATTGCCCTAAAGGAATATTGTTCAGCCACTATGAGCCCCATTATGAGAAACATATAACTACACGACAAGCCATTTATAAAGTTACATAAAGAACAGAGCACATAAAAGTACTTCCATTATTTTTACAACTTTGTAACATTAAGTATATATGTAAAGGTCACATTAAAAATTGATACATTATGTAGTGACATTGGGAGTGATTTTTTATTCCTATGTTTTTGTTTTTGTAATATCATTTGTATACTAATAAAAAATTTTTAAATATTCTTCTATCCCCCCCTTTTTCATCAGTTTAACAGGCACCTGATTTATGATCATACCTAGGATTGTCATATGGACTCCAGACAACTTGCTGAAGTACAGAGGTCACCTCTGGAAAGTCTGGCTGCTTGGAAAGGTCAGGCCCAGTTCTGAAAGGCTTTTTGCATTTCGTTTCCCAGTTTCCCTGCCAATGGATCAACCCTTCCTTGGTTTGTCTTTCAAGTAGCTATAATCATTTGAAAAAACACACTTAAAATGAACTGACTTTTTGGGTTTTAAAATTTAATGTATTTGATGTGATAAATATGTCTCCTTTATTACCATTAAAGTTAGAGAGAGAAGAGAGAATAATAAAAGTGGAAATGAGATTCTGAAGTATCCAGGATGAAACATTTTTAAGCAAACTGCACTAGATCTTGAACGTTTCAAAGGTTGATTCCTCAGACAATTTATTTCAGAAGATTTGGCTTCTGAGATAATTGGTCTTCCTTTTTTTTTTTTTTTTTGATAATTGGTCTTCTTAATCCTTATTGTGGGGTACTGCTATAGCTCTCCTGAAACTGTCAACTTCCCCCATCTGGATTCACAACATGGACAAGTGTTTTGTGTCTGGACCAAAATTACTTTAAGTATTACATTTGTGGCCTAAATTGCTCTATGTCTATTTAAATTCAACAGATTTTTTTTCTCTGTGACCTTTAGTAGGTCTAATTCCAATTCTGATAGAGATGAGAAAAACACAGTAGAGAAGGTCCTTGCCCTTTGCTGAATGATGTGTATTGAGACTTGCAAACAAAAAGCACCCTGTGCTATGAGACAGAAGATAAAAGGGGAAATGAACAAGGGGCAGTGGAAGGGGAGGTGGGCGGGGGTAGGGTGACTAGATGAAGGGAAATGAGGGGAGCACTTGACTGGATGAGCACGGGGTGTTAGGCTATATGTTGGCAAATCAAACTCCAATAAAAAATATACACAAAAAGAAAATCAAAACAGAGACAGAGAGAGACAGAGACAGACCAATTACAGACACTATTCTAATAAATTAGATACTTTTTATAACAACTGTTGACAACCTATGCTTATTTGTATAACCCCCTTCTTTTGGCTACACTACATTTTTCTGTGTTTGTGTGATTTTGTGTCTGTGTCCTTCTTTGTATATTTTTTATTGTAGTTCAATTTGCCAACATATAATATAGCACCCTGTACTCATCGCGTAAAGTGGGCCCCCTCAGTGCCCATCACCCAGTCACACCATCCTCTCTACCACCTCCCCTTCTGTAGTCCATTATTTGTTTCCCAGAGTTAGGAGTCTCTCATGGATTGTCTCCCACTCTAATTTTTCCCAGTCAGTTCCCCACCTTTCCCCTATAATCCCTTTCACTATTTTATTATTCCCTGTATGAGTGAAACCATATAATGTTTGTACTTCTCTGACTGACTTACTTCACTCAGCATAATACCCTCCAGTTCCATCCACGTCGAAGCAAACGGTGGGTATTTGTCATTTCTAATGGCTGAGTAATATTCCATTGTATACATAAACCACATCTTCTTTATCCATTCATCTTTCGTTGGACACCGAGGCTCCTTCCACAGTTTGGCTATCGTGGCCATTGCTGCTATAAACATCGGGGTGCAGGTGTCCCGGTGTTTCATTGCATTTGTATCTTTGGGGTAAATCCCCAACAGTGCAATTGCTGGGTATTAGGGAAGATCTATTTTTCACTCTTTGAGGAACCTCCACACAGTTTTCCAGCGTGGCCCACCAGTTCACATTCCCACCAACAGTGCAGGAGATTTCCCCTTTCTCCACATCCTCTCCAACATTTGTGCTTTCCTGCCTTGTTAATTTTCCCCATTCCCACTGGTGTGAGGTGGTATCTCATTGTGGTTTTGATTTGTATTTCCCTGATGGCAAGTGATGCAGAGAATTTCCACATGTGCTTGTTGGCCATGTGTATGTCTTCCTCTGTGAGATTTCTGTTCATGTCTTTTGCCCATTTCATGATTGGATTGTTTGTTTCTTTGGTGTTGAGGTTAATAAGTTCTTTATAGATCTTAGAAACTAGCCCTTTATTTGATATGTTATTTGCAAATATCTTCTCCCATTCTGTAGGTTGTCTTTTAGTTTTGTTGACTGTATCTTTAGCTGTGCAAAAGCTTCTTATCTTGATGAAGTCCCAATAGTTCATTTTTGCTTTTGTTTCTCTTGCCTTCATGGATGAATCCTGCAAGAAGTTACTGTGGCCAAGTTCAAAAACGGTGTTGCCTGTGTTCTCCTCTAGGATTTTGATGGAATCTTCTCTCACATTTAGATCTTCCATCCATTTTGAGTTTATCTTTGTGTATGGTGCAAGAGAGTGTTCTGGTTTCATTCTTCTGCATGTGGATGTCCAATCTTCCCAGCAACATTTATTAAAGAGACTGTCTTTTTTTCCAGTGGAGAGTCTTTCCTCCTTTGTCAGATATTAGTTAACCATAAAGTTGAGGGTCCACTTCTGGATTCTCTATTCTATTCCGTTGATCTATGTGTCTGTTTTGGTGCCAGTACCACACTGTCTTGATGACCACAGCTTTGTAGTATAACCTGAAATCTGGCATTGTGATGCCTCCAGATATGGTTTTCTTTCTTAAAATTCCCCTGCCTATTCGGGGTCTTTTCTGATTCCACACAAATCTTAAAATAATTTGCTCTAACTCTCTGAAGAAAGTCCATGGTATTTTGATAGGAATTGCATTAAAAGTGTAAATTTCCCTGAGTAACATTGACATTTTCACAATATTATTTCTGCCAATCCATGAGCATGGAATATTTTTCCATCTCTTTGTGTCTTCCTCAATTTCTTTCAGAAGTGTTCTATAGTTTTTAGGATATAGATCCTTTGCCTCTTTTGTTAGGTTTATTCTTATGTATCTTCTGTTTTGGGGTGCAGTTGTAAATGGGATTGACTCCTTCATTTCTCGTTCTTCAGTCTCATTGTTAGTGTATAGAAATGCCACTGATTTCCGGGCATTGATTTTGTATCCTGCCACGCTACCAAATTGCTGTATGAGTTCTAGCAATCTTGGGGTGCAGTCTTTTGGGTTTTCTACGTAGAGTATCATGTCATCGGCGAAGAGGGAGAGTTTGACTTCTAATTTGCAAATTTGAATGCCTTTAATGTCTTTTTGTTGTCTGATTGCTGAGGCTAGAACTTCTACTACTATGTTGAATGGCAGTGGTGAGACTGGACATCTCTGTCTTATTCCTGATCTTAGGGAAAAGGCTCCCAGTGCTTCCCCAGTGAGAATGATATTTGCTGTGGGCTTTTCAGAGATGGCTTTTGAGATGTTGAGGAATGTTCCCTCTCTCCCTACACTCTGAAGAGTTTTGATCAGGAATGGATGCTGTATTTTGTCACATGCTTTCTCTGCAACTATTGAGTGTATCATATGGTTCTTGTTTTTTCTCTTGTTGATATGATCAATCATATTTATTGCTTTGTGAGTGTTGAACCAGCCTTGCATCCTGGGGATAAATCCTACTTGGTCATGATGAATAATCTTCTTAATGTATTATTGTATCCTATTGGCTAGTATCTTGTTGAGAATTTTTGCATCCATGTTCATCAGGGATATTGGCCTATCATTCTCTTTTCTGGTGGGGTCTTTGTCTGATTTTGGAAATAACGTGATGCTGGCCTCGTAGAATGAGTTTGGAAGTACTCCATCTCTTTCTAAGTTTCCAAATAGCTTTAGTAGAATAGGTATGGTTTTTTCTTTAAACGTTTGATAGAATTCCCCTGGGAAGCCATCTGGCCCTGGACTCTTGTGTCTTGGGAGGTTTTTGATGACTGCTTCAATTTCCTCCCTGGTTATTGGCTTGCTCAGATTTTCTATTTCTTCCAGTTCCAGTTTTGGTAGTTTGTGGCTTTCCAGAAATTTGTCCATTTCTTCTAGATTGCCTAATTTATTGGCGTATAGCTGTTCATAATATGTTTTTAAAATCGTTTGTATTTCCTTGGTGTTGGTAGTGATTTCTCCTTTCTCATTCATGATTTTATTAATTTGAATGTTCTCTCTCTTCTTTTTAATAAGGCTGGCTAATGGTTTATCTATCTTATTAATGCTTTCAAAGTAGCAACTCTGGTTTTGTTGATCTGCTCCACAGTTCTTCTGGTCTCTATTTCATTGAGTTCTGCTCGAATCTTTATTAATTCTCTTCTTCTGCTGGGTGTAGGATCTATTTGCTGTTGTTTCTCCAACTCCTTTAGGTGCAAGGTTAACTTTTGTATTTGAGTTCTTTCCAGCTTTTGGATGGATGCTTGTATTGAGATGTTTTTCCCCCTCAGGACTGCTTTTACTGTGTCCCAAAGATTTTGAATGGTTGTATCTTCATTCTCATTAGTTTCCAGGAATCTTTTTAATTCTTCTCTAATTTCCTGGTTGACCCTTTCATCTTTGAGCAGGATGCTCCTTAACCTCCATGTGTTTGAAATCCTTCCAAACTTCTTCTTGTGATTTAGTTCTAGTTTCAAAGCATGGTCTAAAAATATGCAGGGGACGATCCCAACCTTTTGTTATCGGTTAAGACCTGATTTGTGACCCAGTAAGTGGTCTATCCTGGAGAAAGTTCCATGTGCACTTGAGAAGAATGTGTATTCAGCTGCATTTGGATGTAAATTTCTGTAAATATCTGTGAAATCCATCTGGTCCGGTGTATCATTTAAAGCTCTTGTTTCTTTAGAGATGTTGTGCTTAGAATATTTATCGATTGTAGAAAGTGCTAGGTTGAAGTCACCAAGTATAAGTGCATTATTATCTAAGTATGTCTTTACTTTGGTTATTAATAGATTGATATACTTGGCAGCTCCCACATTCGGGGCCTAAATATTGATGATTGTTAGGTCCTCTTGTTGGATAGATCCTTTATGTAGGATATAGTGTCCCTTTTCATCTCTAACTACAGGCCTTGGGATAAACTGTGATCTATCTGATATAAGGATGGCTACCCCTGGTTCGTTTGAGGACCATTTGAATGGTACGTGGTTCTCCAACCTTTTATTTTCAGGATGGAGGTGTCCTTAGTCTAAAATGAGTCTCTTGTAGACAGCAAATAGATGGGTACTGCTTTTTTATCCAGTGAAACCCTACGCCTTTTGATGGGGTCATTAAGCCCATTCATGTTCAGAGTTACTATTCAAAGATATGAATTAGTGTCATCATGATACCTATTCAGTCTCTGTTTTTGTAGATTGTTTCATTGGACCTCCTCTTTCTTTTACAGAGTTCCCCCTTAATATTTCTTTGTGTGTGTGTGTGTGTGTGTGTGTGTGTTTAATATTTCTTGCAGAGCCTGTTTGGTGATCACATATTCTTTGTTTCTGCCTATCTTGAAGCTCTTTGTCTCACCTTCTATTCTGAATGAAAGCCTTGATGGATAAAGTATTCTTGGCTGCAGGTTCTTCTCATTTAGGACCCTGAATATATCCTGCCAGCGCTTTCTGGCCTGCCAGGTCTCTGTGCAGAGGTTTGCTGTTATCCTAATGCTTCTCCCTATAAAAATTAGAGATTTCTTGTTTTTGCTGCTTTAAGGATCTTCTCTTTATCTTTGGAATTTGAAAGTTTCACTATTAAATGTCGAGGTGTTGATTGGTTTTATTGATTTTAGGAGGGGGGAATCTCTCTATCTCCTAGATCTGAATGCCTGTTTCCCTTCCCAAGTTAGGCAAGTTCTCAGCTATGATTTGTTTAAATACATATTCTGGACCTCTGTCCCTTTTGGCGCCCTCAGGACCTCCAAGTATATGTAGATTTTTCCTTCTGAGGCTGTCATTTATTTCCCTTAACCTATCCTCATGCTCTTTTTTTCCTTTTTTCCTCAGTTTCCCTCCTTGCCATCAACTTATCTTCTACATCACTCACTCTTTGTTCTACCTCATTAACCTTCATTGTTAGGACCTCCAGTTTGGATTGCATCTCATTTAATTGATTTTTAATTTCAGCCTGGTTAGATCTGTTTAATACGTTCTTTATAGATCTTGGATACTAGCCCTTTATCTGATAGGTCATTTGCAAATATCTTCTCCCATTCTGTAGGTTGTCTTTTAGTTTTGTTGACTGTTCCTTTTGCTGTGCAGAAGCTTTTCTTTTTCAATATTCCTCTGCTATTCAGGGTGATTTCTGATTCCATAAAAATTTTAAGATGATTTATTCCAAATCTCTGAAGAAATTCCAGAGATTTTGATAGGGATTTCATTGAACATGTAAATTGCCCTGGGTGGCATAGACATTTTCACAATATTAATTCTTCTAATCCATGAGCATGGAATATTTCTCCATCTCTTTGTGTCTTCCTCAATTTCTTTCAGAAGTGCTCTGTAGTTTTTAGGGTATAGATCCTTTTACATTTTTCTGTATGCCAAGAGGCTCAAAACATAAAAGAAGTCTTGGCCTCTTTCAATATCTTATTTCTGACTGCCTTTTTTTGGTTTCCTTCCCACCACCACTCAACTCCCTAAAGGCATCATAAACGTTCATTTCAACCTGATTTTGTCCACATAGAAATGATGAATGAAGATATACATTCTGATTTTCCCCAAGTACTATGTCCCCCAGGGATAACCTTGGGTCCAGAAGCCCCAAAATGTAGATACGTACCGAATGACTGCCACCAACTCTTAGTTATCTCTTTTTTTAAGATTTATTTATTTATTTATGATAGAGAGAGAGAGAGAGGCAGAGACACAGGAAGAGGGAGAAACAGGCTCCATGCCAGGAGCCCGACACGAGACTCGATCCCGGGACTCCAGGATCGTGCCCTGGGCCAAAGGCAGGTGCTAAACCACTGAGCCACCCAGGGATCCCCAACTCTCAGTTATCTTATGCTTTCTTCACTTGACTGCCTCAGCACAACCAATTATCTGCAGCATGGTGTTCATTGGCATTCATAATGCTGATTTCATGGCCCTGACCGAGTTAGAAAATCTCTTCTGTATCTTCACAGAAAGAAATTTTCTTCAGCCTAATCTTGTTGGATATATTTTTATCACATTGTAATTCATTGGAAAATGAAGCATGAATTTTATAAACTACTAACTTTCTATTTCCTCAGCCATGCTGGATACAGAAGAATTTACCTTGTTCTCTAAGTACAATGAATGGGAAGCAGCCTGGTAAATCACCCAAATGGTTGGAGTTTTTGCTTCTAAGACTCTCCTTAGAGTTGCAGGGTTAATTCAGAAATAGGCAAGCCCCACCATCTCAGAAATAGGCAGGACTCGATAGGAAGACCATATCTTGAGGGATTATCCCACCTGGACTCTATTCCCAGCTGTAGCATCTTTTGGTTGTGCATTTCCTTTCCCTGTGACAGTGAGATCTCATCATATAGCATTTAGAGAGCATCACATAAAAGATGTTAAAAAGGGAGAAGTTATTATTACTATTGGAGCCACTATTGTGTCTTTTCCAGCATCAATACCTAAAGTGAAATAAGCTTTAGTCACCAAAAGGAGGAGAAGGATAATTGTATGCAGTTCCTTTGAAGCTGCTTTTAAAAAGGTGAGATTTAGACAAAGATAAGAATTTCTTGTTATTAGAAGAGAGTGCTTAGAGCAGTGGATCCACATTTTTAAGCTTTGTGGATCTCTTAAACTTAAAAAATATATATCTCTGTCTGTCTTTCACTCATACACAAACACACGATAGAAATCATATATTTGTCCATCGAAAGATGAATGGATAAAGAAGATGTGGTTTATGTATACAATGGAATATTACTCAGCTATTAGAAACGACAAATACCCACCATTTGCTTCAACGTGGATAGAACTGGAGGGTATTATGCTGAGTGAAGTAAGTCAATCGGAGAAGGACAAACATTGTATGTTCTCATTCATTTGGGGAATATAAATAATAGTGAAAGGGAATATAAGGGAAGGGAGAAGAAATGTGTGGGAAATATCAGAAAGGGAGACAGAACATAAAGACTCCTAACTCTGGGAAACGAACTAGGGGTGGTGGAAGGGGAGGAGGGCGGGGGGTTGGGGTGAATGTGTGACGGGCACTGAGGGAGGCACTTGATGGGATGAGCACTGGGTGTTATTCTGTATGTTGGTAAATTGAACACCAATAAAAAATAAATTTATTATTAAAAAAAGGAATCATATATTTGGGATATTTGATTGAAAAAAATTCTCAATAACAAAAACCTGCAATAAATTCAGCAACACTTATAAACTTATATTTATTCATAATATTTATATTTTTTGTGAAATGGTAGTACATAGATATCCAAAGTAGATTATTTACTCACTCTATAAGCAATATTTGATGAGCATATATTCTTATATCCCTTGCTATAATTCTATGCAACCCCTAGACAAAAGGCAGATAGTCAAGAACTATTTAGAGTATATTGTGTAAGGGCCCAGACAAAAAACAGTGGTAAGCTCCAGAAGGCCACATATCCACATCTAGGAAATAGTACCCCTAGGATTAGTAATGCTCTTTACTTTTTTCTTTTGTATATTGTATAAGCCTCATTTAAATACAAAACAAAATACTGTTATTCACCATCAATGAGTACTAACTATGGCACAAGGCAAACAAGAGACCTATTGTCATTTTTCTTGACCAATGCTTCTTTGGGCTGTATGCCTTTCATGACAATATAAAGTGTACTTTTTAACAATTTCTCTATTATGATTCAGACTAGAATCTGGTGGCATCCTTATAAGAAACAATTTAGTGTTTACAAGATCATCTTGTTTAATTCGTGCAGCTGCCATTGTACACTCCCTTTATACTCCTGAGAAGAAGAAGGTACTGGGGAAAGCGATTGAGGCCTTAGTGTTTCTTTAAAGCACATCTGGGAATGTAAGCCACCTGCCTTTCATTTTTATTGTTTCATTGTCTAGCACCACTTTTAGCAAGGTTTCCTATAATGGACCTCCAGAAGAACTGTGGTAGATTACAAGCATTTGCTATACTGAGAGTTTGCCCACAGGGCAGAGAAATCCACAGGTAGACTAGCAGAAGAATATACAATATTATAGCATAGTCTGGTTGTTCTTGAACGTTCTTTTCAGGCATTGTAATGCATCTATGCCAATCACTCTTTATTTATTATTTATTAATCAACATGTATGTTCATTTTACAAACACATTAAAGAGTTTTCAAACAAATACAAAGCAGGGCACCTGGGTGGCTCAGTCTGTTAAGTGTCTGCTTTCAGCTCAGGTCATGAGCCCAGGGTCCTGAGATCGAATGAAGCATTGGGCTCCCTGTTCAGAGGGGAGTCTGCTTCTCCCTCTCCTTCTGTTCCTCCCTCTGGTTGTGCTCACTCGCTCTCAAATAAATAAATAAAATCTTTAAAAAGAATATGAATGAAAAACACACTAAAAAAAATGACTCAAACAGTTGAGATAGCAAGAGGGACATCTTCATGACATTCTGTGTTATAAGGCTTTACCAAAGTGGTGGAATGAAAAGTATCATTTAAGGCTTCATCCTATGAAAATTTCAGCTTTTTATCCTCTAGCTATGATTGGAAGGAAGCTCGCTAAAAAAATTACATCTTCTATTAGCATGTACTGAAGGAGGCTTTAACAAATTTGTTTATATTTTTAACTGCTCTAGTCTCAGTTATAAAATGAAAAGAATGGATGTATTCAATGTTAGCTCAGTGAGTGAGGTGTCTTTAGTGAGAGTATACCTAGATGGAAAAGAAAAGCAAACTGTTGAAAAAGACAAGCTAATAAAATTAGAGGCAGTCTTTTACCTGTTCATATATACTCTGATTCAAGTCATGACTTTGACTTTTAAAATCACTTGACTATCTTAAAAGCACATTATCATCCTCTCTTATCAGCAGCTTGAAAATAATGGACATACCTAGGGTAACCCCCAATGTGTAATCCCTTGTACAATCCCCTCCCATAGAGTGGGGGGCAAAACCTGCAAACTGCTTCTAATCAATAAAATATGTCAGAGATATGCCTGACTTGTGGAGTGTCATTCCTTCATATTAATCTGTTATATAATAGGGCAAAGGTGAATTTCTCAGAAGTAGTAAAGCTGCCGAACTTTTAATTGATCAAAAAGAGATTTTCCTAGTTGGACCTGACCTAATAAGGTGAAGCCTTTAAAATCAGGACTAGGCCCTATATGGATGAGAGACTCCAAACAGCAGAAATTCTCTCCATTTCAGCCTTTGAAGAAGCAAGCTTCCATGAGTTCTATAGCCACAAGATACTAGATTCCACCAAAGACCTGAATGAGCTTGGAAGTAGATCCTTCCTTAGTTGATCCTCAAGATGAGAATGCAGCCTGGCTGACAGCTTTGTGAGACTCTGAGTAAAGGATCCAGCTAAGTTGTGCCCAGGCTCCTAACCCATTAAAACAATGAGATAATAAGTGTGTGATGTTTTAAGTGGCTAATTTGGAAATTTTCATGTGCAGCAATAGAAAACAAATATAGGCAAACATGATTATTTTTCTCAGGTGTCTAAGGAAATTCTAGGAAGAAATGTGGGCCCAGTGACAAATATGACCAAGTGGAAAGAGTACTGAATGAGGCTTGAAGGCCTTGTTCAAGAGCTGCCTCTTCTTGACCTGGAGCAAGCTACTCACCTTTGAGCCTTTAATCTTATCTATCAAATGGAGTTTCTATAATCTGCATAGTCCTTACAAGGTTCTCAGAGAGAACTTCGAAATCTATAAAGTGCTGGACTCATAGTATATGGCACTTACCATGTTTCAAGTAGTACTCTAATTTTCATATGTGTATTTACTTACTTACTTAATCCTTAAACAACTTATAAGGTAGATAGTTTTCTTGATCATCATCTCCATTTTATAGATGAAATAAATGAAACACAAGAAGGTGAAAAATCCTACCCAAGATTGCACAATTGTTAGTAAAAAGAAGCATTTAAACCCAAGCAGTCTGGTCCTATATTATTAATCATTATACTATGCTACCATTCATAGATTTAATAAGTACAGGAAATCCACTTCTGAAACAAGCTGATCTTTGATACCATCATACTCTGAGAGTCAAGATCCTCAGATGAGACTAACCCTTATAAGCCTCTACTTTGATGCATTCATACAGATTGATTATCTTGGTTTCTCTATCAAGACCACATATTTGTTTTCAAAAGAAACTCACTAGGAGGCAACAATTTTCTTTTTTTCTGAAAAGTGTATTGGTACTATCCACACTGTTCAATCTCACTGCCTCATATCCAGCACTCTCTCCTTTTACTGTTTCTTATTATTACTTAGATGAGAGCACATGAACATTTGCTTACAACAAGCACACTTAATTTTTTCCAAATACAGATTCACATAAAATTTGAGCATACGGGGAATAGAAACATTTTTACTGAATTACTTTCAGGTGCACTGCATTATTCTCATTATGTCTGCTGACTGATTTTGTAAATCTCTGGGAATGCAGGATTAGTTCCTAATTTATCAGAAAAACACCAGCACTAGAAGAGGTCTTGCTTAAAGGATCATGTAGTATATTCCCCTACTTTGGGGAAGAACATCCTTAGCCTTTAAATCTTCCTGAGGTAAAAAAAAAAAAATCTTACCTCTTTTAAGGAAACAATATACTTCTTAACCTAATATTTTAAAGTACTTCCTAAAATGTAACTGAAATCCTCCCTGCTTCAACTTATACAAGCAAGGTTCTTTAAAGTTTCAAAATCAGTTTTAAAAAAGGGGGCATCCACAGCAAATATCATTCTCAATGGGGAAACACTGGGAGCCTTTCGCCTAAGATCAGTAACATGACAGGGATGTCCACTCTCACCATTGTTATTCAACATAGTACTAGAAGTCCTAGCCTCAGCAATCAGACAATAAAAAGAAATAAAAGGAATTCAAAATGGCAAGGAAGAAGTCAAACTCTCCCTCTTCACAGATGACATGATACTGTACATAGAAAACCTAAAAGACTCCACCCTAAGATGGCTAGAACTCATACAGCAATTGGGCAGTGTGGCAGGATACAAAATCAATGCCCAGAAATCAGTGGCATTTCTATACACTAACAATGAGACTGAAGAAAGAGAAACTCAGGAGTCAATCCCATTTACAATTGCACCCAAAAGCATAAGATACCTAGGAATAAACCTAACCAAAGAGCTAAAGGATCTATACCCTAAAAACTACAGAACACTTCTGAAAGAAATTAAGGAAGACACAGAGATGGAAAAATATTTTATGCTCATGGATTGGAAGAATTAATATTGTGAAAATGTCAATGTTATCCAGGGAAATTAACACATTTAATGCAATCCCTATCAAAATCCCATGGACATTCTTCAGGGAGTTGGAACAAATCATCTTAAGATTTGTGTGGAATTAGAAAAGACCTTGAATAGCCAGGGGAATATTAAAAAAGAAAACCAGAGCCAGGGGCATCACAATGCCAGATTTCAGATTATACTACAAAGCTGTGGTCATCAAGACAGTGTGGTACTGGCACAAAAACAGACACATAGATCAATGGAACAGAATAGAGAATCCAGAATGGACCCTCAACTCTATGGTCAACTAATATTAGACAAAGCAAGAAAGTATCCACTGGAAAAAAAGTTTCTTTAATAAATGGTGCCAGGAAAATTGGACATCCACATGCAGAAGAATGAAACTAGTCCATTCTCTTACACTATACACAAAAATAAACTCAAAATGGATGAAAAATCTAAAAGTGAGACAAGAATCTATCAGAATCCTAGAGGAGAACACAGGCAATACCCTTTTTGAACATGGCCACAGCTACTTCTTGCAAGATACATCCATGAAGGCAAGAGAAAAAAAAGCAAACATGAACTATTTGGACTTCATCAAGATAAAAAACTTCTGCACAGCAAAATAAACAGTCAACAAAACTAAAAGACAACCTACAGAATGGGAGAAGATATTTGCAAATGACCTATCAGATAAAGGGCTAGTTTCCAAGATCTATAAAGAACTCATTCAGCTCAACAGCAAAGAAACAAACAATCCAATCATGAAATGGGCAAAAGACATGAACAGAAATCTCACAGAGGAAGACATAGATATGGCCAACATGCACATGAGAAAATGCTCTGCATCACTGGCCATCAGAGAAATACAAATCAAAACCACAATGAGATACCACGTCACACCAGTGAGAAGGGGGGAAATTAATAAGACAGGAAACAACAAATGTTGGAGAGGATGTGGAGAAAGGGGAACCCTCTTGCACTGTTGGTGGGAATGTGAACTGGTGCAGCCACTCTGGAAAACTGTGTGGAGGTTCCTCAACGAGTTAAAAATAGATCTACCCTACCACCCAGCAATTGCACTGCTGGGGATTCACCCCAAAAATACAGATGCAATGAAATGCCGGGACACCTGCACCCCAAAGTTTATAGCAGCAATGTCCACAATAGCCAAACTGTGGAAGGAGCCTTGGGGTCAATCGAAAGATGAATGGATAAAGAAGATGTTGTTTATGTATACAATGGAAGAGGGATCCCCGGGTGGCGCAGCGGTTTGGCGCCTGCCTTTGGCCTGGGGCGTGATCCTGGAGACCCGGGATCGAATCCCACGTCGGGCTCCCGGTGCATGGAGCCTGCTTCTCCCTCTGCCTGTGTCTCTGCCTCTCTCTCTCTCTGTGTGTGTGACTATCATAAATAAATAAAAATTTATTAAAAAAAAAAAAAAAAAAAAAAAAAACAATGGAAGATTACTCAGCCATTAGAAATGACGAACACCCACCATTTGCTTGGACGTGGAGGGACCTGGAGGGTATTATGCTGAGTGAAAGAAGTCAGTCAGAGAAGGACAAACATTATATGGTCTCATTCATTTAAGGGATATAAAAATAGTGAAAGGGAATAAAGGGGAAAGGAGAGAAAATGAGTGGGAAATATCAGAGAGGGTGACAGAACATGAGAGACACCTAACTCTGGGAAAGGAACAAGGGTGGTGGAAAGGGAGGTGGACGGGAGTTGGGGTGACTGGGTGATGGGCACTGAGGGGGCACTTGACAGGATGAGCACTGGGTGTTATGCTATTTGTTGGCAAATTGAACTCCAATAAAAAAATAAAAATAATTTAAAAAGAACCTAGCACCTTTCTAGGTGAGGAGATTCCATTTAAAAAGGGGCGAGAGGGTATCTGGGTGGCTCAGTGGTTGAGCATCTGCCTTTGACTTAGGTCGTGGTCCTGGAGTCCTGGGATTAAGTCCCACATCGGGCTCTTGGCAGGGAGCCTGCTCCTCCCTCTGCCTACGGCGCTGCCTCTCTCTCTTCCTGTCTCTGCGTTTCTCTCATAAATAAAATCCCTTTAAAAAATCAAATTAAAAAAACTTTCTGTGAACCATTTCCTGACACACCTAGGCTAGCTCCCTAACCCTGAAGCATTCTGGGCACATATGCTTTTGTTATGATATATCGTAATGTTGTTGTTTATACATCTGCCACCAATCCCAACTGAGAGCTCTTGAGGGCAAGGGCAACGTTCTACTTATTTTTGTGTCCCCCAAACCTGACAGAGTGACTAGCACATATTAGAACATTGAAAGTAAAATTTGAATGAATGAATAAATGAAGCAGATTTCATAGCATTCTATCTGGGAGTAGAGAAAAGAACTTAGCAGCTTTCTATTTATAAACCATTCTTACAAAGACAAAAATTAGTTCTTTCTTTTTGTTTCTTGCTAATTAAATGACCCCAAGATCTTTTCTATATATGATATGATATATGATATAAATCATATATGATATGATATATGATGACTTTTATCTATATGTTAAAAGTCAGAATCACAATTATAATACATAGATAACTACATTTAAATGCACTTCACTTTATACAGTCAAGATCAGAATCATAATGTTATATACATTGATAACTGTGTGTAAATGTCCTTCCCTTTATCCTTCTAAAAAATTGGTTGTAAATTATCACAAATCCATTTCTATATAAAGTTTACCAGGGCATTCTATTATTTGAAGAGTAGCCAAATAATTTTAAAATAATTTTAAAATTAAAATTTTCAGTATAGGTAATCTTCCTTAGGAGGGACTATGGTGTAGTGGTTATCACATCACATTTGAAGTCAAAAGACCTGAGTTTAAAACTAGATTTTTCTGTATTCCCTTAAGCATTTAATTTAAATTTCCTGAGTCTGTTTTCTCTTCCATTAAATGAAGATTGCAATAATAAATAATCCAAAGGGTCATTTTCAGGGCCCAATAAATTTGTAGTATACATGAAAGGGTTTTGCTCAATGTAAAACAATTACTGATGATTATAAGTAATAATAATTTTATATGCATTTTTCTTAGATTCCTCAGTCTAATAAAAAATTACTTCATACCTTTAACATATTGATTTTTTTCAACATGGCACTATGTCCCTTCTTCATATTTAATTTGAAATCAACTATAACTCTCAGATTTTTGTGATGCTTGAGACTAATCTTTTAAAACTTTATTTTTGTGAATTTGAGTTTTCATCTTGCTGTGATAGTCCATCCTTATATCTTTCATTATTGTGGCAAGATATTTTTTTCTAATTTACCAAGGTCATTTAGAGTTTTTCTTACTGATATCTGTCAAAATAGTGACAGGCACCCTAGAAATATAAAGATCAGCCAACATTCTGCATATTCTTCCTCTGCACAGGAAATAAATGGCTATGCAGGCTGTCTCTGTAGTAGTGCCAAAGATACAGGAACTGAAACAGTATTTGGATAACTCTACTTATGACAGATGGAAGCAGGAAGCATTGTTCTCTGTTAGTGAGCATAGCACAACCTTCCCAGATACACATAAAAAGGCCAAGTCAATACCCAGATACTTTTCTGTAACTGTGCTTTATTGGTAAATGAACTTTTATCTGATTTTCATAGACCACTGTTTAAAGCACCTACAAGTAGAAGGCACACCAAGCCCCAGTATAATTTAAGAAAGAAACTCAATGAATTTCTTAGAGGAAGGTAGTGATCTGAACTACTACCATTTACATATTTTATAAAATTAGCTATACATTGCTAGAAGGCCAAAAACAATCACTCTGGGGCTCATGGTAAGGGACAACTAAATCATAGTCCATTATTTTAGCAGTGAGATTAAAGCAAAATGGATGGATAAACCTATAAATAAATAAGTTAGGGCCTAGATTTAGTAAGAACTGGAACTAAGATAAGAAAAGAGAAATAAAGCAGAAGAGGAGGTGGGTGAGGGGTGGGGGTAACTGGGTGACGGGCACTGAGGGGGGCACTTGATGGGATGAGCACTGGGTGTTATTCTATATGTTGTCAAATTGAACACCAATAAAACATAAATTTATAAAAAAAAGAAAAAAGACAAAATGTGTTCTGAAGATGGGTTATAGGGAGGTTGTACAAAGCTACTAATGCATTTAATACGCTTAAAATGTACTCCATGAACTTAAAGTAGTTAATGAAATATATAAATGGTTGATTTATAGATGGTAGGTTTTTGATCATGTGTATTATTGTACATCAATAAAGTATATTTTATTTAAAAGCTGCAAATACGGAGAAAAAATAAATTTTAATATTAAAAATTCAAAAACAAAACCAGAGACCAAATATCTTGAGGTAAAGTTAACAGTTGATAGTGAGAAAGAGGAAAGAAAAAAAAAACTATCAAATCTCAGTTAATACATAATAGGTTCCACTTTGTAAGGATATTGGTCTGCATTCCACAGGAAGAATTTGTACAGAATTAACATTTATTAAATGTGTGACATGACATTGGAAGAAAAAGGCACCCCAGAAAACCAGAGCTCTTAGAGTCCAAAAGAGCACTCAGACTAAAACATAAGAAGTGTTTAAGAAATACCATACATATTAAGCTGAATATCAAAGATCCTAAGGTGCAGAGATGGATTTGTGTATTCAGAACACAATTATAAGAACAAAAACTTAGAACCTATAAAATGTGAAGTCTGAAAAATTGAATCAAAATTAATTGTGCAAGGCACTATACTGGCCAAAATGGTAGTGGGGCTATTAAATAGATGAATAGGACATACTTTTTGGCCTCAAATAGCCAAAAATCTATTTTGGACATGGATATAAAAGTATCTAACTTTTGGGGAAAAAAAAACAGAATAATGACAGAAAGTTTATTTTACTGTTTAATAAAACACACTCTAACATTATAATAATGAAAATAATTTGGGCTTGATGTAAAAGTAGACAGTCATATGAATAACAAAAAAAGCATACAATGAAATCTTTAACAAGAGGTTGGGGGGGGGCACCTGGGTGGCACAGTGGTTAAGCATATGCCTTTCGCTCAGGTAATGATCCTGGGGTCCTGGGATCAAGTCCTACATCAGGCTCCCCAGAGGGGGCCTGCTTCACCTCTGCCTATGTCTCTGCCTCTTTCTCTGTGTCTCTCATGAATAAATAAATAAAATCTTTTTTAAAAGCATATAAATAGATTCAAACTCTAGAGTTAAGATACATAAGAATTAAATAAATGCCTAAAACAACATTAAAAAATGTGTAGAAAAAGCACAGGTTATTTTCTAAAGACAGAATGTAAGTTGTCAGGAAAAAATCCCTTCAAAACTTTGTGTCATACACCGACATAACAGATTAAAGACTTAAGTATTTTTAAGTGTTTTTAACTAGAAAAAACTATGGCAATATTAACCTGTTCTCAGGATGAGGCAGAATTTACTGAGCTTAAGAAAAATAGAAGAAACCACATTGGAAAAGATTGAATAACTTTAACAACATAGAAAATATTCTAATTTTTCCTTTGAAAAGGATTATGGAAAAAATTTGAAATAAGCTGCAATATTTAAAGATATTTTTCAAGGACAAATGATCTTAATATATAAAGAGCTCATTTGAATAAATAAGAGCAATTATAAAAACCTTAATGGATTCATGGGCAGAGAACATCATCAGACAATTTACAAAATAAGATACACAAATGGCTAATAAATATAGAAAAGCATCCAAATTCAGTGATGTTGAGGCAAATGTCAATAAAGACAGTCTCTATCAAAATTTCAACAGCCTTCTTCATAGAAATGGAAAAGCTGATTCTCAAATGCACATGGAATTACAGGGGGTCTTGAATAGCCAAAACAATCTTGAAGAAGAAGAATGTTAGAGGACTAACATCTCCTGACTGAAACTTACTACAAAGTTACAATAATTAAAACAGTATGTTAGTAGCATGAGAACAGTTATATACACCAATTAAATAGAATAGAGAGTTCAGAAATAAACTCATATATATGGTCAATTAATTTCTGACAAGATCATTCAATAAGGAAAGGACAGTCTTAACAAATAGTGCTGGAAACACTATATCTACATACAAAAGAATTAATTTGGACCCTTACCTTACAGCATATACCTTACAAAAATTAACTCAGCATTAATAACAAATCTAAATATAAGAGCTAGAACTATCAAACTCCCAAAAGAAACATTAAGGAAAATCTTCATGACATTGGATTTGGCAATGATTTCATGGATGTGACACCATGAAATCAATAGCACAGGCAACAAAACAAAACAAAAAAAAGGTATATTGGCTTCATAAAAATAAAAAACTCTCGTATCAAAAGACACTAGCAAGAAAGTCAAAAGACAATCTATAGAATGGGGGAAAATATTTGCAAATCATGTACCGTATCTGATAAAGGACTAATACACAAAATGTATAAAGAACTCCTAAAACTCAACACAACCCAGACAACCCAAATAAAAAATTTCCAAATTTAATAAATTGACATTTCTCTAAAGAAGATATATAAATGGCCAATGAGCACATGAAAAAAATTTCCAACATAGTCATTAGGAAAATACAAACCAAAAAAACCAAAAAATAAAAAAAAATAAAAAAATAAAAAAAAAAAAAAAAAGGAAAATACAAACCAACACCACAATGAGCTACTACTCTACAGCTACTAGGATGACTATAGTCAAAAGAGAGAGAGAGAGAGAGAGAGAAATAAGCGTTGACAAAGATGTGGAGAAATTGGAATCCTTATGCATTACTAGTGAAAATGTAACATGGTACAGCCACTATGGAAAACAATTTGACAGTTTCTCAAAGAGTTAAACATAAAATTATCATATGACCAGGAAATTCCCCTTCTAAGTATATATGCAAAAGAATGGAAAGTAGGAACTTAAACAGATATTCATATACTAATGATCATAACAATATTATTACCAATAACCAAAAGATGGGGAAAAATAAGTGTCCCCTGAAAGATGAATGGATAAACAAAATGTGGCATCTACATACAACAGAACATTAATCAGTTATAAAAAGGAATGGAATTGTGGTATATGATACAACATAGATGAGCAATGAAAAATATTGTACTAAGTGAAATAAGCCATAAACAAAAAAGACAAATATTATATGATTCTACTTATATAAGCACCTAGAATAGGCAAATCCATACAGATAGAAGTAGAATAAAGGTTACTGGGAACTGCAGGGGAGGAAGATATGAGAATTGCTATTTAATAGTGAAAAGTTATGTAGGGGTTGATCAATGATCTGAAGAGCCAGAGGGTTAAAAACCCCACACCTTTAAAGAGATAGCATAACAAACAGTGCCACAGAGATACAGAATAGAAGAGTTTGAAAAGTGCACGGGGTATACAGGAAGATTTATTTACTAATCTCAGAACATATACTGAATGTTCATCTCCAAGAACAAAAGAGCTAGTGAGCACCATTTCTCTCCCTGACCCAAAGCCTAGATACCCAGACACCTGCAGAAACTAACATGAACACTCACTAACTCGATTGCTAACACCATGCACACTCCCTCTACATTCTCCTGTGGAGTGTTCCATCCTACACCACCTAGCAGAAGTCCCTCCAAGATAACTCCAAGTCCAATACTCCAAGCAGACCAGCCTATACCTTGATAATATTGTGCACCCCACCTCCTTGTTCACTTGTGGACTACTGCATCCAACCCACCATATTCAGTAGGAGTTCATCCACAACAGTGCCAAAATTCTCATTGTGCAAGCAGCTCCAAAAGTAGACAGCACCACTCCAAAGTGACTCTTTCCCAGAGGAAGAGGGGAAGACAACCACACATGCACCAGTTCAACTGTTCAAATACACAATCAGACTTCTGGCCCTGCCCACCAACAAAAACATCACAGGGGATGCACAAAAAGAAAGTCCAGTAGTTCCAGGTCACTGCAACCCAACAAACAGCCTGAAGGCAAACATCTGGTCTGAATGCAAGCCCTGCCCAACAACAAAAATCTCTCAGGGTATAACACTCCTACAGTTCTGTGTGACCTACATTCTGGTAAATGTGCTGAAGGCAAGCATCTAGTTGGACACAATTCAAGCCCAAGGCATCCCCAGATAGGCTCCTTAACAAGGACTATACTCTTTCCATAACAGGCAAAGAGGGCCATTGCAGATGATTAGACTGAAGGTAAATATGGCTCAACCACAACAGTAGGGTGCATGCAACACACAGAAGACATCCCTGAAGTGCCAGGTTCTGGTGAATAGGGGACATTGCACTATAGGGCACTGCAAGAAACCTTCATAAGGCCATTACATTCAAGATTAAGAGACATAGCTTATTTTTCTAATACATAGAAACAGAAACAGAGCATTAGACAAAATGAGGATATAGAGAACTATGTCCCAAATGAAATAACAGGACAAAATCACATCAAAAGAGCTAATGAAATGGGAAAAGCAATATGACTGATACAGAATTCAAAGTAATGGTTATAAATTAATTTACTGTCCTTGAGAAAAGAGCAGAGGATCTCAGAGAGACCTCCAAAAACAAGATAGAAAATATAAAAAAGAAGCAATCAGAGATGAAATACCTTGAAGTTAAAAATACACTACATGGAATATATAGTAGACTAGAGTAATAGTAACAGATAAGCAAGCTGGAAGACAGAGTAATGGAAAGCAACCAAACAGAATAGGAAAAAGAAAAAATATTTTAAAAATGGGAATTGTTTAAGAGAACTCAGCAACAGCATCAATCTTAATAACATTTGCCTAATGGGATCCCAGAAGGAGAAGAAAGAGAAAAGGAGGAAGAAAATTTATTTGAGGAAATAATAGCTGAAAACTTCCTTAATCTAGGGGAGGAAATGGACATCCAGAACCAGGAGGCACAAAGGGACCCAATAAAATCAACACACAGAGATCAACACAGGACACATAATAGTTAAAATGGCAAAAAATGGTGATAAAGTGAGAATTTTAAAAGTACCAACAGAAAACAGTTACATACAAGGGAAACCCCATAAGGCTATCAGTTTATTTCTCAGCAGAAATTTTGTAGGCCAAAAGAAAGTGGCATGATATATTCAAAATGCTGAAAGGTAAAAAAAAAAAAAAAAAAAAAATCTCTGCAATCAAGAATATTCTATCCAGCAAGAGTACCATTCAAAATAGAAGTAGAGGGGATCCCTGGGTGGCGCAGCGGTTTGGCGCCTGCCTTTGGCCCAGGGCGCAATCCTGGAGACCCGGGATCAAGTCCCACGTTGGGCTCCCGGTGCATGGAGCCTGCTTCTCCCTCTCCTTCTGCCTGTGTCTCTGCCTCTCTCTCTCTCTCTCTCTCTGTGTGACTGTCATAAATAAATAAATAAATTTAAAAAAACAAAATAGAAGTAGAGATAAAGTTTCCCAAACAAATAAAAATTAAAGGTACTCATTAACACTTAACCGACCTTACAAGACATTAGAGGGAATACTTTTAGGAAGGAGATAATCAAGAGTAAAAAACATAGAAAAGGAAAAAATTTTCACAGGTACATATAAGCAAAATAAAAGTAGTAGATTAATCACTTACAAAACCAGTGCATAGATGAATGCAAAAAATCAGTAAAATCTATTATATCTATAAAAATCAGTCAAGGGTTTCACAAAATTAAAGGTTATAAAATATGATACCACGTATGTAAAATGTGGGGGAAAGGAGTAAAAATGTATTGCTTTTACAATGGATTCAAACTTAAATAACAATCAACCTAATATACACTGCTATATGCATAGCATATTATATATAAACCTAAGAGTAACCACAAATCAAAAAGCTGTAATAGATATAAAAAAAGAGAAAGGAATCCAAGCATATCACTAAAAAGGTCATCAAACCACAATGAAAGAAAGCAAGAAAATAAAGAAATACAGAAGAACTATATAAAGAACCATAAAACAAGTAACAAAAAGGTAATAAGTACATACTCACAATAATTAGGTTGAATGTAAATGGAATAAATGCTCCAATTAAAAGACATAGGGTGACAGAATGGACAAAAAAGCAAGACTTATCTGTATGCTGCCTATGAGACTATTTCAGACCTAAGACATATGCATATTGGAAGTGAATGGATGGGAAAGCATTTATTATGCAAATGAATGTGAAAATGAAAAAAAAAGCTGGGGCAGCAATACTTTAATAAACTTTAACCAAAATAAACTTTATAACATAATAAACTTTTACCAACAAAATAAACTATAACAATAACAAAATAAACTTTAACCAAAGATTCTGGGACAACTGGGTGGCTTAGTGGTTGAGCAGTAGCCTTTGGCTCAGGGTGTGATCCCGGGTTCTGGGATCAAGTCCCATATCAGGCTCCCTGCTTCTCCCTCCACCTGTATCTCTGTCTCTCTCTGTCTCTCTCTCATGAATTAATAAATAAAATCTTAAAAATAAAATAAAACAAAGATCCTAACTAGAGACGAAGAGAGGGGAAAGATGGCAGAAGAGTAGGGGTCCTCAACTCACCTGGCCCCACAAAATTAACTAGGTAACTTTCAAAGTATCCTGAACACCTATGAATTCGACCTGAGATGGAAAGAGAGAACAGCTAGAATGCTACAGAGAGAAAAGTTCACACTTCTAACAAGGTAGGAAGGTGAAAAATAAAAAAGAATAAAGTAGGGGAGGCTCATGAGTAGCTGGGGTAAAGTGGAACTACAAAAGGCACTGGGGCACAAAAGCCCAGCCCTAGAGAAGTGGGAACTTTAAAAATCTGCACTGGAGTTTTCCCTGACAGAAAAGTGCTTAGCACAGAAATTGGGCAGAATCGCAGGAGGGGCAATGAAGCCTGAAGATTCCCGGAGTCACTAAAAGAGGACCGGCAACCAAGGGGAAGCACACCACAAACAGAAGTCTGATATTGGTAACGGCCTGGAGTGCAAGGCCCTCCAGGGTATTTTGGAGAAGCCAGTTGGTTAGGCAGGCTGATTCCCAACAGAGGTAGCTGTGCCCCATTCCCTTCAGAAGAGGTGGTCCCCGGGAGACCAGGTCCAGTAGCACAGTGCCTTGGATCCCAAGGCACCCAAGCGGATAAAACCAGCAATCATACATTCCCCCTGGGATAAGTGGAAGGGGGGAGAGCACAGTAAAGTGAGAACTCTCCTGCCACTGGGCACCCCCACAAGCTGTGCAGATCAGTGGAACTGCACCTGCCTTCAGGAGCATCTAGGCCAGTGTGAACCTTGTCGTTTCCAATGGCTGAGTAATATTCCATTGTATACATATACCACATCTTCTCTATCCATTCATCTTTTGATGAGGCTCCTTCCACAGTTTGGCTCCTTCCACAGTTTGGCTATTGTGGACATTACTGCTATAAACATTGGGGTGCAGGAGTTCCGGTGTTTCACTGTATCTGTATCTTTGGGATAAATCCCCAGCAGGGCAATTGCTGGGTTGTAGCCTAGCCAGCCTTATTAAAAAGAAAGGAGAAAATAATAAAATCATGAATGAAAGAGGAAATATCACAACCAATATCAAGGAAATACAAATGATTTTTAAAACGTATTATGAGCAGCTATATGCCAATAAATTAAGCAATCAAGAAGAAATGGATATATTTCTGGAAAACCACAAATTACAAAAACTGGAACAGGAAGACATAGAACACTTGAACAGACCGATAACCAGGGAGGAAATTGAGGCAGTCATCAAAAAACTCCCAAGACACAAAAGTCCAGGGCCAGATGGCTTCTCAGGTGAAATCTATCAAATGTTAAAGAAGAAACAATACCTATGCTACTAATGCTGTTCCACAGGATAGAAACTGATAGAGTACTGCCAAATTTGTTTTATGAGTCCAACATCACCTTGATTCCAAAATCAGACAAAGGCCCCACCAAAAAGGAGAATTAAATACCAATATCCCTGATGAACACGGATGCAAATATTCTCAACAAGATACTAGCCAATAGTATCCAAAAGTATATTAAGAAGATTATTCACCATGACCAAGTGGGATTTATCCCCGGGATGCAAAGGTGGTTCAACATGCATAAAACAATCAATATGATAAATCACATCAACAAGAGAAAAAAACCCTATGATCCTCTCAATAGATGCAGAGAAAGCATTTGACAAAACACGGCATCCTTTCCTGACCAAAACTCTTCAGACTGTAGGGATAAAAGGAACATTCCTCAGCATCTTAAGAGCCATCTATGAAAAGCCCAATAATTGCTTAAAAGCAATTATTCTCAGTGGGGAAAAACTGAGCATTTTTTCCCTAAGATTAGGAACAGAACAGGGATGTCCACTCTCACCACTATTATTCAACGTAGTACTAGAAGTCCTAGCCTCAGCAATCAGACAACAAAAAGAAATAAAAGGTATTCAAATTGGCACAGAAGAAGTCAAACTCTCCCTCTTCATGGATGGCATGATACTGTATGTAGAAAACCCAAAAGACTCCACCCCAAGATTGCTAGAGCAATCTCATATGGCAATCAGCAATGTGGCAGCATACAAAATCAATACCCAGAAATCAGTGGCATTTCTATACACTAACAATGAGACTGAAGAATGAAAAATTAAGGAGTCAATCCCATTTACAATTGCACCCAAAAGCAGAATATACCTAGGAATAAACCTAACCAAAGAGGTAAGGGATCTATACCCTAAAAACTACAGAACATTTATGAAAGAAATTGAGGAAAACACAAAGAGATGGACAAATATTACATGCTCATGGATTGGAAGAATTAATATAGTGAAAATGTCTATGATACCCAGGACAATTTGCATGTTCAATGCAATCCCTATCAAAATACCATGGATTTTCTTCAGAGAGTTGGAACAAATCATCTTAAGATTTGTGTGGAATCAGAAAAGACCCTGAATTGACAGGGGAATATTAAAAAAAAAAAAAAAAAAAACATAGCCGGGGGCATCACATTACCGAATTTCAAGTTGTACTACAAAGCTGTGATCATCAAGACAGTGCGGTACTGGCACAAAAACAGACACATAGATAAATGGAACAGAATAGAGAACCCAGAAATGGGCTCTCAACTCTGTGGTCAACTAATATTCGACAAAGCGGGAAGACTATCCACTGGATAAAAGACAGTCTCTTCAATAAATAGTGCTGGGAAAATTGGACAGCCTCATACAGAAGAATGAAACTAGACAATTCTCTTACACCATACACAAAGATCAACTCAGAATGGATAAAAAATCTAAATGTGAGACAAGAATTCATCTATATCCTAGGGAGAACACAGGCAACAACCTTCTTGAACTTAGCCACAGTAACTTTGTAAGATTCATCTATGAAGTCAAAGGAAACAAAAGAAAAAATGAACTATTGGGACTTGATCAGGATAAAAAGCTTCTGCACAGCAAAAGAAACAGTCAACAAAACTGAAAGTCAATCTACAGAATTGGAGAAGACAATTGCAAATGACATATCAGATAAAGGGCTAGTGTCCAAGATTTATAATGAGCTTATTAAACTCAACACCCAAGACACAAACAATCCAATCATGATATGAACAGAAGACATGAACAGAAATTTCACCAAAGAAGACAAACACATGCCCACAAGCTCATGAGAAAATGCTCTCCATCATTTGCCATCAAGGAAATACAAATCAAAAGAACAATGAGATACCGCCTCACACCAGTGAGAATGGTGAAAATTAACAAGAAAGGAAACAACTAATGTTAGAGAGGATGTGGATAAGGGAGAACCCCTTTGCACTGTTGGTAGGAGTGCAAAGTGGTACATCCACCCTGGAAAACAGTGTGGAGGTTCTTCAAAGAGTTAAAAATAGAGCTACCTTGTGACCCAGCATTTGCACTACTGGGTATTTACCTAAAAGATACAGATATAGTGAAATGCCGGGATACCTGTACCCCAATGTTCATAGCAGCAATGTCCACAATAGCCAAACTGTGGAAGGAGCCATGATGTCCTTCAACAGATGAATGGATAAAGAAGCTGTGGTATATATATACAATGGAATATTATTCAGCCATCAGAAAGGATGAATACCCTCCATTTTCTTCAACGTGGATAGAACTGGAGGGTATTATGCTGAGTGAAGTAAGTCAATCAGAGAAGGATAATCATTATATGGTTTCATTCATATGTGGAATATAAGAAATAGTGAAACGGGTTTTAAAGGAAAGGAGGGATATGAGTGGGAAAAATTAGAGAGGGTGACAGAACATGAGAGACTCCTAACTCTGGGAAACAAACAAAGGGCCTTGGAGGGGAGGTGGGTGGGGGGTTGGAGTAATTGAGTGACGGGCACTGAGGAGGGTACTTGATGGGATGAGCACTGAATGTTATACTATATGTTGGCAAATCAAACTTCAATAAAAACAAATAGAAAAAAATAACAAGAGTCAAAGAAGGTCAAAAACCTATAACAATACAATCAGAAAGTATAACAATTATATATATTTATACACCAAATATGGGACCCCCTAAATATATAAACCAATCATTAAAAGAAAAAATTGATGTTAACACAAAAATTAAGGAATTTTACAACACCACTTTTCTCAATGGATAGATCATCCAGTCAGTAAATTAAAAAATGAAACAGTGGCTTTGAATGATACATTGCACCAGTTGGATATAACAGATATATTCATAAAATCCCATCCAAATAGAACAACATACACATCCCTTTCAAGTTCACATGGAACTTTTTCCAGGATAGATCACATAGACCACAAAACAAGTTTCAACAAATTCAAAAAGATTGAAATCATATCACGCATCTTTTCCAAATACAACACTGTAAAATTATAAATCAACCAGAAGAAAAACTCTGAAAAGAATACAAATACATGGAGGCTAAATAACATGGTACTAAACAATGAATGAGTCAACCAAAAAATGAAAGAAGAAATACAAAACTGTATGGAGACAAAGGAAACTGAAAACTTAATGGGCCAAATCTTTGAAATGAAACAAAAATTGATATAAGAGGGAAAAATATAGCAATAGAGCCCTACCCCAATATTCAAGAAAACCTCAAACAACATACCTTTTATCTAAGGAAAATGAACAAAAGAAGACCAAAGCCAATAGAAGAAAAGAAATCATAAAGATTAGAGTATGAATGCACAAAATAGAGACTAAAAACACAATATAAAGAATCAATAAAACCAGGAGCTGATTCTTTAAAAAGATCAACAAAACCGATAAATCTTTAGCCAGACTAATCAAGATAAAAGAGAGAAGACTCAAATAAAATCAGAGATGAAAGAGGAGAATTAACAACCAATACCACAGAAACACAAAAAATCATAAGAGAATATTATGATAATGTGCCAACAAATTGGACAACTTAGATGAAATGGATAAATTCCTAGAAAGAAATCATATTCTAAACTGAATCATGCAGAAATAAAAATATAAAGAGATTTATTACTAGCAAGAATATTGAATTAGTAATCAAAATCTCCCAACAAATGAAAGCCAGGACTGGATGACTTTACAGGTGAACTCTACAAAACATTTTTAAAAGTTCTTACCCATTCATCTCAAACTACTCCAAAAAAAATATAGAAAAAGAAAGAAAACTTCCAAATTCATTCTACAAGGCCAGCATTATCTTGATCCCCAAACCAGATAAAGAGAAAGAAAGAAAAAGAAAGAAAGAAAGAGAGAGAGAGAGAAAGAAAAGAAAGAAGAAAGAAAGAAAGAAAGAAAGAAAGAAAGAAAGAAGAAAGAAAGAAAGAAAGAAAGAAAGAAAGAAAGAAAGAAAGAAAGAAAGATAAAAGAGAGAGGGAGGGAGGGAGGAAGGAAGGAAGGAAGGAAGGAAGAAAGAAAGAAAGAAAAAGAAAGAAAGAAAGAAAGAAAGAAAGAAAGAAAGAAAGAAAGAAAGAACACTACAGGCTAATATCTCTGGTGAATATAGATGCTAAAATTTTCAACAAAATATTAGCAAACCAACTCTAGCAATACATTAAAAAGTAATTCACCTTGATCAAGGGGGGATTTATTCCTGCTATCCTAGGTGGTTCAGTATGCTCAAATCAATGTGATACATCATATCAATAAGAGAAAGGATAAGAACCATATGATCATTTCAATAGATGCAGAAAAGCATTTGACAAAGTACAGCATCCATTTATGATTTTTAAAAAACTCTCAACAAAGTAGGTTTAGAGAAAGCATACCTCAACATTATAAAGGCCATATACAAAATTCCACAGCAAACATTGTACTCAATGAGGGAGTACTAAGAGTCATCCTTCTAAGATCAGGAATGATACAAGTGTGTCCACTTTAATTCAACATAGTACTGGAAGTCCTAGCCACAGCAATTAGACAAGAAAAGGATAAACGGCATCAATTGCTAAAGAAGAAATAAAACTTTCACTATTTGCAGATGATATGAAACTATATATTAATCCCAAAGATTCCATCAAAAAGTTACTAGAACTGATAAATGAATTCAACAAAGTCACAGGACACAAAATCAGTATATAGATATTTGTTGCATTTCTATACACTATTAATGAAATACCAGAAAGAGAAATTAAGAGAACAATCCCAGACTCCTAACTCTGGGAAACAAACAAGAGGTGGTAGAAAGGGAGGTGGGCGGGGGGTGGGGGTGACTGGGTGATGGGCACTGAGGGGGGCACTTGATGGGATGAGCACTGGGTGTTATGGTATATGTTGGCAAATTGAACTCCAATAAAAAATTTAAAAAAAGAAAACAATCCCGTTATTTTATAATAAAACACCCAAGAATAAACTTATCCAGGGTAGTGAATGACTTATATTCTGGAAACTCGAAAATCTGATGAAAAAAATTGAAGATGACACAAACAAATAGATATTCCATGCTCATGGATTAGAAGAACAAATACTGTTAAAATGTCCATACTACCCAAATAAATCTACAAATTTAATGTAATCTCTAACAAAATAGCAACAACATTTTTCACAGAACTAGAACAAACAATCCTAAAATTTGTATGGAACCTTGAACAGCTAAAGTTATTCAAAGTTTTGTCAAAGAAGACACAACTGGAGGTATCACAATTTTATATTTCAAGATATAATACACAGCTGTATTAATCAAATCAGTATGGCAGTATGGTAGTATGGTACTGGAACAAAAATAGTCACATAGATCAGGGGAACAGAATAGACACCCCCAAAATAAACCCATGATTATTATATGGCCACGTAATCAATGACAAAGGAGATAAGAATATACAACGGGAAAAAGTCTCTTGAACAGATTTTGGGAAAACTGGACAGCTACATGCAAGGGAATCAAACTGGACCACTTTCTTGCACCATACACAAAAATAAAGACAAAATGGATTCAAAACCTAGATGTGAGACTTGAAGCCATAAAATTCCTACAAGAAAACATAAGCAGTAATCTCTTTGATATCATCTGTAGAAACATTTTTCTATATATGTCTCCTGAGGCAAGGGAAACAAAAGCAAAATCAAACTATTGGGACTCCACAAAAATAAAAGGTTTTCATACATGAAGGAAACCATCAACAAAACAAGAGGAAACCCCCTGAATGGGAGAAGATATTTGCAAATTATATATCCAATAAGGGGGTAGTATCAAAAATTTAAAATAAATTTTACAACTTAATACCATAAAAACAAATAATCCAATTAAAAATGGAAAGAAGACATGAATAGACATTTTTCCAAAGAAGACACACAGATGGCCAGCAGATACATGAAAAAATGCTCAACATCACTCATCATCAGGGAAGCACAAATCAAAACCAAATGAGATATCACTTCACATCTGTCAGAATGGCTAAAATCAAAACCACAAGAAATAATAGATATTGGTGAGGATCTGGAGTAAAAGGAACCCTCATTCACTGTTGTTTGAAATGCACCTGGTGCACTTGCTATGGAAAATAGTAGGGAGGTTCCTCAAAAAATTACAAATAGATTTATCATATGATCCAATAATCCAACTACTGGGTATTTACTCAAAGAATACTAAAACACTAATTCAAAAAGATACATGCACTCTTATGTTTATTGTAGCATTATTTACAATAGGCAAGATATGGTAGCAACCTATGTCTACTTTGCTATATATATAATATATATTAGATATATATAATCTAATATATATTATATATATATAATCTTGCCATTGGCAGCAAAATGGATGGATATGAGGGGGATAATGAGGGGTATAATGCTAAGTGTAATAAGTCAATCAGAGAAAGACAGTCATATATAATTTCACTGATAAATGGAATTTAAGAAACAAAGAAAAAAGATAAAAGCACCTTCTTAAATATAGAGATAAAACTAGTGGTTTGCAGAGGGGAAGAGGACAGGGATATATGTAAAATAGATGAAAAGTTTTAAGAGCACATTTTTCTTGGGGCACCTGGGTGGCTCAGTCAGTTATTTGTCCAACTCTTGATTCTGGCTCAGGTCATGATTTCAGAGTCAGAGATGGAGCCTGCCTAAGATTCTCTCTCTCTCTCTATCTGCCCCCTCCCTCCCATCACCCCCACTCTCTCTCTAAAAATATTTTTTTGAAATAGTACACTTATCATGATGAGCACAGGGTAATATATAGAATTGTTGAATCATTATATCATACAGCTGAAACTAATATTACACTGTATGTTAATTATACTTGAATTTTAAAAAATAATTTAACAAAACAGTGATGAGGAAATCATATCCTCATATATTGTTTATAGAAATGTAAACTTGTACAAGCCTTAGGAAAGGTAAATTGGAGATAGATGGAGAGAAATAGAGGTAAAAGGAGAGATAGATAGAGAGCTTTCACAGTGCCTAGAAAGAAATAAGGGCATATAATGCTGTTTACAGTATTTTTGTTTAGTGGTAAGACAAAGGGTCATTAGTTTAGTTGGATAATTTATTATGCATTAACAAATTTTTATAATGAATTTATACTGTTTGTATAATCATAAAACTGTTCTAAGAAACATAGGAACAGGAAAGAAAGTCAGCAATAATAAGGCATTTTTAAATGTCAAATTACTATAAGACATAATAAGTGCCTACAAAATCAGGTTTTCTAACCAGGGAAAGTTTCCCAAAAGAGCTAAGTTATAAAATATTCTGATAAGCTGAGTATGGCTGAAGACATTTTAGGCAGGCAAAATAGAGGTGAAAATCCAAATGATGAATCAGGCTGGCTAGAATTTACATAGGGCAGAAGCCATAAACTGGCAGCCCTTAGCCATGTGTTCTTTTGACGAAACAGGGTTTTGTTAGTAGCCAACATCTAAAAATGCAAAGATTTATATAAAAATCTGAATTTCTGGCTTCTCTTGAAAACTCTGGCAACACTGGGATTGCAATTCCCACATAGCAATAATCAGCTTAAGTTTAGCCTTGAGCTGTACACTTTAGGTGAAAAATTTGCTTCCCAGTTCACCACAGTCCTCACTCAGCCAGATTCCCTAATTTATATTACATTCCTAATGCTTAAGGTTATTGAATTTGCAAATCGTCCACAGGAAATCAGTGACAGGAGAGAAGTTTGAAGAGAGAGCTCTGGGTCAGACTATATAGCCCTAAATGTAATACTATGGAATTTAGATCTTATTTAATAAGCATCAAACAGTGATTGAAGCTTTTTGAGTGGATGAATAACAGCAATGTTAAGAGCTGAATATTGGAAAGCTTAAACAGTATACAACTTGCAGAGTGAATTTGAGGTTGAAAAAAAGAAATTTTTGTAAGAGCCTCAGTGTGAAGAAAGGAGATCTTTGAAGAGTGGTTTTAAGGGGAAAAAAGAGAAAGGTTACACACAAAAGTGAAGAACTGAGTAAATGTAGTAACTGAATCTTTATGTGGAGCAAAAGGAAAAGATAAAAAACCAAAGGAGTAAGAATTCTTAGGGAAAAGAAAGGCTAAGATAAATGAATGAGCCGGGGTAAAGAGGAAAATGCTGGTGTTATAGAGGCAGAGGGAATCTAGGAAAATGCAATAAACTCATTTAAAATTTCATTCAAGTTTGCACATCTGTTTTTCTATCAAAATGCAGGACCATATTCTATTCTTCCCTGAATCTATAGCATCTAGCACAGGGTCTGGAATTTGAAAAAAATCATATCCATTAAATGCTATTTAAATCTAATATAATTTAAGGTACTATAGCAAGATATATAAGTAAAATTATTGCAGATGATAGGCTAGAGTTCAACAAAGAGGTTACAGGTAGAAACATAGTTCTGAAAGTCATCCACTTGAATAAGAGAATAGAAAATATAAAAGAGGGTTAATATCACTTAGTGGAAAATAACATGAAGAACAGAGCACAGTGGACTAAAACTCAATGAACAGCCAGACCAAAGAGATAGGAAGAAATCAGGAAGGGAAACAAAAGAGGAAAAGTGAACAAAGTAAAAAAAATCCAGGATGATAGAAAGCTGATGGTAAAAAGACTGCTAAGATGATGGACTTGGGTATATCATCATGGACAAATTAAACAAACATAATGTAAAAGCAAGTCATAGAAGAATGATTCAATTTACTTAAAGGTTAAAGAAAACAGATAAAATCTAGAAATGTATATAAAGATATATGATTAAGTATGCTATATATATGGTAAAATGATTTTTTTTAATGCAAGAAAATGACTAATACAAAATTCAAACCAATTATTACTTGGGGGATGAGGATGGAGGAGGATGTAGGGAAGAGGAATACAAGGTGGGCAAATGTTCCATTTCTTAATCTGGAGATTACATGGGAATTTGTTTTGTAATTTATTTAAACTGTTCATATTTCAAACAAGAGGGAGCTCAGTAGCATTTCCAAATCCAGAAATTATCCTATGAATATATACACACAATCAAATGCAAATACATTTGCTTTTATAAGCATGTTCACTACAACACTGTGATTTAGATACAACCAAAATATCCAACAGTGTGAGACTAGTTAAATAAGCTATGATTCATCCTTACAAGGGAAAACTGCTCGGTCCTTTTTGAATGAGGTAAATCTTTATATACCAATATGGAAAGGTCTACAAGACATCTTTTTAAGTGGAGAAAGCAGTGTACATAAGAAATTACATAAAATATGATCCTGTTTGTATTAAAAGGTGTTTGATTATACACAAAATTCTGGAAGGTTATAAATTAAACTGTTAAAGTTATTACTTTCTGGAAGTAGAAATGAAGAACCCAGAGTATGGCTGGGAAACATTGACACTTTTTATTTTACACTTTTCAAAATAAATGAAGTTTGGTTTAACTGGAACAAAGTTGAAGAAGGAGTGAAGAAAAGGAGAAAGGAAAAGGAAAGGAGAAAGGAAAAGGAGAAAGGCAAATCACTATATTTGATTATTTCAAAGTCACTGGAAACACTGACGAGAATAGTTTCTCTAGAGTGGTGGGAACAAAAGAAAGACTGCAGATAAAGGAAATCACAGTTAACAAGATTTAAATTTTCAATTTAAAAATAGAAGATGAAAGGAGAAAGAAACAGGATGGTTGCTAGCAGGAATAACAAAGATAATTTAGGAGCTTGTTTAGGCCAGGGTTCCTATTATTGTGATTTTAAAGGGCTTATAGAGCTTATCTTGCTGATATGTAATAGGAAAAAGTGGAGAGAGAGAGATATTGAAGATGGTAAGGAGAAAGCCTTAAAGACTCAAAACAAAGTCAAGATCAGGGAGGGAATAACCTGAAGCTTCTAAGGGAGCAACTGAAAGAAGACACTGATGGACAGGCTCTCCCTGAAGAGGAATGCTGCAAGAGCATGAACTTGAAGACCCCTGGGAAGGACATCTGATGTCTGGGTCAGCAGGCTATCAAATAGGATGAGCACAAAAAAGCATTCTCTTGACATGGACAAAAGTTTTTTTTTTAATGTAAAGAAAAAGTTTCATAAGGAAGAAAGGTGAACTCTAAGAGATCAAAGAGAAAATCAGAAAAAAAGGAAATCTAGGTTCAGAAACTCAAAAGTATGTCATTGATCTTGGAAGTAAAGGGGAAGGGAGAAATACATGTATCTACAAGTGACACTTGATTTAGAGGAGAATCAAAGGCACACCAGGTTAGATTCCAAACTATATGTTATTATTATTATTATTATTAATTATTATTATTTATATTTTGGAGAGAAACATGCACGCAAAAATGGCTTCCCACAAGGTTTCCTTCAAGTCTTCTGATATTTTTAACACCGTACTGCTTATATGTCTCCCAAGGCACTTTGATATGAGCTCCTGTGCAGGCCCTTGGAGTCTGGCTCACAGAGAGGTTTTAGCTCCAGATATAAGGAAATCTAAGTTCAGAAAGGAGCAAGCTCTGTTTAAATGAAGCTTTCCACATTTTCCTTTCTTTGTCCAAAAGGCTAGAAGATAAACCCAAATGTCCATTTTTTATAGAAACAATCTCCTCCTTGGCCTCTGAAGACAAGCTTCTGCCGAAAACTGTGTCAAGGCTGCCCTCCCTGGTCTTTGTTTCTCAGATTCAGGATTTATCTTCCAAAAACTATTTTTACTTCTGTGACCAGTTTTTCAACAAAATTCATCTTTCCCCTGTTATTTTCACATATAGTGGCTTTATTTTCATGATAAACTGTGTCTCCTCACAATATCATGCATGGTATGATCCTCGAAATAAATCTAATGTGACATGACAGCACAGCCAGAAAAAGCCAAAAAGAAAATCTCAAAGTGAACTTTCTTAACCACTGACAGAAAACCACAAAATTTCTTTAAACCTAAAGAATTTCATCAGATGAAAGAGGCTTAATAGGTAGAGTTGGGGTGCCTGGGTGGCTCAGTCAGGTTAAGTGTCTGCCTTTGGTTCAGGTAATGATCCCGGGGTCTTGGGATTGAGCCCTGCATTTGGCTCCCTGCTCAGCAGGGACCCTGCTTCTCCCTCTCTCTCTGCCCCCCTTTATAAGTCTTCTCTCTCTCTCTCTCTCACTCACACACACTCTCTCAAATCAATGAAATCTAAAAGAGAGAGAGAGAGAGAGGTTAATAGGTACCGTAAAACTGACTAGTCCATTGCGGTGGGGAAAGGGCCCTGAGGAGTCCATACACTCCCTAATGATATATATATCAACAAAACGCACTTTACTTATACACTAAAAATGGTTGATTACAGGCAATAAAATGCATAATTGGGCCAAAAGGATATGAAGTACATCTGTATATCACATTCATTTTGTCAAGAATGAGGGAAGGTAGGTCCAACTAGTCAGTACCAGAAGCAGCTGTTTGTGCTACAACATGGTGAAAGTACCATAAAATTCTAAAGTAAAAGTCCCCAAATCCTTTTTAAATTAGAGTCACTCCCTGGCTTTTTGAGTTTTTTATGGTAAAGATAGTTTTTGTTTGTTTGTTTGTTTGATATATCCTTTTTATTTATTTATTTTTTTATTGGAGTTCAATTTGCCAACATATAGCATAACACCCAGTGCTCATCCCATCAAGTGCCCCCCTCAGTGCCCGTCACCCAGTCACCCCCACCCCCCACCCACCTCCCTTTCTACCACCCCTAGTTCATTTCCCAGAGTTAGGAGTCTCTTATGTTCTGTCTCCCTTTCTGATATTTCCCACTCATTTTCTCTCCTTTCCCCTTTATTCCCTTTCACTATTTTTTATTTTCCCCAAATGAATGAGACCATATAATGTTTGTCCTTCTCCAATTGACTTACTTCACTCAGCATAATACCCTCCAGTTCCATCCACATCGAAGCAAATGGTGGGTATTTGTCGTTTCTAATGGCTGAGTAATATACCATTGAATACATATACCACCTCTTCTTTACCCATTCATCTTTCAATTGACCCCAAGGCTCCTTCCACAGTTTGGCTATTGTGGACATTGCTGCTAGAAACATCGGGGTGCAGGTGTCCCGGCATTTCACTGCATGTGTATCCTTGGGGTAAATCTCCAGCAGTGCAATTGCTGGGTCGTAGGGCAGATCTACTTTTAACTCTTGGAGGAACCTCCACACAGTTTTCCAGAGTGGCTGCACCAGTTCACATTCCCACCAACGGTGCAAGAGGGTTCCCCTTTCTCCACATCCTCTCCAACACTTGTTGTTTCCTACCTTGTTGATTTTCTCCATTCTCACTGGTGTGAGGTGGTATCTCATTGTGGTTTTGATTTGTATTTCCCTGATGGCCAGTGATACGGAGCATTTTCTCATGTGCTTTTTGGCCATGTCTAGTCTTCCTCTGTGAGATCTCTGTTCATGTCTTTTGCCCATTTCATGATTGGATTGTTTGTTCCTTTGGTGTTGAGTTTAATAAGTTCTTTATAGATCTTGGAAACTAGCCCTTTATCTGATAGGTCATTTGCAAATATCTTCTCCCATTCTGTAGGTTGTCTTTGAGTTTTGTAGACTGTTTCTTTTGCTGTGCAAAAGCTTCTTATCTTGATGAAGTCCCAAAAGTTCATTTTTGCTTTTGTTTCTCTTGCCTTCATTGATGTATCTTGCAAGAAATTACTGTGGCCAAGTTCAAAAAGGGTGTTGCCTGTGTACTCCACTAGGATTTTGATGGAATCTTGTCTCACATTTAAATCTTTCATTCATTTTGAGTTTATCTTTGTGTATGGTGAAAGAGAGTGGTCTAGTTTCATTCTTCTGCATGTGGATGTCCAATTTTCCCAGCACCATTTATTGAAGAGACTGTCTTTTTTCCAGTGGATAGTCTTTCCTGCTTTGTCGAATATTAGTTGCCCATAAAGTTGAGGGTCCACTTCTGTGTTCTCTATTCTGTTCCATTGATCTATGTGTCTGTTTTTGTGCCAGTACCACACTGTCTTGATGACCACAGCTTTGTAGTACAACCTGAAATCTGCATTGTGATGCCTCCAGCTATGGTTTTCTATTTTAAAATTCCCCTGGCTATTCGGGGGTCTTTTCTGATTCCACACAAATCTTAAAATAATTAGTTCTAACTCTCTGAAGAAAGTGCATGGTATTTTGATAGGGATTGCATTAAATGTGTACATTGCCCTGGGTAACATTGATGTTTTCAGTATATTAATTCTTCCAATCCATGAGCATGGAATATTGTTCCATCTCTTTGTGCCTTCCTCAATTTCTTTCAGAAGTGTTCTGTAGTTTTTAGGTTAGAGATCCTTTAACTCTTTGGTTAGGTTTATTCATAGGTATCTTATGCAATTGAAAATGGGATTGACTCCTTAATATCTCTTTTTCAGTCTCATTGTTAGTGTATAGAAATGCCACTGACTTCTGGGCATTGATTTTGTATCCTGCCACACTGCCAAATTGCTGTATGAATTCTAGCAATCTTGGGGGGGAGTCTTTTGGGTTTTCTAGGTACAGTATCATGTCATCTGCAAAGAGGGAGAGTTTGAATTCTTTGCCAATTTGAATGCCTTTATAGATCTTTTTGTTCCCTGATTACTGAGGCTAGGACTTCTAGTACTATGTTGAATAGCAGTGGTGAGATTGGACATCCCTGTCTTGTTCCTGATCTTAGGGAAAAGCTCCCAGTGTTCCCCATTGAGAATGATACTTGCTGTGGGGTTTTCATAGATGGATTTTAAGATGCTGAGGAATGTTGCCTCTATCCCTACAGCTGAAGAGCTTTGATTAGGAACCAATGCTATATTTTGTCAAATGCTTTCTCTGCATCTATTGAGTGGATCATATGGCTCTTGGTTTTTCTCTTGCTGATATGATCAATCACATTGCTTTATGAGTGTTGAACCAGCCTTGTATCCCAGGGATAAATCCCACTTGGTCATGGTGAATAAATCTTCTTAATGTATTGTTGGATCCTATTCACTAGTATCTTGTTGAAAAGGTTTCCATCCATGTTCATCTAGGATATTGGTCTATAATTCTCCTTTTTGGTGGGGTCTTTGTCTGCTTTTGGAATTAAGGTGATGCTGGCCTCATAGAACGAATTTGGAAGTATTCCATCTCTTTCTATCTTTCCAAACAGCTTTAGTACAATAGGTATGGTTTCTTCTTTAAACGTTTGATAGAATTCCCCAGGAAAGCCATCTGGCCCTGGACTTTTGTGTCTTGGGAGGTTTTTGATGACTGCTTCAATTTCTTCCCTGGTTATCGGCCTGCTCAGGTTTTCTGTTTCTTGCTGTTCCAGTTTTGGTAGTTTGTGGTTTTCCAAAAATGTGTCCATTTCTTCTAGATTGCCTAATTTATTGGCATAAAGCTGCTCATAATAAGTTTTTAAGATCGTTTGCATTTCCTTGGTTTTGGTGGTTATCTCTCCTTTCTCATTCATGATTTTATTAATTTGAGTTTTTTCTCTTTTCTTTTTAATAAGGCTTGCTAATGGTTTATGTATCTTATTAATGCTTTCAAAGAACCAACTCCTGGTTTTGTTAATCTGTTTCACAGTTCTTCTGATCTCTATTTCATTGAGTTCTGCTCGAATCTTTATTAACTCTCTTCTTCTTTTGGGGGTAGGATCTATTTGCTGTTGTTTCTCCAGCTCCTTTAGGTGCAAGGTTAGCTTTTGTATTTGAGTTCTTTCCAGTGTTTTTGAGGGAGGCTTGTATTGCGATGTATTTCCCCCTCAGGACTGCTTTTGCTGTATCCTAAGGATTTTGAATGGTTGGATCTTCATTCTCATTATTTTCCAGGAATATTTTTAATGCTTTTCTAATTTCCTGGTTGACCCTTTCATCTTTGACCAGGATGGTTCTTAACCTTCACATGTTTGAAATCCTTCCAAACTTCTTGAGTTAGTTCCAATTTCAAAGTATTATGGACTGAAAATATGCAGGGGACAAACCCAATCTTTTGGTATCAGTTAAGACCTGATTTGTGACTCAGTTTGTGGTCTATCCTGGAGAAAGTTCCATGTGCACTTGACAAGAATGTGTTTTCAGTTGCATTTGGATGTAAAGTTGTGTAAATATCTGTGAAATCCATCTGGTACAGTATATAATTTAAAGCTCTTGTTTCTTTGAAGATGTTGTGCTTAGAAGATCTGTCGATTATGGAAAGCGCTGTGTTCAAGTCACCAAGTATAAGTGTATTATTATCTAAGTATGTCTTAACTTTGGTTATTAATTGATTGATATACTTGGCAGCTCCCACATTCGGGGCATAAATATTGATGATTGTTAGGTCCTCTTGTTGGATAGATCCTTTAAGTATGATATAGTGTCCCTCCTCATCTCTTACTACAGTCTTCAGGATAAACTTTAATTTATCTTATATAAGGATGGCTAACCCTGCTTCTTTTGAGAACCATTTGAATGGTAAGTGGTTCTCCAACCTTTTATTTTCAGGCTAGAGGTGTCCTTAGGTCTAAAATGAGTCTCTTGTAGACAGCAAAGAGATGGATCTTGGTTTTTTATCCAGTCTGAAACCCTGCGCCTTTTGATGGGGTCATTAAGCCCATTCATGTTCAGAGTTACTATTGAAAGATACGAATTTAGTGTCATCATGATACCTATTCAGTCCCTGTTTTGTGGATTGTTCCCTTGGACTTCCTCTTTCTATTACAGAATCCCCCTTAGTATTTCTTGCAGAGCTGGCTTGGTGGTCACATATTCTTTCTTTTTTTGCTTACCTTGGAAGCTCTTTCTTTCTCCTTATATTTTGAATGAGACCCTTGCTGGATAAAGTATTCTTGGCCTCAGGTTCTTCTCATTTAGGACCCTGAATATATCCTGCCAGCCCTTTCTGGCCTGCCAGGTCTCTGTGGAGAGGTCTGCTATAATCGTAATTCTTCTCCCCATAGAAGTCAGAGATTTCTTGTCTCTTGATGGTTAAAGGATCTTCTCTTTAGTTTCACTAAAGTTTGCAAGTTTGCAAGTTTCACTATTAAATGCCGAGGTGTTGAGAGGTTTTTATTGATTTTAGGGGGGATCTCTCTATCTCCTGGATCTGAATGCCTGTTTCCCTTCCCAGGTTAGGAAAGTTCTCAACCATGATTTGTTCAAATACATATTCTGGACCTCTGTCCCTTTCGGCACCCTCGGGAACCCCAATTAAAGGTAGATTTTTACTTCTGAGGCTGTCATTTATTTCCCTTAAACTATCCTCATAATATTTTAATTGTTTTCCTCTTTTTTCCTCAGTTTCCCTCCTTGTCATCCAATTGTCCTCTATGTACTCACTCATTCTTCTACCTCGTTAGACCTCATTGTTAGGACCTCTAGTTTAGATTGCATCTCATTTAATTGATTTTTAATTTCAGCCTGATTAGATATAAATTATGCAGTCATGAAGTCTCTTGAGTCCTTTATGCTTTTTTCTAGAGCCACCAGTAGCTTTATAATAGTGCTTCTGAATTGGCTTTCTGACACTGAATTGTAATCCAGATTTTGTAACTTTGTGGGAGAGAGGACTGTTTCTGATTCTTTCTTTTGAGGTGAGTTTTTCCTTCTAGTCATTTTGCTCAGTGCAGAGTGGCTAAAAAGTTGTACTGGAAAAAGGAGAAAAAGAGAGAAGAGGGGAAAAAAGAAGAAAAAGGGGGGGGCGAGAAGCAAACAGAAAACAAAAAACAAGGGAGATTAACCTCTGATTCTATATACTCTAAATCCTTGGACTTCCCCTGGAACTTTCCAGTGCTCTTTGGTGAATAACTTGCTTTTCCCCTGTCCTTCTGGCTAGTCTTCTGGGGGAGGGGCTTGCTGTGTTGATTCTCAGGTGTGAGCGCCTGGGGGAGCTGCTCAGCCCCCTGCCTGGTGCACGGCTCAGTGGGAGTTCTTTATCCTCTTTATCCTGTGAGGCCACTGTGAGGCTCAGTGGATGTTGTTTATCCTGTGAGGCCCCGGGAGGAACCACAACAATGGCTGAGGCCAGCTCTCCAGCTCTGGTGTCAGTTCCCGCAGTAACTACCGCAGCTCTCAGTCCAGGGGCCTGGATGCTCCGGGCGGGGCTGGTGATCTGTACAGCTTGGGATGCCCAGAGGCAGGAGCGTCCTTGCTGTGCTGGGCCCTCCCAGCCTCTGCCTGTCCCGGGGTGAGCGCAGGATCGCAGGATCTTGGGCTGTGTCCCCCAGCGCCCTGGGCTCCCGGGCCTGCGCCACTGGAATCGCACTCCTAGAGCCGCCCCAGAGCTGCTCCCGGGGCCCGCCGGGCGCGTTCTGTACCCCTTTAGGGTGTGTAGCGCACTGTCCTCTGGGTGCAGGTCCTCTGTTAGTGTCCCTGGGAGCCTGAGGGCATCCCCGCCCCTCCTGGTATCCTGCTCCGACTCCCTGCGAGGGCCTTTCAGTCTGGGAAGATTGGTGAAGCTCCTGCTTCTCTGGGTCAGGGCTTTCCTGTCCCAGGGGCACTCACTGCCGGGCCGGGCTCCTCGTGGGGCCTCTCTCCCTTGTATGCTTTTTTTAATTTATTTCTTTTTTTTTTTTCCTGTCTTGCTACTTTGATAGAAGCGCGAACTCTTCTCACTATAGCATTCCAGCTGTTCTCTCTTTAAATCTCAGGCCGATTTGTAGGTTTTCAGGATTATTTGAAAGTTATCTAGGTAATTTGGTGGGGACAGGTGACTTGGGGCCCAACTCTTCCGCCATCTTTGATAAAGATAGTTTTTGATTTTCATAGGTCTTATGAAGAGGTAAGTATAATTGGGAATGTGCCAACTTCCAGGCAGCATACCCTTTGAGTATTATTGGGTAAGAAAAGGTGAGTGGAAAGAAACAAGTCATGTATCAGAACAGTCAATACCCAACACATGTAGATACCATATTTTCAAATTTGAACCCTCACTTAAATTTATTTGTAACCCCAAATCAATATTCATAGAGCCTTTTCAGTCATTTGCAGACATGTGCATGCATAGAGCAGTGAAATATTTGAATTTCACACACACATGTTCCTTTCTGAGGTCAAACAAAGTGGCATCCAACCTTCTTGTTTCAGCTCTCCCATAAACAATGTCCATGTTATGTATAATTTCACATCTTTTGCATTTTTGATGTGTTTTTTTCTAACTTCACTGTTTTATATGGCCCCTAAATATAGAACTGATGCTGTGCAGTGTGCCTAAGCTTAAGAAGACTGTGATATGCCTTACAGAGAACATACATGTGTTCAATAAGCTTCATTAAGGTATGGGTTATAGTGCTATTGGCCTTTTGTTCAATATTAATGAATCAATAGCATTTATTACATAAGGTGTTTTTAAACTGAAACTTGCATAAAATAAGTTTATTGATCTATTGCAAAAAAGGTGGCCAGAGGCTCACAGGAATTTAATCCTGTATTTCCTCTAGAGGCATAACTAAATATTCAGTAATTCAGTGTGCAGTAACTTTATAGAATTTAACTCATAAATAATGAGAAATGACTACATTTCCCAAATTTTGATCCTATCCAAGAAACACCATAGAGAAGAGGTTGGCTATAAAAGTCAAGAATCCAACATCACTTATTTTCTTATTGGTCTGGTAAATGAGAATACCAGTTATAAAGACACATTGCAAAATATTCATGACAAGGAATATCTGTAAGAGATGATTGATGAAAGGAAAAAGGTTTAGGTCAATGTTTGACACATATTTTAATATGAATGTAAAAACATTTCAAATTTCACTACCAAGATTCACTAGAAATAAATAGACTGAAAAATTGGAATACACGTAGAGCCAGCAACAGCTTACATTACCACCAGCAAGAATAGAAAGACCTAGTGATATATAGATCATAGGATGATCCTCAGAAAGCTATTGCCTTAGTATTGTGTCTAAATTATGTCTATAGCCATGCTAGCAAAGCTGGAAAGCAAGACTCATAATGATCAAACTGATTCCATATAACTTTATGATGGAAAAAATATCCCAAGGTTTTTTTAAATAAATACAATATCTACCACTTAGCAATATAAAATTCACAAAATCTGGCAAGAATTGTGTTACAATAAAAAATTGCTAGCTTTACAAAAGAAGCAGAGAAATATAACCCATGACCAGGAGAAAAAAATCTATCAAAAGAATGCAAAAAATTTTACATAAAGTAATGGAAATAACACACAAAGATTTTTTAAATGCTTTTGTATGTATACTCCACATTTTCAAGAAGACAAAAGCTACCATGAACATACAAAGGAGAGAATGGAAAATATTTTTAAAAACCCAGATGATATTCTTTAGTAATAAAAAAGGCAATAATACACTGGATTATATAGATAATTAGTCACTGTAGAAAAAAATAGATATGTGAACTTAATGACATAGTAAAAGAATCTATACAAAATAAGGAACAAAGAGCAGAAAAATAAAAAGCAAATATATCTTCAGTGACTTATACAACAACATCAAGTAGTCTAATATATGCATAATTGGAGTCTCCCCAAAATTGGACAGATAAGAAAATATTTAAAGAAGTAATGGTCAAAATATTTCCAAATTTTATTAAAATCATAAATGCAAAGAACTAAGATGCTCAAAAAAGTCCCAAGTAGAAGAAACATAAAGGCACATCATAATCAAATTGCTGAAAACCAGAGATAATGAAAAAATTCTCATAAAAAGCCAGAGAAAAAAGATACATACATTGTATGTATATATCAAAGACAAGAATTACATCACACTTCTAGTCAGAAGCCCTGGAATCCAGAAAATAATGAAGAAGCATTTCCAAAGCACTGGAAGAAAACAAACAAGGGAAAAATGTCAACTTAGAGTTCTATACCAAGAGTAATTTAAAAAAAAGAACAAATGGTGACTTTTTAGACAAACAAAAGTTGGAAGAATCCATCACCATTAAATTATATAAATATACAAGACATATTATACGAACGTCTTCAGCCAGAAGGAGATTATATCATATTGAAATCTGTATCCACCTAAAAAATGAAGAGTGCAGAAATGGTAATATGGACAAATAGAAAATATATTATTATTTAAAACTCCTTATAGGTAATTGGATAAACCAAAAACAATGTATTGTGGGGGTGATAATATAAATAAAAATAAAATGTACAAAATAATAGTATAAAGGATGGGAGGAAAATAAAAGTATACCCTTGTAGATTTTTATAACTTACATAAAATTATACATTATTTGAAGGTAGATTATAATAACATAAAATGATATTTTTAAACACTAAAAGCATGACTAAAAAAACATGTGAAAGAGATATAGCTAATTAAAAAGGGCAAATAAAGTGGAAATGTAAAAAAAAAACACATAATCCAAATAAGTCAGAAGAAAGAAAAATGGAATAAAGAAGAGAAATAGAAAGGAAATAAAGAAGATGATAGTTTTAAGAGAAACTGCACTGATAATTATTATATTTAAATTGTCTAAATACTCCAAATAAAAGACAGATATTCAGATTAATTACATAACAGCTAATTATGTGGAGTAACTTCATATAGAGACTGGGTGGCCCAGGTGGCTCAGTGGGTTAGCGCTGCCTTCAGCCCAGCGCATAATCCCGGAGACCCAGGATCGAGTCCCACGTCGGGCTTCCTGCATGGAACCTGCTTCTCCCTCTGCCTCTTTCTCTCTCTCTCTCTCTCATGAATAAATAAATAAAATCTTAAAAAAAAGAACAGAGAAAAAAAATAGAGAGACAGATGTGTTAAAAGCAAAACAGACAATTTCATGCTAATGCAAATCAAAAGAAAGCTCGAGTAGATTTTAGAAAAAGAAATATCACTAGGTATATCATCAGGATATAAAAGAGGAGCATTTTATAATGACAAAGGTGTCAATTTCTTAAGAAGATATAGGGGTCCAAAAAAAGAAGATATAGAGGTCCTAAATGTGTATGTACCTAATTACAGAGCCTTAATTAAAGCTAAAACCAATATAATGGAAAAAGAAAAAAGAAATTAATTTCAGCTGAAGATTTCAACACTCTTATTTCCATCACCAGCAGAACAAGTAGACAGAAAATCAGTAAGGATATAGGTGGCTTAAACAATACTATTAACCAAGTTGACCTAATGAACATTTATAAAATATTCTACCAAACAATAGCAAAATACACATTTTCCCATTTTTTTATATTTTATTTATTTTTTTTGAAACAGAGCCTGCCTGCATACATGCACAAGTCAGGGAAGGGGCAGAGGGAAAGGGAGAAGCAGACTCCTCACTGAGCACGGAGCCTGACATGGGGCTCAATCCCAAGACCCTGAGATCATGACCTAGCCACAGTCAGATGCTAAACTGACTGAGACACTCAGATGTCCCAGAAATACACATTCTCTTCAATTGCACATGGATTATTCATAAAAATAGACCACGTTCTGAGTCATAAAACAAGTCTCAATAAATTTAGGAGGATTAAAATCATGCAACATGTTTTCTCTGATGACAATGGAATTAAATAAGAAACTAATAACAAAGATTTCCTAAAAATTTTTAAAATTAAACATATTCGTAATTAATCCATGTGTCAAAGTGGAAATCACAAGGAAAATCTAACACATTTTGAACTGAATGAAATTGAAAATGCAATCAATCAAAATTTATCAGATGCAATTAAAGCAGTGCTTAGAAGAAAAATTATACCATTAAATACTTACCCTAGAAAAGAAAAATCTCAAATCTAAGTTATATATGCTTCCTAAGGAACTAGAAAAGGAAGAGTGGATAAAGCAAAACATGCAGACTAAAGAAATAATAAAAAAGAAAGGGAAAATTAATGGGAAAAAGCAGAAAAATAGAGAAAAATCAATTATACTACAAGCTAATTCCTTGAAAGAGTCAGTAAAAGTGATAAAATTCTACACAGACTCAACAAGAAAAAGGAGAGGAAAGATACAAATTACCAATATCAGAAATAAAGAATGGAACATCACAACAAATCCTACAGAAATTTAAAGGGATAATAAGGACCTCACTCCTAGAGTGAAAGAAAAGTACAGGTCAAAACTTCCAGATATATCTCCTGAAATAAGGGAAATAAAAGCACATGCCAATCTTTCTCTCCATTTGAACATACTATTTTACTCTATTTTAATACTCTATTATTATACTCTCTAGCTCCATCCATGTAATGGCAAATGGCAAGATTTCATTCTTTTTTATGACTGAGTAACATTCTACTATATATATATAGTAATATTCTAATATATAATATATATAAATAAAGATGTGGTCTTTATGAATTCATCAATCAGTAGACACTTGGGCTATTTCCATAATTTGGTTATTGTAAATAATGCTGCAATAAACATATGGGTGCATGTATCCCTTTGAATTAGTGTTTTATATTTTGGGCATAAATATTCAGTAGTGCACTTACTGGATCATAGGATTCTTCTATTTTTAACTTTTTGAGGAATGTTCATACTGTTGTCCACCAGTTTGCATTTCCAACAGTGCAACTGGATTGCTTTTTCTACATATCCTCACCAGAACTTGTTATCTATTGAGTTTTTTTATTTTAGCCATTTTCAGTGGTGTGAGGCAATATCCCATGGAAGTTTTGATTTGCATTTCCTTCATAATGAGTGAGGTTGAGCATCTATTCATGTGTCTGCTGGACATCTGGATGTCCATATCATCTGCCCATTTTTAATTGGACTACTTGTTTTTGAGTACTGAGTTGTATCAGTACTTTATATATTTGGGACACTAACTTTTTATCAGATATGTCATTTCAGATGTGTCTTCTCCCATTCTATAGATTGCCTTTTAGTTTAGATTGTTCCCTCTGCTGTTCAGAAGCTTTTTTCTCAGGAGACATATCTGGAAATTTTTACCTGTACCTTTATTTTTCTGTACTGTCTTTATATGGCTTTGGAATCAGGATAATGTTGACCTCACAAAGTGATTTCAGGGATGTTCCCTTTTCTTCAGTATTTTGAAATAGTTTGGGAAGGATTGATGTTAATTCTTCTTCAAATTTTTGATAAGATTTACTGGGAAATCATCTGATTCTGGGCTTTTCTTCACTGGAAGGTTTTTTATTACTGATTCAATCTTCTTGTTATCTGTTTACATTTTATATTTCTTCCTGATTCAGTAAGTTGTATGTTTCTAGAAATTTATTAATTCTTCTTGGTTATCCAATTTGTTTGTGTTTAAGGTTCATGGTAGTCTTTTATGATCCTTTGTGTTTCTGTAGTATCAGTTGTAATATTTCTTCTTTCATTTCTGATTTTATTTATTTATGTCTTTGTTCTTGTAGCTAAAGGTTTGTCAATTTTGTTTATCTCTTCAAAGAAGCAACTCCTAGGCTTGTTGGTCTTTTTTTTTATTATTGTTTTCCTGATCTCATTTTCATTTATTTTTGCTCTGATCTTGTTATTTCCTTCCTTTTGTTACTTTGATTTTAAGTTTGTTTTGCTTTGCTTTGCTTTTTTTCCTTGAGCTGTAAAATTAGGTTGTTATTTGAGATTTCTCTTTGCTATAGGAGTAAAGACTATAGTGAACTTTCCTCTTAGAACTGCCTTTGCAGCATCCGATAGGTTTTGATGTATTGTATTTCCATTTTCATTTGTTTCAAGATATTTTTTAGTTTCTATTTGATTTCTTCTTTGACTTATTGGTTGTTCAGAAGCATGTTGTTTAATTTCTACATATATATGAATTTTCCAGCTTTCCTCCTGTCATATATTTCTAGTTTCATGCCATGTGGTTGGAAAAGATACTTGGTATAAATTAAATCTTCTTAAATTTTATAGGATCTGTAACAAGGCAAGAGTGCCCACTTTCACCATTTTTACTCACCATAGTTCTGGAATTCCCAGTGAGAGCAGTTAGGCAAGAAACATAAATAAAGCCATCCAAGTCATTAATGAAGTAAAATTGTCTTTGTTTGTGGATTATATGATCTTGTAATGAAATCTAAAGACTCCAAAAAAAAAAACCCTGTTAAAATTAATCAATTAATTTGCAGGATACAAAATCAACATATAGAAATCAGATGCGTTTCTATACACTAATAATGAAATATCTAAAAAACAAAAGAAGTAAAAAAAAACAATCAATTCAAAATAATATCCAAAAAATAAAATATTTAGGAATAAATTTAAATAAGAAGGGAAAGATCTTTACACTGACAATTATAAGACTTGATGGAATAAAATGAAGAAGACACAAGTAAATTGAATGATATACAATATTAATAGATTAGAAGAATTAATAGTGTTAAAATGTCCATTCTACCCAAAATGATCTGCAAATCTAATATAATTCTTATAAAAATTCTAATGGCATTTTTCATAGAAATAAAAAAAAGATCCCAAAGTTTTTAGGGAACAAAAAAGACCCCCAAATAACCAAAGCAATTATGAGAAAAAAGAACAGGGGATCCCTGGGTGGCTCAGCGGTTTGGTGCCTGCCTTTGGCCCAGGGCGCGATCCTGGAGACCCGGGATCAAGTCCCATGTCGGGCTCCCTGCATGGAGCCTGCTTCTCCCTCTGCCTCTCTCTCTCTCTCTCTCTCTCTCTCTTTCTCTGTGTGTGTGTGTGTGTGTGTGACTATCACAAATAAATAAAAATTTTTAAAAAAAGAGAGAAAAAAGAACTGTTATAGGTATCACACTTGATTTTAAAATACACCACAAAGGGACACCTGGGTGGCTCAGTAGTTGAGCATCTGTCTTTGGCTCAGGGCATGATCCCAGGGTTCCAGGATCAAGTCTTGCATCAGGCTCCCTGGGAGGAGCCTGTTTCTCCCCCTGCCTGTCTCTGCCTCTCATGAATAAATAAATAAAATCTTTAAAATAAAATAAAATATACCACAAATCTATAGTAAGCAAAATAATATAATACTAACATATAAATACATGAACTCATCTTTTCTCCTTTTCCCTTTATTCCCTTTCAAAAGATGAGTGGGAAATATCAGAAAGGGAGACAGAACATGAGAGACTCCTAACTCTGGGAAGTGAACTAGGGGTTGTGGAAGTGGAGGTGGGTGGGGGTGGGGGTGACTGGGTGATGGGCACCGAGGGGGGCACTTGATGGGATGAGCACTGGGTGTTATTCTATATGTTGGTAAATTGAACACCAATAAAAAATAAATTTATAAAAAAAATACATGAACTAATGAAATAGAACCCAGAGTCTAGGGGGGACCCCTGTATGGCTCAGCGGTTTAGCGCTTGCCTTCGGCCCAGGGCGTGGTCCCGGAAACCCGAGATTGAGTCCTGCATCGGGCTCCCTGCATGGAGCCTGCTTCTCCCTCTGCCTGTGTCTCTGCCTCTCCCTATATATATATGTCTCTCATGAATAAATAAATAAAATCTTAAAAAAAAAGAACCCAGAGTCCAAGAATAAACCCTCACATACACAATCAACTAATATTTGAGAAGGGAGCCAAGAGTACTTAATGGGGGAAAAAGGTCTCTTCAGTAATAGCATCGGGGTAACTGGAAAAGCACAGGTGAACAATGAAATTAGACTCTTATTTTACACCTCTCACAAAACTTACTTCTAAAAGGATTAAAGAGTTAAACATAAGACTTGACACCATAAAACTCCTAGAAGAAAACATGGGGGGAAAGTTCCTTGACATTGGTCTTGGCAATGCTTTTTAGATATAACAACAAAAAAACAAATAAGAAAAGCAAAAAATCCGTAAGTGGCACTATATCAAACTAAAAAGCTTCTGCACAGGAAGAGAAACATTAACAAAATGAAAAGATAACATATTCAGTGAGAGAAAATATTTCCAAATCATATATCTGATAAGGGGCTAATATCCAAAATAAAAATTTAAAAACTTTATACACTGAGTAGCAAGAAAAAGATCTGATAAAAATAGAGAAACTAGATAGACATCTCTCCAAAGACATACAAATGGTCACAGGTACATGAAAAGATGTTTAACACCACTAACCACGAAGAAATTAAAATCAAAACCACAATGAAATACCACTTCACACCTGTTAGAATGGCTGTTATCATAAAGACAAGAGATAAGTATTGGAGAGGATATGGAGAAAAGGGAGTCCTTGTTTTCTGTTGTTGGGAATATACATTGGTACACTACTGTAGAACACAGTATAAAGGTTCCTCAAAATATTAAAATTAGAGCTATCATATGATTCAGCAATCCCATTTCTTTTTTTTAAGATTTTATTTATTCATGAGAATACACAGAGAGGAGAGAGAGAGAGGCAGAGACACAGGCAGAGGGAGAAGCAGGCTCCATGCAGGGAGCCGGACGTGGGACTCAATCCCAGGTCTCCAGGATCACGCCTGGGCTGAAGGTGGCGCTAAACCGCTGAGCCACCCGGGGGCTGCCCAGCAATCCCATTTGGGAATACATATCCAAAGGAAATGTAATTAGATCTTAAGATATATCTGCACTCGCATACTAATTGTAGCATTATTCACAATAGTCAAGATATGGGAAAAACCTAAGTGTCCATCAATGATGAATGGATCAAAAAGATTTGGTGTGTGCATATATATATCATATATATCATATATATATACACATATTAATTCACATATATATATGTGAATATATGAAAGAAGGAAATCTTGCCATTTGGAACAACATCGATGGACCTTGAGGCCATTATGCTAAGTGAAATAAGTCCAACTTAAGAAGATAAATACCAAACAAAATCACTACTTGTGGAATCTAACTAAGCCAAACTCATATAAATAGTTTCGAATGAAGTTTACCAGTGACTGAGGGGTGGAGGAAATGGAGAGATATTGATCAAAGTGTAAAAATTTTAAGTTTTAAGATGAATAAGTCTGAGTGATCTAGTGATTATATATAAAAATACTGTATTATATACTTGAAGGTTTCTGAGAGAGTAGATATTAAATGTTCTCAACACAAAAAAAGAAATGGTAATTAAGTGAAATGATGGATGTGTAAGCTAAAGTTACACTCGCAATCATTCACAATATATGTGTATCAAATCAATATGTTGTACATCATAAATGTGCACAATGTTATATATCAATTATATCTTAAAAATTTTATTTAAAAAGACAATATAGTATAGAAGGAGGAAGAGAAAAGGGAATAGATATTGACAAGCTTTCATTTTTATTTTATTTTTTATAAGTGTACTGTAGTGGACATACAATGTTATATTTTCTGGTGTGCAACATAGTAATTCAACAGTTTTATACATTACACAGTGTCATCAAAGTGGTAAAATATTAATTTTAAATAAACTATACAAAGTTAACTTTGTAGTTTGTAATCCCTAGGTTAACCAATAAAATAATTATACAAAGACATAGTTAAAATCACAACATAAAAATTGAAATGGAACATTAAATGTACAAATAATCAAAAAAAGTTCTGAAAATGAGAAACAGGATGGACTAAAAAGCAAACATATAAAAATTTATTTCAAATAGAAATGATCTAAGCACAGTAATTAGAAAACAAATCATTTGTAAAGATGAAAATGGTATGATTTAACTACATATTGTCTAGAAGAAAGTCATTTCAAATATAATAATATAGGCATGTTAAAAGCAAAAGTTATACTATACAAGCATAAATTAAACATAATTGATGTGCTTATATTAATATCAAAGTGAGGAAACAAAATTGAAAGATAAAAACACATCACATATTGATGAATGGGTCAATTCACCAAGAAGTCATAACAATCCTAAAAACATATGCACCTAACTACAGACATTGAAAAACATGAAGCAAAAATGAACAGTACCAAAAATAGAAACAGACAAATCCACGATTATGGCTGAAGACTTCAACACTCCTTTCTTAGTGATAGAACTAGTAGACATAAGATCAGGAAGAATAAAAAAGAACTGAGGGACACAATCAAACAACTAAATCTAATTGACAGTTGTACAATTCTCTAAAACAATAACAGAGCTCACATTCAGGTAAAGGGCATATGGAACATTCACCAAAATAGACCATATTCTAGGTCATAAAAATCCTTAACAATTTATAAAAATTGAAATCATGCAAATTATGTCCTGTGAATATGGTGTAATTAAACTAGAAATCTAAAAAAGAGATACAAAGTTAGAATTTCCATGCAGGCGTGCCTGGATTGAGCATCTGCCTTTGGCTCAGGTCATGATCATGGGGTCCTGGGATCGAGTCCCACATCAGGCTCCACACAGAGAGCTTGCTTCTCCCTCTGCCTATGTCTCTGCCTCTCTCTATATATCTCTGTGTCTCTCATAAATGAATAAATAAAATCTTTTAAAAATTATAGTTAGAAACTCCATCCAGTTCAAAATTAAATACACTGCTAAATAAGACAAGGTTCAAAGAGAAAACCACAAGAGAAATTTTTAAATATTTGAAATAAATATCAATTGAGATACAACCTATCAAAATTTGTGAGATACAGCAAAAGTAATGCTTAGAAAAAAATGTATTAATGATTATATTAAAAAAGAAAACATCACAAATCAATAATCTAAGTTTCTACCAAAGAAACTAGAAAAAGAAGAGCAAAATAAATCCAAGGTAAGAACAAGGAAATAATCAGGATAAGAGTTGAACTCAATAAAATCAAAACAGAAAAACAACAGAATATTACAATTAAACCACAAGCAATTTCTTGGAAAAGTTCAATAAAATTGATAAAACTCTAACAATATCAATAAAAAATGAGAGAAGACACAAATTACCAATATCAGGATTAGAAAATGGGATATTACTACAGAATGCATAGATACTAAAAATAGAATAAGAAAGCCCCTGGCTGGCAGTCAATAGAGCATGCAACTCTTGATCTCAGGTTCTTGAATTCAAGACCCATGTTGGGTGTGGAGTACATATATATACATAAATATATGTTGTGTATATATAAAATAAAGAAATATATATTTTGCAGTGTATTATATATAAGAAAATATTTCAAATAATTCTACATACATAAATTTAACTATTTAGATCAAATATATCAACTCCTAGACCATTACAAACTACCAAAACTCACCCATGATAAAGCAGATAATTTGCTAGCCCTGAACTATTAGAGAAATAGAATTTGTAGTAAAGGAAAAAAGAGGAAGAAATTTCTAGGCCAAGACTTTTTTTTCTGGTAAATGCTAAGCATTTAAAGAATGCTCAACATAAATACAATACAATATCTTCCATAAAGTAATAAAGGAACTATTTCTCAACTCATTTTACAAGGCCTACACTATTTTAATATGAAAGCCAAAGATGGATAACATACACACAAAAGAATAGGCCAATATCCTTCATGAACACAGACTTTAAAACTCTCAAAAAAATATCAGCAGACTGAATCCATCACTATAGAAAAAGTACAATAATACCTCAAAACCAAGTGGGTTTTGTCCTACAAATGCAAGGCTAGATTAATATTTGAAAAATCAATGAATTCAACACACTAACAGTCTAAAAAAGAAAAATCACATAATTATATCAACACATGCAATTTTTGCTTTACAAAATAAAATATCCACTAATGAATAAAAAAAAAAAAACTTTCATGAGCATGGAATGTTTTTACACTTCTTCATGCCATCTTCAATTTTCTTCACCAGGGTTTTATAGTTTTCAGAGATCTCTCACCTCTTAGATTAGGTTTATTCCTCAGTATCTTATTGGTTTTGATGCAATTTTAAGTGGGATTGACCCCTTAATTTATTTTTCTCGTGTTTCATTATTGGTGTATAGAAATGCAGTGAGTTTCTGTATACTGATTTTGTGTCTTTTGATGTTACTGATATCAGTTCTACCAGTTTTGGGTGCAGTATTTTGGGTTTTCTATATAGAGCACATGTCATCTGCAAATGGTGAAAGTTCGTCTTCTTCCTCGCAGATTTGTATACCTTTTATTTCTTTCTGTTTTCTGATTGCTGTGGCTAGGAATTGCAGTACCATGTTAAATAATAGTGGTAAGAGTGAACATCCCTGTCTTGTTCCTATGGTCATAGGGGAAGTGCTCTCAATTTATCCCCACTGAGGATGATATTAGGGGTTGGTTTTCCTATATGGCCTTTATTATATTGAGGTATATTCCCCCTAAACCTACTTAGTTGAGAGTTTGTATCATGAATGGATATCATACTTTGTCAAATGCATTTACAGAAAGGATCTGCATTTACAGAAAGGATCAGATGATTCAGAAAGGATCAGATGATTCTAATCCTTTCATTCATTAATGTGATGAATCACATTAATTGATTTGTGAATATCAAAATCACCCTTGCAACCCAAGAATAAATCCCACCTGATCATGGGAATGATTTTTTCTAATGTTTTGTTGGATTCAGTTTGATAATATTTTATTGAGAATTTTTGCATCTATTCATTAGAGGTATTGGTCTGTAATTCTCTTTTTTTAAGGGGAATCTTTATCTAGTTTTGGTATTAGGGTAATGTTGACCTCATATACTGAATTTGGAAGTTTTCCTTCCTTTTCTGTTTTTTGGAATAGGCTGAGAAAAATAGGTATTAACTCTTCTTTAAATGCTTGGTAGAATTTGTGAATCCATCTGGCCCTGGACTTTTGTTTGTTGGGATATTTTTTTTATTACTGATTCAATTCTTTCCTGGCTATCCATCTGTTCAAGTTTTCTATTTCTTTCTGTTCTATTTCTTCCTTCAGTTTTGGTGCTTTCAGGTTTTTCAACTTATTGGCATATAGTTTTTCATAATATTCTTTTATAATTGTTTGCATTTCTATGGTTTTGATTATTATTTTCCTCTCTCATTTGTGATTTTATTTATTTGGTTCCTTTCTTCTTTCTATTTTGATAAATCTGACTAAGGGCTATCAATTTTATTAATTTTTTTCAAAGAACTATCTACTGGTCTCATTGATCTACTGTTCTTTTAGTTTCTGTAACATTTATTTCTGCTCTAATTTTTATTATTTCCTTTCTTCTGATGGATTTAGGCCTCATTTCTTGTACCTTTTTTTAGCTCCTTTGGTTGTTTATTTGAGATTTTTCCTAATTCTTGAGATAGGACTATATTGCTATACACTTTCCTCTTGGGATTCCTTTTGCTGCATTCCAAAGGTTTTGCTTTTTTTTGTTTTTTTATTTTTTATTTTTTGTTTATTCCAAAGGTTTTGGACCACTGTGTTTACATTTTCTTTGTTTCCATGTACCTTTTCTATTTCTTCATTGATTTCTTTGTTGACACATTCATTGTTTAGTAGCATGTTGTTTAACCTCCATTATTTGTATCCTTTCCAAATTTCCTCTTGTGTCTGACTTCTAGTTTCATAGTGTTGTGGTCAGAAAAGGTGCATGGTATCATTTAAATCTTTTTTTTTTTTTTGTATATGCTGAGACCTGTTTCAGGACCTAATATGTGATCTACTCTGGAGAATGTTCCATGTGCACTTGAAAAGAATGTGTATTCTGCTCTTTTAGTGTGGAATGTTCTGAGTATATCTGATAGGTCCATCTGGTGCAGTGTGTCATTCAAAACTATTGTTTACTTGTTTATTTTTTGTTTAGATGATCTGTCCATTAATGTAAGTGGCGTGTTAAAGTCCCCATATATTATTAGGTTTTTATCAATTAGTTCCTTTATACGTGCTATTAATTGTTTTATACATTTGGGTGCTCTCTTTTTTTTTTTAAATTTTTTATTGGTGTTCAATTTACTAACATACAGAATAACCCCCAGTGCCCGTCACCCATTCACTCCCACCCCCCGCCCTCCTCCCCTTCCACCACCCCTAGTTCGTTTCCCAGAGTTAGCAGTCTTTACGTTCTGTCTCCCTTTCTGATATTTCCCACACATTTCTTCTCCCTTCCCTTATATTCCCTTTCATTATTATTTATATTCCCCAAATGAATGAGAACATATAATGTTTGTCCTTCTCCGACTGACTTACTTCACTCAGCATAATACCCTCCAGTTCTATCCACGTTGAAGCAAATGGTGGGTATTTGCCATTTCTAATAGCTGAGTAATATTCCATTGTATACATAAACCACATCTTCTTTATCCATTCCTCTTTCGATGGACACCGAGGCTCCTTCCACAGTTTGGCTATTGTGGACATTGCTGCTATAAACATCGGGGTGCAGGTGTCCCGGCGTTTCACTGCATCTGTATCTTTGGGGTAAATCCCCAATAGTGCAATTGCTGGGTCATAGGGCAGATCTATTTGTAACTCTTTGAGGAACCTCCACACAGTTTTCCAGAGTGGCTGCACCAGTTCACATTCCCACCAACAGTGTAAGAGGGTTCCCTTTTCTCCTCTCATATCAGGTGTATAAATATATATACACAATTGTTAGATCTTCTTGTTCAATTGTCCCCTTTCTGATTATGAAATGCCCTTATTTGTCTCTTTTTAGTCTTAGTTTTAAAGTCTAATTTGTCCAATGTAAGTATTGCTCTGGTTTTCTGACATACACTTGCATGATACATGTTTCACCACCCCCTCACTTTCAATCTGCAGGTATCTTTACATCTAAACTGACTCTCTTGTAGATAGCATATAGATCTGACACCCTATGTCTTTTTATTATTTAGCCCACTTACATTCAAAGTAATTATTGAAAGATATGTATTGAAAGATTGTGATTTTATTTCTTGTTTTGTTGTTATTTCTGGAGATTTTCTCTGATCCTTTCTTGTCTTTGTCACTTTTTGTCTCTCCTTTGTACTCAAAGAGTCCCCTTTAATATTTCTTGAATTGCTGGTTTAGTTAGTGGTCATGAACTCCTTTAGTTTTTGTTTGTCCAGGAAATTTTGTATCTCTCCTTCTATTCTGAATGATAGCCTTGCTGGATAAAGTATTCTTGACTGCATATTTTTCCCATTCAGCACATTGAATATATCATGCCACTTTCTTCTGGCTTGTCACATTTCTGTGGAGAAATCTCTCTTAGCCTAATGATCTTCCCTTGAAAGTTACGGACTTTTTTGTCTTTCTGCAATAAGGATCTTTTATCACTATATTTTGCAAATTTAATTACAATATTTCTTGGTGTTGGCCTGCTTTTGTTGACTTTGATAAGAATTCTCTGTGCCTCCCAGATCTGGATATCTGTTTCTTTCCTCCAGATTAGGGAAGTTTTCTATTAATTCTTGAAATAAATTTTCTTCCCTCTTTTCTCTCTCTTCTTCTGGGACTCCTATAATACTAATGTTATTACATTTGATAGAATCACTGGGTTCCTTAAATCTATTCTTGTGTTCCATAATTCGTCTTTGTCTCTTTTGTTCAAATTCTTTATATTCCATTATTTTGTCTTCTATAATCACCAATTCATTCTTCTCTTTCTTCCAGCCTGCTGTTAATTGCATCAAACCTGCATCCAATCTCAGTTATTGCATTCTTCATCTCTGATTGAACCTTTTTTAACTCTTTTGTCTCTGTGTTAAGGGTCTCACTGATGGCTGCTTTTCTTTTCTCAAGCCCAGTGAGTATCCTCATGATTGTTCCTTTAAATTTTCCATCAGGCACGTTACTTATATCTGTTTCAATTTGATCTCTGGTCATGGCCTTATGTTGTTCTTCATTTGGTATAAATTCCTCTGTGTTGTATTTTTTTCTAAGTCTCTGCCTTCTTCTCTGTGTTAGAAAATCTATTTATGTCTCCTGCTCTTGAAAGTAATGGTCTTATGGAGAAGAAGACATGTAGTGCCCAGGGCCTGGAACCTCAGGGAGTTCCTCCAGTGTGTGCTCCATATGCTCTGCTGTTGTGTTTTGGCTGTTCTATTCTTCAGGCCAGTTGTCTGCAGAATATCTCCTTGCCTGCTTCAGGCAGTGTCTGCTCTCTGGCTTGAATATGACAAGTTTCAATTTAGCTGTGCTTGTGAAATAAGACCTGACACCAAATCCACAAGAAATGAGGCCCTGCGGAACTCTCTACTCATGAGACAACACATGGGCCAGGGTCCACGCTGTCCTCTGTGGAGCAGGGAAATCCACACTGGAACTGATTCAAGCTTGACTGAGAAGAGCAGTGCTGCCAGAAAACAAGGTGAGGCTTGGTGTAAGCAAGTTAGGCAGATACTTTTGGTGCTGAGCTGCTTCCCTCAGTTAGCTCTGTGTTTCTGCTGAAGGGAGGGAAATGGAGCCAGTTATCTTTTGCTCCTGGAGGGGTATCTCTGTGACTGCTGCCTCTTAGAAGACGAATAATCACCCTATGTGCCCCCAGGCATTTTTCAGTTCACTGTTTCCATTACGTCTGCCTGCTAGTTGTTTGTCTGCCTTGTCTCCAGGAGCAGGGCAATGCCCTCCAGGCTCTATCCTAGCCAAGCCCACTGACCTTTAAAACTTCAGGCTAAGCACTACTGGTTGCAAAAACTCATGAAATTTGCCTCTCTCATTGTCCAAGCAAACAGCTTTGGGAAACATTGTCCTTGTGGATTCCCCTGTGTGCTCCTCTCTCTTGTACCTGTTAGCATGGCCATCGTCAAAAAGACAAGAGATGAGGCTGGGCAAGATGGCAGAAGAGTAGGATCCCCAAGTCACCAGTATTCACCAACTTACGTAGATAACTTCAAATCATCCTGAAAACCTACGAACTGGGCCTGATGTTTAAAGAGAGAACACCTGGAATGCTACAGTGAGAAGAGTTCGCTTCTATCAAGATAGGAAGAAGGAAAAAAATAAATAAAAAAGCATCCAAGGAGGAGGGGTCCCCGTGAGGAGCTGGGCTAAGGCTGGGCGCGAGTGCCCCCAGTACTAGAAAGCCCAGGCCCGGAGAGCCAGAAACTTTACCAATCTTCCCGGATGGAAAGGCACTTGCAGGGAGCTCCAGCAGGATCCCAGGAGGGGCAAGGATGCCCTCAGGCTCCCAGGGGCATTAACAAAGGAACTGCGCCCTGGGGGAGAGGGTGCCACATACCATAGGCCAAGCTCCCAAAAGGGCTGCAACACGTGGCCCACAGGGCCCTGGGAGCAGCTCGGGCAGCGGCTCTGCACAGAAGGGGCTGCGCTTCCCAGGAGCCTAATTCCCGCGGTGCAGACCCCAGAGCCCAGGTCGCCAGGGGACACAGCCCAGGATCCAGCGCTCCCCCCAGGAGAGGCGGAGGCCGGGAGAACAAAGGGCAGCAAGGATGCTTCCGCTGGCCGCTGGGAGGCCCTGAGTTGTGCAGATCGGTGCCCCCGCTCCCCGAGCATCAAGGCGCCTACAGTCCAGGAGCTGCGGTAGTTACTGAGGGAGCTGACTCCAGAACTAGACAGCTGGCCACCGCCACTGTAGTTGTTTCTCCTGGTGTCACCTTGTACCTGGGACTGAGCAGGGCCGAAAGGGAGGAGGGACCTCACAGGATATAACAGCTCCCACTGAGCCCTGCACCTGGCAGGGGGCTGGGCAGCTCCTCCAGGTGCAAACACCTGAGAATCAGCACAACAGGCCCTTCCGCCAGATGACCACCTACACGGACAGGGGAAAAGCAAGTTCTTAACCAAGCAACACAGGAAAGATCCAGAGGAAGTCTAGAGACTTACAGTATATAGAATCAGAGAATACCCCCTCCTTGTTTTATTTTTCTGTTTGTTTACCCCCCCTTCTTTTCTCTCTTTTTCTCCTTTTTCCAGTACTTGTTTTTTAACCACTATGCACTGAGCAAAATGACTAGAAGGAAAAACTCACACAAAAGAAAGAATCAGAAAGAGTACTCTCTGCCACAGACTTACAGAATTTGGATTACAATTCAATAACAGAAAGCCAATTCAGAAGCACAATTTCAGAGATACTGGTGGCTCTAGAAAAGACCATAAGGTATTCAAGAGACTTCAGGACTGCAGAATTTAGATCTAATCAGGCTGAAATTAAAAATAAATTAAATGAGATGCAATCCCAAATTGGAGGTCCTAACGATGAGGGTTAACAAGGTAGAAGAATGAGTGAGTAACATAGAAGAAAAGTTGATGGCAAGGAAGGAAGCTGAGGAAAAAAGAGAAAAACAACAAAAAGATCATGACGATAGGTTAAGGGAAATAAATGACAGCTTCAGAAATAAAATCTACATATAATTGGGGTTCCAGAGGGCAGCGAAAGGGACAGAGGACAAGAAACTGTGTTTGAAAAAATCATAGCTGAGAACATTCCTAACTTGAGAAGGGAAACAGGAATTCAGATCCAGGAGAGAGAGAGATCCCCCCTAAAATTAATAAAAACCTCTCAACACCTCAACAGTTAATAGTGAAACTTGCAAATTCCAAAGATAAACAGAAGACCCTTAAACCATCAAGAGACAAGAAATCTCTAACTTTTATGGGGAGAAGCATTACGATTACAGCAGACCTCTCCACAGAGACCTGGCAGGCCAGAAAGGGCTGGCAGGATATATTCAGGGTCCTAAATGAGAAGAATATGCAGCCAAGAATACTTTATTCAGCAAGGCTCTCATTCAGAACAGAAGGAGAGATAAAGAGCTTCCAAGATAGGCAGGAACTGAAAGAATATGTGACCTCCAAACCAGTTCTACAAGAAATTTTAAGGGGGACTATGTAAAAGAAAGAGGAAGTCCAATGGAACAATCCACAAAAACAGGGACTGAATAGGTATCATGATGAAACTAAACTCATATCTATCAATAGTAACGCTGAACGTGAATGGGATTAATGACCCCATCAAAAGGCACAGGGTGTCAGACTAGATAAAAAAGCAGGACCCATCTATTTGCTGTCTATAAGAGACTCATTATAGACATAAGGACACCTACGGCCTGAAAATAAAAGGTTGGAGAACCATTTAACATTCAAATAGTCTTCAAAGGAAAGCAGGGGTATCCATCCTTATATCAGATAAACTAAAATTTACCCCGAAGACTGTAGTGAGAGATGAAGAGATACACTATATCCTACTTAAAGGATCTATCCAAGAAGAAGAATTAACAAGCATCAATATATATGCCCCGAATGTGGGAGCTGCCAAGTATATCAATTAATAACCAAAGTTAAGACATACTTAGATAATAAAACACTTATACTTGGTGACTTCAATGTAGCGCTCTCTACAATCGATAGGTCTTCTAAGTACAACATCCCAAAAAAACAAGAGCTTTAAATGATACACTGGACCAGATGGATTTCACAGATCTCTACAGAACTTTACATCCAAATGCAAATGAATACACATTGCTGTCAAGTGCACATGGAACTTTCTCCAGAATATACCACATACTGGGTCACAAATCAGGTCTTAACCAATACCAAAAGACTGGGATCGTCCCCTACATATTCTCAGATCATAATGCGTTGAAATTAGAAATAAATCACAACAAGAAGTTTGGAAGGATTTGAACACATGGAAGGTTAAGGACCATCCTGCTAAAAGAGGAAAGGGTCAACCAGGAAATTAAGGAAGAATTAAAAAGATTCATGGAAACTAATGAGAAAGAAGATACAACCATTCAAAATCTTTGGGATGCAACAAAAGCAGTCCTGAGGGGGAAAAATATCACAATACATATATCCATCCAAAAATTGGAAGGAAATCAAATACAAAAGCTAATCTTGCACCTAAAAGAGTGGGAGAAAAAACAGTAAATAGATCCTACACCCAGCAGAAGAAGAGAGTTAATAAAGATTCGAGCAGAACTCAACTTAATTGTGACCAGAAGAACTGTAAAACAGATCAACAAAACCAGGAGTTGGTTCTTAGAAAGAATTAATAAGATAGATAAACCATTAGCAAGCCTTATTAAAAAAAAGAGAAAGAAAAGATTCAAATTAATAAAATCATGAATGAGAAAGGAGAGATCCCCACCAACACCAAAGAAATACAAATGATTTTAAAAACTTATTATGAACAGCTATACGCCTTAAATTAGGCATTCTCGAAGAAATGGACACATTTCTGGAAAACCACAAACTACCAAAACTGGAACTGGAAGAAATAGAAAACCTGAACAGGCCAAAAACCAGGAAGGAAATTGAAGCAGTCATCAAACACCTCCCAAGGCACCAAAGTCCAGGGCCTAATGGCTTCCCTGGGGAATTCTATCAAACTTTTAAAGAAGAAACCATACCTATTCTACTAAAGCCGTTCGGAAATATAAAAAGAGATGGAATACCTCCAAACTCGTCCTGTGCAGTGAGCATCACCGTAATTCCAAAATCAGACAAAGACCCCACCAAAAAGGAGAATTATAGACCAATATCCCTGATGAACATGGATGCAAAAATTCTCAACAAGATACTAGCCAATAGGATCCAACAATACATTAAGAAGATTATTCACCATGACCAAGTAGGATTTATCCCAGGGATGCAAGGCTGGTTCAACACTCGTAAAACAATCAATGTGATTGATGGTATCAGCAAGAGAAAAAACAAGAACCATAGGATCCTCTCTATAGATGCAGAGATAGCATTTGATAAACTACAGCATCCATTCCTGATCAAAACTGTTCAGAGCATAAGGATAGAGGGAACATTCTTCAACATCTTGAAAGCCATCTACGAAGAACCCACAGCAAATATAATTCTCAATGGGGAAGCACTGGGATCCTTTCCCCTAAGATCAGGAACAAGACAGGGATGTCCACTCTCACCACTGCTATTCAACATAGTACTGGAAGTCCTAGCCTCAGCAATCAGACAACAAAAATACATTAAAGGCATTCAAATTGGCAAAGAAGTAGTCAAACTCTCCCTATTCGCCAATAACATGATACTTTACATAGAAAACCCAAAAGACTCCACCCCACGATTGCTAGAACTCACACAGCAATTGGGCAGTGTGGCAGGATACAAAATCAATGCCCAGAAGTCAGTAGCATTTCTATACACTAACAATGAGACTGAAGAAAGAGAAATTGCACCCCAAAGCGTAAGATACCTAGGAATAAACCTAACCAAAGAGGTAATGGATCTATACCCTAAAAACTACAGAACACTTCTGAAAGAAATTGAGGAAGACACAAGAGATGGAAAAATATCCCATGCTCATGGATTAGAAGAATTAATATTGTGAAAATGTCAATGTTACCCAGGGCAATTTACACGTTTAATGCAATCCCTAACAAAATACCATGGATGTTCTTTAGAGACTTGGAACAAATAATCTTAAGATTTGTGTGGAATCAGAAAAGACTCCGAATAGCCAGGGGAATTTTAAAAAAGAAAACCATATCTGGGGGCATCACAATGCCAGATTTCAGGTTGTACTACAAAGCTGTGGTCATCAAGACAGTGTGGTACTGGCACAAAAACAGACAATGGAACAGAATAGAGAACCCAGAAGTGGACCCTCAACTTTATGATCAACTAATATTTGATAAAGGAGGAAAGACTATCCACTGGAAGAAAGACAGTCTCTTCAATAAATGGTTCTGGGAAAATTGGACATCCACATGCAGAAGAATGAAACTAGACCACTCTCTTTCACCACACACAAAGATAAACTCAAAATGGATGAAAGATCTAAATGTGAGACAAGATTCCATCAAAATCCTAGTGGAGTACACAGGCAACACCCTTTTTGAACTTGGCCACAGTAACTTCTTACAAGATACATCCACAAAGGCAAAAGAAACAAAAGCAAAAATGAACTATTGGGACTTCATCAAGATAAGAAGCTTTTGCACAGCAAAGGATACAGTCAACAAAACTAAAAAACAACCTACAGAATGGGAGAAGATATTTGCAAATGACCTATCAGATAAAGGGCTAGTTTCCAAGATCTATAAAGAACTTATGAAACTCAAAAGGAAAGAAACAAACAATCCAATCATGAAATGGGCAAAAGACATGAAGAGAAATCTCACAGAGGAAGACATAGACATGGCCAACATGCACATGAGAAAATGCTCTGCATCACTTGCCATCAGGGAAATACAAATCCAAACCACAATGAGATACCACCTCCCACCAGTGAGAATGGGGAAAATTAACAAGGCAGGAAACCACAAATGTTGGAGAGGATGTGGAGAAAAGGGAACCCCCTTACACTGTTGGTGGGAATGTGAACTGGTGCAGCCACTCTGGAAAAATGTGTGGAGGTTCCTCAAAGAGTTAACAATAGACCTGCCTTACGACCTAGCAATTGCACTGTTGGGGATTTACCCCAAAGATACAGATGCAGTGAAACGCCGGGACACCTGCACCCTGATGTTTCTAGCAGCAATGTCCACAATAGCCAAACTGTGGAAGGAGCCTCTGTGTCCCTCAAAAGATGAATGGATAAAGAAGATGTGGTTTATGTATACAATGGAATATTACTCAGCCATTAGAAATGACAAATACCCACCATTTGCTTCAACATGGATGGAACTGGAGGGTATTATGCTGAGTGAAATGAATAAATCAGAGAAGGACAAACATTATATGTTCTCATTCATTTGGGGAATATAAATAATAGTGAAAGGGAATATAAGGGAAGGGAGAAGAAATGTGTGGGAAATATCAGAAAGGGAGACAGAACATAAAGACTCCTAACTCTGGGAAACGAACTAAGGGTGGTGGAAGGGGAGGAGGGCAGGGGGTGGGGGGGGGTGACTGGGTGATGGGCATTGTGGGGGGCACTTGTCGGGATGAGCACTGGGTGTTATTCTGTATGTTGGCAAATTGAACACCAATAAAAAATAAAATTATTATTAGAAAAAAATTTTACCTTTATTACAGAGATCTTAAGACAATGTTCATATTTTTTAAGAAATATTTACACCCAGGGACACCTAGGTATCTCAGGGGTTGAGCAACTGCCTTTGGCTCAGGGCGTGGTCCCGGGGTCCTGGGATTCAGTCCTGCATCAGGGTTCTTGCATGGAGCCTGCTTCTCCCTCTGCCTATGTCTCTGACTCTCTCTCTCTCTCTCTCTCTCTCTCTCTCTGTGTGTGTGTGTGTCTTTCGTGAATAAATAAATAAAATCTTAAAAAAAGAAATATGGGGCTTGAATTCATGATCCCTGAGATCAACAGCCACATGCTCTACTGACTGAGCCAGCCAGGTGTCCCAACAATGTTCATATTGAGTACTGGTTACATTAGTATTTCAGAAGGATATTTTGGGCTTCATGGTCTTTAGCTTTCTTTTATAACTTATTCTGAAAGACTGATGGTGTTCCACCCCTTGGATAGAAATAGAGAGCCCCATAGCATATATCTTAGGGCATGTTAGAAGACTCTCCTAGTATTAAACATCCTGAGAGAGCTGATTTTTAAATCCCCACCTTGTGGTTATGCTTTGCTCCATAGATACTCAGGACTATCTTTGAAGTATGGGATCAAATTTGGTATTAAATTTTTATTCTAAAAGATGATAATCATCTATTTTTCCAGGAATATAGAAACGCTGAAAAAAGAAAAAGCCCATGTTCATAGAACTATTTTCAGTTTCCAGAAGCCAATTCTGCATGGCATATTTAGAGTACATTGATGATTGAAAGACAAAGTGATCTTCTCAATTTTCTCATTTGACCATATGAAAGATGGTAATGTAGAGTAGAAAAATTATAAATTTGTAGTGCAACAATTTGACCACTTATTAACTGGGAACCAACATTTGAGTCACTTAATCTTTATGTTTCAGTCACCTTGTCTGCAAAATAGAGATAATATATATCTGGCAGTACTATTGTAATTATTAAAATTAGAAAATGTATATATGGTGTATATATATATATATATATATATATATATATATGCTTATCACACATAGCAAATAACCAAAACATGGTACCTATTATTACAATTATGATTGGTATTCTTGAGAATGCCATTTATAAAATTCTGCAGAGATAAAGGACTCATTCTAAATTGTCAAACATAAAATTCATGTTATTAATAAAAGCTAACTTTGGACTCAAAAAAAGTCTAATCCAAACTTCAATTCTTCACTTATTTTCTATTTCCAGTCTTTAGGTCTTTCTACTCTGATGTTCAAAATTAAATGTCATGAAAGAGGCTCTGTTGCACACAGGTTGGTCAATATCTCAAAAACAAATCTATAGCCGTGAGATGTAGAATTCATTTTTGCAAAATGAAACAAAATTCAAGCAAAACTAAATTTTTCTCTGAGCTGAATCCTTGGAAATTAATCTTCTCAAGTCATTCCCAGCATTTCTATGCTATTTCTTATAAATGTCTGCAAACAAATTCCCATTCAAAAATGAAAATGGAAGACTACAAAGTTTTGGAAAACAAAAATAAATTGAATGTGGAAACAACAACAACAAAAACTCTCCCTTATTTGAAAAAATGTCCCATTATGACTCAGGGAAAAAGAGAAGGGCAAGGCAGGGAGTCAGGGAGTGAATGCAGTCATCAGTAAGATTTTGAAAATAAAACTTTTCTTGAAAATATAATCCCCCAAATCTACTGCTATATTCTCAGAAGCAGATAATAAAACAGAATGAAAACAGATTTTTATCTTACTACTGAATCTATATGTAAAGCAGCTATTCAATGCACTGGGAAAAAATGCATTCTTCATCATTGTTCCTGACTCATTCTGTGATTTCTCTCAGTAGGTGATCACAATAAGCCTGGAGGTACAGTTCACTCTTACAAAAGAACTATTAGAGTCACTCCTAAATGCCTGCCTCAGAGCTACCATTTTTAAAAACTCTAGGTTTTCCTTCATCCTCTAAGCAGCTGTAACCCATACCTTTTTCTGCTTGGAGAAAGTAGGAGAAAGAGAAAGACTAATAATTCAATGAAGTCTCAAAGGAAGCTAAGTCAGTGGTCTCAGCTGGGGTCTGGAGTGGTAGATTAACTTTTCATTTCCCTTGAGAAGCTTAAGATCCACTTATGAGGGATTCATGATGTGAATCCCTGCACTGACCCGGCAGGGCCCAATTTGTGTATTCCATAGAGAATAGCAGGCCAGAGAGATGACAGAGGTATAGCTTTGTTATGGGCTGAAATGAAAAAGTAATAGCAGGGAAAAACGCTAAGCATCCCACCATCCTTATTCTGACTCATTCTCTGAAAGGTGGGGTTTTGTTTGTTTAATTGTTTTTTTTTATTTACACTCAATTTAGTTTATATTTACTGTATTATTAGTTTCAGGGATAGGATTTAGTGATTCATCAGTTGCATATAATACCTAGTGCTCTTCTGGTTGTTTACCAATGCCACAGACTGTCAACAGAGAAGTCTGCTCTTTGCTCTGATCTCTCTCAGACTCACCCCAGAGGTACAGTGCAGAGGCTGAAGAAGAAAAGAGAAAGTTAAAGTTGTTTTAAAAAAAGTATTGATTTCACCAATATATAAAGCAGAGATGTACATAGCTAGCTACCTTCCAGGTTGGAATGCTACCAACTCAAAATTCGTCACAAAGTGACCTGGAGGAAAAAGCAAGATAGATGAGCTGAGAGAGTCCCTCAGCCCCCTCTTCCCAATAAGCAGGCACTAATTACTAAGGACATTTCCATGAGCAATGCAGGATTTTTTCCATTGCACATAACCTTTAAAACTACCTGATAAGCTATTTGCACTGCCTACCTTAGAAGTTTGAATAGACAGAGAGAAGATGAACATTAACCTTAATGGCTAAATTACTGAGTGTCACTCTAAAGGCCTTTCCCCTTGAAAGAAGCCTTTGCAGCAACCAAACACTGCTTTAAAAGTTAACAGAAAGACTCCATTGAGATCAACACTGCAGAGTTTTCCAAACTTGGGCACTTTAAAAGTCAACATTACCTTTTAGAGATGACCATTCTTTTTCCAAAAATAATCTGGTCAAGTAATTTTATTATAAAGATTTTATTAAAGCTTTCTGAAAAGAGCCTGGATACTCAAATGTTAGAGTAGAACCTGAAAAAAAAGTTTTCAAAGTAATGTTGAGAAGACTGATATACATATATTTTTCCTAGTCTAGAAAAATCACGCACACACACACAAACAAGCTGGCATGACTAAAATAAGCATGTTAATGTTTCCAGCCATTTATTCATTTATGGAGTTCCTACTCCTTAGACAGACACTGTATTAGATCCCGTGATGGTGAACAAAATCAGAAGTATTTACCTTCCATCACTGAACTCACAGTCTAGTGGAAGATGCAGGCCTGAATCAAATAAAATTACACAAATAGAGGAAAAAAAATCAGTAACAACTGTGATGGTTCTAATGAATGAGAGGTTCAGGGTGTTATGCTTGCACTCTAGTAAAAGGTTTTGGAGAAGATAACAGCACAGAAATAGCCATCTTTTTCAAAGAAATAGGACATGGATACCTCTATGGCCATAGAACAAAAGATGGATGCCCAGGCCTAAAAGCACTGTTTTAAACCCTAGGAAGTCAGGTATCATGAAACAAGTAGTCTTACAAGTGTTGGAATCTTGGTCTCTGGCCTCATAGCCTGGATGAACATTTTTCACTCATTCCTTCATTGAGTACACAAGCCATTTATTGAGTTTTCACTGTGTTCCAGAAACTATGCTACATCCTGAGTATACAAAGATAAATAAGACACAGTTCCTCCCATCAAGGAACTCACAGTCTACTGGGAAAAACAGACACAAATAATTACAATACAGCACAGTAGTAATTGCTCTACTAGAGAAGTACAAAGTACTATGATGATTCAGGAGGAAAAAAAGCTGCTTTTCTAATACTTTCTGGGGCTTAATCTATCAGTGAAATCCTTATTACACAGGACTAACAGGAAAACACTGTCAGATCATTTGTTGTGTCACCTGGCATTCCAGTAGCAGTCAGAGGCTCCCACCCAAGAAAGGTGGGCAGGCAGTTGAAAAGGAAATGGACATTAACCAACATAGAATACCATTTTAAACTCCGTGCACAAGTGAGTTTACTGCCTGGCAATTCATCTTTGACACATCACTGCAGAAAGAAAACAAGCCCCCCAATTCATCCTACAACTGGGAAATTTCTAAAGATAGATCTGTGTCTTTGAAGCAATTTCTCTAACACATCTGTCTTAAGTGCACTTACCTGCCACCCACAGCCTTTCATAGCCTTATTTTTTCCCTTTTGAAATAGTTGGAGGCGTAATTTATGTCAAGCAGCCGATGAGAGTTACTGCTTCACCTCAGTCTACCCTTCATCAAAACACTTAACTCCATCTAGGGAGATGCAAGTATGAAGAGGTAAGCATTTTGGGGGGAAAATGAAATAAATACTGCATAAAGAATATACACTATAACTTTTTTTCAATCATCAATTATAAGAGAAGGAATAAAATTCAAATAACAATTAGCTATTGAAATGGCCATATTCCCTATTGCAGTAAGTAAGTAGTTCTAATAAAAGGACATTTAGTCCTTTAATTCTTCCAGGTCATACCTGCAGCAATATGTTAAAGTTCTAAACTACCCAAAAATCCTGAAGGAATGAAGTAAATGCCAAGGGTCTTTTAAAGGGAGCTCAAGCCTAAAGTTTGTCTGATGAAAGGCAAAGGGTCAAGAGTTTCTACTGCTAAAAGCTATTCCCAATAGAAATAGAATGATTTTGGGGGAAATGATATCAATGTCTTCAAGCCAGTTCCCAAAGGGAATCCACACTGGAAGAATCTAGCGATAATACACCTTTTTAAAAAAGATTTTATTTATTTATTCATGAGAGACATACAGAGAGAGAGAGAGAGAGAGAGAGAGAGAGAGGCAGAGACAACAGGCAGAGGGAGAAGCAGGCTCCATGCAGGGAACCCGACCAATTCCAGGTCTCCAGGATCATGCCCTGGGCCGAGCTCAGCGGTAAACCACTGAGCCACCTGGGCTGCCCAATACACACATTTTCCATCAGCACATGGTATACATTGAGATTTACATGGATAAATATGCCATCACACATGATCATTATATGTCATACCTGTGCAATTCACATAAACAGTCCAGGTATTCAGCATATATTCATTCAAAAATGTTGTGTCCCTTCACTCCAAATCACATCTAGTACCAATTGAAGTCTTCTTAATTTCTCTCCATTTTCTTTCTCTATTCCATTTGCAGGATTAAATAGACTTATTCCAGCATGGTAAAAAGAACCAAAATACCCCCACTTTTGCAAAGGTCACTCTTCTCCTTTGAGCTGAGGTTATTTTTAATCATGGGTTATATATCTTAAAGTCAAGGCCTTTATTGAAACCTCCAGCTCATTCTTCAAAAAGTCTCTGGACTTATGGAATAAATCACATCTCAGAAATAAAATGTAGCAATAGGCTCTCTACCTCCTTACATGCAAGGCTCTAGGGAGCCAGTTCCCAACCATCCCTACCTCCAATGCAAATTAGCTCTTCACCCAGCCAAGATCAAGATGATAGTGTTCATCTCTGCATACACAGACTAGGAAACCTCAACCCATTGGGGGTCATGGTACTGGTTTTCAAAAAGATGTAGAACAAAAGGAGCTGAACTTTATGAGTCATTTAAAATCTCCTAGAAACTTTTTAGGAAGAGAAGCAGAGAGATAATTAATGTCCTGGCTAAGTTCCAGGCTAAAGAACAGGACAGAAGTTGGAATCTATGTTCATTTAACTGCATAACTTCTATTCCTCATTTTAAATGCCTCACTCTAAGATTGTCTCAGTTTTTGTTATAATGTCTCTGTCACAGAGATAACTGAATTTCTTTGGTGACTGAAACCAAAGAAATCATATGGATAAAGCTTGTATTTTTTGAGACTTGCAAAAGGTAATATATAAATAACTATTTGTGGATTTTATTTTTCTCAGGCTCTATTCTTTGGATTTGACAACATTGTTTATACTACTGTTTAAGGTTAAAGCTGTGTTACATACCTGGAAATTATATACGAATAGGCCAAATTTTGAATCAGATTAAATATTCAAAAGATAAAGTGGCTACCAGAATTTTTATTTGCTTTAGACTGAATGCCAAATAACAAACAGCTTTCTCTCGATCTCAAAATCCAGCATAACGAATCAACTTTCCCAGTTCTGTCATATTTTATATTTAATATGTTAATACACATTTGTTTCTTAGTTTCAAAAAAAATTGAGCTGGAAGGTTTGATGTAGGAAGTAAGAGGCATAAGCTTAGATTCTGCATATGTAGTAGCCTCCATTCTCATCTTACCATCAGCAACAGAGTTCAAAAAAAAAATGAAGCCCAATGTCACTGGACAGTAACAAATATACTCAGCCTATCCATAGAACATTCTATGTGGATGTCAACATACTCTGCTATCCCATAATGACCTCTAATGAGGCCTTTTCATGAGATTGTCAACCTGTCATAAGGGTTAAAAATTAGAGTATAACAAGTAAATTTCTGCACAGATGACCTTTTTTTATGTATTATCACCATTATTAATATAGTAACTACATCTGGCTTATTCTTTAGACATTCAAAACAGGGTGTTTCAAAAAAAGATGAGTTTAAAATAAAGAGTGTGAGGTGCCTGGGTGGCTCACTCAGTTAAGTGGCTGACTCGATTTCAACTCAGCTTATGATCTCAGGGTCATGGGATTGAGGCTGGGGTCAGGCTCTGCGCTCAGTGGGGAGTGTGTTTCAGGATTCTCCCTTGCCTATTCACTCATTCTCTCTCTAAAACAAATAAATAAATCTTTAAATAAAATAAAATGAGGAGTGCATGTACACTGTTGGTGGAAATGCAAACTTGTGCAACCATTCTGGAAAATAATATGGAAGTTCCTCAAAAAGTCAAAAATACAACTATCAAAAAAAAAATACAACTATCCCACAATCCAGCAATTGAACTACTGGGTATTTACCCAAATAATACAAGAACATGAATTCAAAGTGATACACTCACCCCCATGTTTATAGCAGCATTATTTACAATGGCCAAATTATGGAAGCAACCCAAGTGTCCATCAATTGATGAATGAATTAAGATGTGATATAGATATATAGATAGATGTAATATATATATATGCAATTGAATATTATTCAGCCATGAAAAACTGAAATATTGCCATTTGCAATGATATGGATGGAGCTAGAGAATATAATGCTCAGCAAAATAAGCCAATCAGAGAAAGACAAATACCATATGATTACACTGATATGTGAAATTTAAGAAACAAAACAAACAAGCAAAGGGAAAAAATAAGAGAGAGACAAATCAAGAAACAGACTTAATTATAAAGAACAAACTGATGGTTACCATAGGGGAGGTAGATGGCAAGATGGGTGAAATATGTGATGGGGATTAAGGAATGCACTTGTGATGAACAAGTGTACGGAAATGTTGAATCACTATATTGTACACCTGAAACTAACACTGTATGTTAACTAACTAGAATTAAAATAAAATATAAAAAATAAACAAAAAAGAGTGTAGTTTTATTAAAATTATTTTCGTAAAATATTTGAAGATAGTTTTAAATTAAGACATGTTTGCTCTACTGAAATGGAGAATAAAACTTAAATTAGATAGCACTTGAGATAATAAATTCACACACCTTTTTCAGAAACATTTTAGACATCACAACAGACCAGACGCCATATTTATATTCTCAGTCTTCTTCACTGAGGTCAATGATTGTTTGTTGAATAATAATTTAATCTAACAGAACATCAAGCAATCATCCTTTCATTGTATCATAATATTTCAAAACTAATACAGAACCTTTCAAAAATATTTTTTTCGCTGAGGTTTTTAAGAAAGTCATCCTGTAGCAGATATCACCTCTGTACCAAAAATTAGTAGAAACTATTAAAAAAAATCCAGGCATTTATTGCTTGATGGTTTGTTTTATTTTGTTTTACTTTAAACAATAGTCACCAGTTCAGAAAGTCTAGAAATATGCTCCCCCTGGCTTGATTTATTCTCAACTATTACATTGATTGTTAGTGGAAAATAAATTAAAGCTCACTGATCTTTTCCACAGCATGAATAAATAGGAAGAGTAAGAATTCTAGGTTAAATAACAGTTTCTCTTTTGCATCTGGCTAAAAATGTTTGGGTTTGTTTATTAAAACATTTCACAGAAGTAAAACAATTCAAATTTTAAACTGTCCATGCTTATTTTGAAAAATAATAATATAAATGTATTACTAAAGAAAAATATCCAGGACACTATGTCTTCTTGCATTGGCTAAATAAAAAAAAAATGTAAGTACCTGTGATATTCAATGATGGTGGCTGTCTTAAAAGTCTATGAAAACCAAAAAAAATATTATCCAAATATGCATGATTCACTGCCTGAATTGGAGATGTTTCACTTCCAGAGAGCTTCACAAATAAGTATAATTATTAGTTTGATAAATACAATATCATCTCTAGTTTTCTTACAAAGTTGCAAATTTAGTCTCAGAAAGTATCACATGAATCACTTTGAAAATATACAGCATATATCTTCTAAAAATGAAGTGTTACTAACTGTACATATTATATGTTTGTAAAATATGCACAGTTATCTCCAGTGCTGTCATCTTTTGGTCATGCCCATCTAAAATATAAGGGTTCTTTTTTAATAAAATAAGGAACTATGTCTTTGGTGACAATAAAACATGTTTGAAGTGCTTCGACACTCTTCTCATTAAAAGATGGAATTTAAGGTCCCTCTGCTTTAAACCTGGGTGGGCCTCTGTGACCACCTCAACAAACAATACAGAATAACTGACATCTGAGGCTAGGTTTCTGCTGCTTTCTCCTGGGATGTTCACTCTGAGATCCGTTAGCTACCATGTAAGAAATTCAGCTACATGGGGAAATTACACAGAAATAGTGATGTCTGGGGCACTCTAGGTATTCCAAACTCTAGCTGTATTGTCTTGCCAGCACAGCACAAGACACAGTAAGGAAGTAGTTGAAATAACTCCATCTTCAACCACCATCTGATTATAACCATATCTCTAGTTCAACCAGAGACCTGGAAAGACCTGCCTAGCTGAGTCCAGTTAAACCTCATATTTATGAGCAAAATGAATAACTGTTATGGTTTTAAGTCATTGTTTTGGGGATGGTTTTTATATAATATCCTTCTTTTATGTCCTCAATGATGCTTAGTATAAGCTGAGTAGTTGTAGACATGTAATAGGTTGATCATTAATTTAATCAAGTAAGTTAAGTAAATCAAGATTTTAGCTAAATATTTAAAAGAATACCATCCAAATTAAAAATACTTAACTCTTTTAAACTACTATTTATCATCATCTACTAAATACATTTAAAATCCTCAGACATCATTGGATTCTGAGAGGATATGCTAGTCTATATTAATATATCTACTCAACAAGATCAATACTGGGTTGAGTACCCTGGGAGTCTCACCCAACTTGGCCCTTGCACTGAATACATAATATTCATGTGGCACAGTAAGGAGTGATATATCAAGTTGATCTTCTGTCCTCAAACTTTCTCTGTCTCAACTTTCCAAATAAGGGAAAATAATATAGTATCCACCTTTCTCACAAAGATGCCATAACTGCCTCTCCCAAATTTGACCTTTCTTCCCCATACTATTCTATTTTTTTAAAAGATTTTATTCATTTATTCATGAGAGACACAGAGAGAGACAAGCAGAAACATAGGCAGAGGGAGAAGCAGGCTCCATGCAGGGAGCCTGATGCAGGACTTGATTCCAGACCCTGGGATCAAAACCTGAGCCAAAGGCAGACACTCAACAGCTGACCCACCCAGGCGTCCCTCCCAACATTATTCTAGTTCAAGTTTCAATCATTTCCCTCTTATTCTACTCAAGTATTTTCTTAAATGATCTGTTTTCTGCCTCCTACACATTCTCTACAGAACAGACTGAATTTATTAAAACATAAATCATGTTGCTCCTTACTTAAAGTACTTCGATGTCTTCTCTTTGAATTTAGGATAAAATTTACATTTTGACATTTACAAGAACCCACATAGCCCTATGTGATCTGGTCATTGCCTATCTTTCTAGCCTTTTTATAAAACCTCATTCACTTGATCCAGTCATAGTGGCTTCCTTTCAGGTCCTAGACCATAACAAGCTTTTCCCATCTCACATGCTTCACACATATTTTCTCTGCCTAGGATATCCCTAGCTCTGTCTTCCTTTTGTTTTAACAGACTACTTTGTAGCATATCTAAGCTGAAATATTACTTCCCCAAAATAGGCTTTCCTGCTCAACCTGTCTAAAGTGGTACCACAACCTTCATCATTACTCATTCAGAGCATACTCGTCCTTCAAAGTGCTGACCATAGTTTGTAATTATGCATTTATTTGTGAGTTAATTTTCTAAATATATATCCCTGTTATTAGATTTTAAGCTTCCACAGGGCAGAGATAATACCTATTCAATTCCCTTTATATTCAGTTCCTAGAGCATTGCCTGCTTTACATTAGACCATGGATAAATATGAGTTGAGAACAAATGAATAACCACAGATACATTTTGAAATTCTATAATAAAATTTATTAAATGGTTGACAATAAAAGAGAATCATGAATTATACAGGATTCTTAGCCCAGTACCTTTTTATCTAGCAATGATAGTGAAAAAAACTAGGACACAAAAGAAAATACCACCTAGGATACTCTCAGGTGATAGAGTGGAGGTACTGTCCATAGATTCACACTGGGCTATCCTACACATAGTACATCTCCCTAAAGACCTAAGTTCTTTTCTAAAGCTTGGTCTCCAGGGGCACACTTACCTACTGTGATGGTTAAACTTATGTGTCAATTTAACTGGGCAAAGGGATGGCCAGAAAGCTGGTTAAACATTATTTCTGAGTGTCTGTGAGAGTGTTTCTGGAAGAGATTAATGTTCAATTAGATAGACTGAGTAAAGAGATTGGCCCTCACCAATGTGGGTGGACATCATTCAATTATTTAAGGGCCTAAATGGAACAAAAATGCAAAGGAAAAGCAAATTCTTACTCTGTCTTCTGGAGCAGGGATGCCCATCTTTTCCTGACCTCAGACATCAGAACTCCTGGTTCTCAGGACTTCCGCTTCAAATTGAAAGTTACACCACTAGCTCCCCTGGTTCTCAGGCTTTGGGACTCAGATTGAATTGTATCACTAGCTTTCCTGGTTCTCCAGTTTACAGATGTAAGATTGGGGGACTTCTAGCCATCTATAACCATATAAGCCAATTCCTATAGTAAATCTCCCTCTTTTTTTATCTATATGCATCCTATTGGCTCAATTTCTCTGGAGGACCCTGAATAATACCTCTACTTCTTGTTTTCTTCATCTCTATCTTATGAGATTGACTTGGTATTTTTTCAAAATCCAGAACATCCAAATCAAGTTGATCTAAGAAAGACAAGTATAATTATGTTGACCATGAAGAAGGAAAACCTTGTTCATATTTAAGACCAAAAATTAGGCATATAGGTATATAGATTTAAACTTACAACATAGAAGGACAATTTTCATTTGGCCCTTAGCATATGACTTTGTATTGTCATTGTTTTAGCCCTCTGGATCCAGGTTTTTCTTATATGCTAGGGCTTCTTCACCTTTGCCTTACTAACTGCACCTAACACAGTTCTTTATATATAACACTACACAAAAAATGTTTAAGTAAAAATGATATTCTTTTTTAAAAAAATTGTATTTATTTATTCATGAGAGACACAGAGAGAGGCAGAGACATAGGCAGAGGGAGAAGCAGGCTCCCTGCAGGGAGCTCGATGCAGGACTCGATTGATCCTGGATAACCACCTGAGCCAAAAGCAGACACTCAACCACTGAGCCACACAGGTCCCCATAAAAATGATCTCCTCCTTCTTCTTCTTCTTCTTCTTCTTCTTCTTCTTCTTCTTCTTCTTCTTCTTCTTCTTCTTCTTCTTCTTCATTTCTTCTTCTCCTCCTGCTCCTCCTCCTCCTCCTCCTCCTCCTCTTCCTCCTCCTCCTCCTTCTCCTTCTCCTCCTTCTTCTCCTTCACAAAACTTTTATATACTTTCTAGGCTTTACCTTTTTTATTGTTTTCTCTTATACTTGGAACAACAGATACAATTGAATATTTTATCAGTGTCACAGGACAAACATCTCACTGATACTCAAAACATAGTGACCAATTGCTTTTGGGTATATAGAAACCCATTTCATGGGATGGAGAGGCTTACTCTTGGTTCTGTGAACTAACATTCTCTACCTTGTAGTATTATAATCAGCCTTAGTAAAACCTTAAAGTCTTAAACAGGATGAATCAGTGTAAAACAAATGCTAATAGACAAAAATTCCATCCCAAAGCTCTAATATACTATACCACCATCTTTCTTTTAGACTAGCTCTGTTGTAGGGTATAATGTAGAAGTTAAATATCCCTTCCCTTTTATTCCACTTGGAGTCCCAAAACAAACTCAAACACAACAGAAGCCAGTTTTTGTAAATAAAGATTTTATTATGTAAGTCTAGTTTCTTCATTTATTTTTAAGGAAATAGTTTTTTAGTAAAACATTGAGTACTCAATGTGCTAGCTTAGTTGAGGGTAAGAATTTTTGGAAGCATAAACAATTTAATTTGCCTCCAGTTCAGAAAGCAAGAAAAGGAAGGGTTTCTAAATGACCCTATTGTAGAGAAGCACATTAAAAGATATAAACATTGAGGTGAAGTTAACCAAATTTTGTCTTCCCATTAGGACTATAAGCTCCTTAAGGACAAATTCTGTGCTTTACACATCTCTCCATTAACCAGCCTATAAAAATGGTTGTAATACATTGCCTCAAATATACTAAAGCACTGAATATTCATTTGGTTATTTCTACATCCCTCCCTTGACAATATTTCATCCTGGATTTTCTAGGAGGTCATAAGATTACAAACACTCATGCAGCTAATATTTACCAGGAATTTCCTATATGCAAGCCACAATTTGGGTTTGGGGCAGGGGAATATAGGCTACAAAATATATAAAATGTAACAACTGTTCTCAGAAAATTTACAATCTAATTGAGAAGATAAAACATATATACAAATAACTAGAATACAATGTAAGAAGCAATAAGAGCCATAAAAATCTTTTAGATAAAATGTTAGCTAAGTTGAAGAATTGTAAAGATGTTTGAGATAAAGACTTCCTAAGGAAGATGGTAATTAAATTGGAACTGCAGTGATTAAGTAGGTATATCCTGAATATTTGGAGATAAGGAGAAGGAACATTTCTATTGCATACCATGTTTCACTGTGCTGGACACATAATGAGTACTATATTGGTTACCCATATCTGTTATAATAATCTGCCACAAACATACTGTTTTAAAACAATGCAAATGTAATATCTTACAGTTCTGGAGGTTCAGAAGTCTATAATAGGTCTCACTAGGCTAAATCAAGGTATCAACAGTCCTGCATTCCCTCTGGAGGATCTAGGAGAAAATGTTTCCTTGCCTTTTTCAGCTTCTAAAGGCCACCCACACTCCAGCTTTTTGTCCTCATATCACCTAGTACTCATTCTCATCTCCTGCCTCCCTCTTACAATCATCCTTGTGATTATCTCAGGCCTAATCCAGGATAATCTCCTCATTTCAAGATCTTTAACTTAATCACATTTGCAAAACTATTTTTCTTGTGTAAGGTAACATATTCACAGAATCCAGGAATTTGGATGGGGACATCTTTGGGAGGCCATTATTTAGCCTACCACAAGTACATAATTCAGTATTTGCTTATTGATTTTCATGCCTTTAAATACTTCATGTTACTGCCACAGAATTAGGGATTTGGGAGGGTTTTTTAGTTTTATTGATGCATATTTGAAAAAACTGATATTTATAAAGTACCAGAGTGCCCAATACGGTGATATAGGAAGATTCTGAACTCCTCTCCTCCATGAAAACACTAAATCTATACCTATTCATAGAGTAGTTCCTCCTGAAGAACTGAGGGCTGACTAAACATCTTCTGCATAACAAAAGATAGACTAGAGAGATAGACACTCAGTAAGTAAAGGAACCTTCACACCCAATGCTGCAAAGTATAATGAGGAGGGATAGTGCTGACGGACCAGGAACAGATTTGTCTGCCCTGGGGCACAGGAAAAAAGCTACAGTTTAAAAGGACAACTAGAAAATAAAGGAACCAGCCCTAAAACCATACCAAATGGTAGAGGAACGCCTGGAACACTCTTCCAGGTTGGAGGGGCTCAGGAGCACCATGGTTTATTTTCCCTGTCTGCCTTGATAGCACAGATGGGAGCAAGGTCCAGGTGCCATAGCTGGCCTGCTGCCTCTGTGAGCCCTGAGAATGCTATATCATACCAGTTCCAGATGCCTGGGGCACAGAACAAATTTCATGGTTTAAAAGGGAAACTAGAATATAAAGTATCCAGCCCTAAAACTCTGCCAAATGGTGGGACAGCTGCTGACACTCTTTGGGTCAAAGGACCTGGTGAACATCATGGTTTACACTTTGCTTCCACCTTGATAGTATGGCTGGGAGTAGGGTCCAGGATGCTAGCTGGCCTACTGCCTCAGGGATCCCTGTGCCCCTACCTCACCTTAGCTCCAGTCATTCCACCAAGGCAACCCCAGAGTGATGTACACCAGTGTAGACACCCCCAGTCAGCACTCACTACAGCTCCAGCTAGATACTGTGCTGGGTGCTAAAAAGACAATGGAAGACAAAACATACAGGATCCCTTGCCCTCATATGACTTAAATACTAGTGAATGAGAAAGATGATGAACCAATAAATAGACATATAATACAGTATCAGATAATTTTAAGTGCTATAAGAAATATATCTCTTGGGGAATCCCTGGGTGGCTCAGCGGTTTAGCGCCTGCCTTTGGCCCAGGGCGTGATCCTGGAGTCCCGGGATGGAGTCCCACATTGGGCTCCCTTCATGGAGCCTGCTTCTCCCTCTGCCTATGTCTCTGCCTCTCTCTCTCTCTCTCTCTGTGTGTGTGTCTCATAAATAAATAAATAAAATCTTTTTTTAAAAAAAAGATATCTCTCATAGGCAATAATAGGGAAACCTATATTAGATTGGATAATCACCATTTTGTCATTGACAAATCACAATCCACATATATTCCAGAATACTTTGTTATCATTGCAGAAAGCACCAGTATCATGGGTATACAGGATACTAAGAAAATAATTATTCTCCAGGATCAAACACATAGTCAGGCTAGTTATATAAAGTATTTGGTTTCTGGGACCAATGCTATTGTGAAACCAGGTGATTGATTCCAGCATTCCAAAAGAACCACACAGCCCTATCAATACACTTAGTGCTTCTAATTTCCAGTTACACCCATGGGTGGAGTATTATTCCCAACTTTTAACTCATGGGTACATAGCAATTTTATCTTCCTAAAACTAGTATAGGAGTGGGGCTTTTACTAACATAAATGTGGGCTTTTATTCTCATTGCCAGTGCTATTTAAAGCACTCACACAAATTATTTCACAAGCTTTCCAAATATTTTAGAAAAATAAGGCATGTTAGGCTTGGAAGACAATTCAATATCAACTTTTTATTGAAAAAACACAGCATGAATGTATTTTTTTAAACTCTTCATTGAGACTCTATGTTAAACAATGCAAAGACATTAAGGTAGTACGGCTCCCAGATATCATGTAGTAGCTAAAGAGGCTTTTATATAAAGCAAAATATTGTTGCACGTAAGTTTTTTCCCCTATCCCTCACTCCCAGGTTGTTGCTGATAGCTATTCAGTGGCCAATCAATAATATGGAAAACCATTGTTTAATTCACTTTTTAGTGAGCTGTCTGTCATGAAGGAAAAAAAAAAAGCATGTTTTCACAGAGCATGGAATTAGGCAGTTAAAAGGAGTTCAGTTAGTTATATGACAGATTGGGTTTTATTTTTCAAACATGCAAAAAGCCATCAAACAGTGAGAGGAACTGCAGCTTTCCTCTCATGCTGAAGTCACCAATGTCTCCATGGCTCCCTGCCAGCCTTGTGGGCTCAGCTTGGCTTGCTTCTCTTGTCTCCATGTCCACTTCTCAAAACCCTTCTCAATACCTAGATGTAATAAGGGAAATATAACCTGGCCTAGGGTCAAGGTAGGGGTTAAGAATGCAAGGAGGGACTTTTTTGAGGTACTTAAAAATGTAAACAATCACAAAAGAATACCAGGTCTTTCTGACCTGAAAGTCTCCATGTTAATAGTCACACCCTTTTCCACCCTCAGAGCAAATAAAACCTATTCACCAAAGCTCAAAGGAAAGTTCACAAAAAGGGCATTTTGCAACAATAGGCAACTCATCCAGGCCCAGCCTTCAAGGAATTTATCATCAAAATACATTACTACGGTTAACAATGACACAGACACATAAACAGCATCATATTAAAAAACAAAATAGAAACAGTTGGCAATTATTATTATTAAGCTTTCACTGTGTTCTATACACTGTTAACAGATTACTATGCATTATTTATTTTAATCCTTATAACAATACACTATGAGGTAAAAACTACCGATGTTCTCATTTTACAGATTGGGAAAATGAGGCCCAAAATAGAATTTGTCCAAGGTCACGCAGCTAGTCAATGACAAAAGTAGGGTTTGATCTAAGGGACTATACTTCTAGATCCCACGCTCTTCTCCCCTCTTCACACTCCACATCTGTACGATGGTATAGTGCCTTACTACGTATCCACAGAAGCATTAAGACAATATAGCACATATACTAATAAGGAAACTTATACCATCTCTTCCACTTAAATTGAGGAAAATTTAATGTTTTACTTCTACTCCTCTTTTCTCCTCCCAGAGGATACTTTTCTTTTATCAGTTTTGTTCTGTCATCTTGACTCCCTATCTTCTGACAAGAGCTTCTTTCTGCTTTCTGTCCCCAAACTCAAATTCTTATGTTGACCTTTCTTGAGGTCTTAATGCCCTGATGGTATCAGTGTGTTTTATAAAACTTGATCCATGTTTCATGTGTGTTTTTATAGGTTTCCTAAGATGAGTTTACCTCCTTGCCCTTCATATTTCTTCTTGCTACCTGGTACCACAGAATTTTTCTTACAAATGAACCCATGAACGTATTATCCATGTTTTTCTTCCACTTTCAGCCATGCAAGTCCAATGACAATCTCTCACAGGGCTCTGAAATAGGCACTTGTGTACTCGAGCATTTGTTTTAGGCGTCTAAATATAAACGTTAGCACTTCATACTCTGCTACATCTCAGCTTGTATAGAGCACTTAATCAACAAGAGTCATAGTGTACCGGATTTTTCCCTTAGTGATTGGTGACTATGATTATAAAGCTATGGAGGGAATTCCTTAACTGAATTACTTTAGTTTCAAGCCAAAAGTTAAATCCACATGTTTGTACAGCTGAATAATTCCTATCTGGGCAGGAAGGTAGAAGTGATGATGAAAGGTTCTTCTGCTTAAAATTTATATTTGTAAGTTCCATTTATGAACCTGTTCCTGAGACCTACTTCTAGGCATTGGCTTCCCAGGACATATAAAATCCATGCTATCATAGTAGTGAGGGGCACAAGCTTTGGCAATGAATTTTGATTTTAATACCTATTCCACCATGCATTGACTATGACCTTAGACAAGTCACTTTACCTCCCTAAACCTCATGTTCTCATCTATATATGGATATAGTATCTATCCCATAGGTTCACTGTGAGCTTTAAATGAGATGTTATATAAAGTATTCATGCAATAGTAAGCAGCCAATAAATAGTATTTATTATCCACCTTCTAGTCTGCCAATTCTACATAAGTATTCTACCTTGAAGATTCAGGAAAAGGGGTATATAGATAGGGCAGAGGGCAAGTCTTAAGCCAGGAGTCGCTCCAACAACAATATTAGGAATCTCCTAAGGTAAAGGAAGAAACTGAGGCCACTGTGTTTGTCATGTGGTCCAGTCCCTTTCAGGTTGATGTCAGAATAGGTAGGCTCACCTTTTTGGCATTTGGAATAAAGAGCAGGAGGAGGAAATTACAAGAGAGTGAGCATGCACAACAAATGTTCTTAGTTTTCTTTGTAATGAAACAGAATGAAAGTAGATCATTAAAATCTTTCATTGGGAAATCAAGTAACTCTCATATTAACACAGGCAAAACAATGACAATTTTGGCATGATTTTAGAATGAGAATGTGAGTGGCAAAATGCAAATGCCAAGGGGAAAATCAGTTGCCTTATTTTTTCATTATTAATGTCTTTCTTTTGTCTACTGCATTCTGGAGTTATTTTATTTAAATTCAATGTTTGTATGTAATCTTCCCTGTGCTTGGCGTTCTTCAATAAAAATGGTTCAGCAGAACAAAAACAAAATCTAGTAATTATGGCTGTAGCTACAATGTTTGTTAAGACTGGAAAGGAGACAATAGAAATGGTCGTTTAATCATCGAAATTCAAAGAACAAAAACATTTCCCCATTACCCTTTTATTGAACCTGGCCCAGTGAAAGAGAATTACAGCTGAATGAACTAATGCAGATGTGTGTCTCTTTTAAAACTATTTCTGAAGATGCAAAACAGATTGTCCAAAACAAGTTTGGTGCTGAGTTTCTTCATTGGTAAGTATTCTCTACCAGCCTTCAGTTGCCAACAGATGAGACAGGTGAAAATATGATTGTAAGAGGTGTGATGACAGTTCCCTCACTATACGTTATTAATTCTAAGATGCACTTGTACAGGTGTTAAGTACTTTTTTGTGCCTCTTGCTAAAACATTTCAGGATATTTTGAGCAGGTGCACCTAAAAGGTGATAAATATGGCTGTGTTTTACTGCAATGTAATACAATGGCAGTCTTGTGCCACCATGGGTAGTGGTCACTCAATCATTTATTCACATTTTCAGTAAATACTTATTGAGAGCCTACTATGTGCTGGGGAATCAGCAGTGGATCTCAGGGCTATGATCCATAAGTCATAGAGCTTTTAATCTAGTAAACATGGACAGTTAACAAGTAAACAACATAGTAATTCCAAGCTGTGGATAATACTATAGAAGAAAATAAAGCAGGGGCCCACTGTTACAAGTTCCTAAGGGAGATGAAATATTCCTAGAGAGGACGGAGTCCACTGGGGAAATTGTTTGGTTTGACCACTTCAAGGATGAATTGACCACCCTGAGGATAGAATAATGGCCCTGGTAAGTTTAGCCCAGCTACTGTACCTGCTCATGGCATTCAATTTACCTAAGAAAAGCCTACCAAAAGGAAAATAATATGTTGACATGCTATGTTAAATAAATGTAACATAAATGTAATGGATGTTCTCATTTATTTTACATGACACATGGAAAAAGATAGACTTTGAGCTTTTTTTTTCATAATGGTTACTGTTTAACCTCACAAAACATTCTCTTATTCCCATAACATAGGAATGTGTAAATAAAGGTGCCACTCTGCCATCCTTCTATTGTTACTCGTGTTTACACATGACTCGCCCATATTCTCCTTTCTTTTCAAAATGGAAACAGTCTAGAGTGTTCCCTCTTCCAGATACTTCTCATTTTCATTATAATTTCTATTGTTGGACTTTTTAAAAATATATTCTCTTTCTTTTGAAAGGATGCTGAACATGAAATAAAGCATTTCATTTTGTTACCTCATTTTCTGCAGCAGAGGAGTCTTCCTTGCCCTGTTGACAATATTCCATGAAAATGTTAAAGTTTAACCATTTATGTCATTAGCCAGTCCCAGATCTTCTCAGAATAGCACAAAAGAACATAGGAAGATTGGGGTAGGTAATGTATCTGTTTGACTGCTAGAAGGAGTGGAGTTGCCAAAAAACCTTGCCCTCCTTGCACCTGTTTACATTGTCAAGAACATCTCTGCTTTCAAAAGGACTGTTCATTGTGATAGTGGTTTGCTTGATTCTTAGAGCAGCAAAATGATCAAATTTTTACAAATCCATAATGTTATATAAAACCATGGTAATTCATCAACTCGGGGCACATTTTCTGAAACTCACACAGGGTCACTACCCTGGTCTGATCTCCTTTGAACTCTGTCAAAAAACAGGGAACATATTGTTTATTACTATCACTCCAGGAAAGTGTAGCTTTCCCTCAGTCCCCCCTCCCAAACCTATCCCAAACTAGTTTGTTGCTTCTATCCTTTATATGATACCAAATCAATAGCTTCTTATTGGAGGAGGCTGCAGTGACCTGTGAAGAATGCCAGGAAAATTGTGGTATAAAAAAGAGCAAAATTATGGTTCCTCCACTAACTCTTGGGGTACAGAAAAGGGCATGCAACCAAGGGGAAACCAAGAAATGTGATTATCAATGCACTCTCTTCCCTGCCCCTTTTCAAAATTATTTGAAAAGTATAATCACAATAATGTCAGTTTTCACACAGATGAAGTTCTAAACTCTTAACTTTGGTGTTGTTTTTGTGGAAATATTTTTAGTTGGCTGTTGTACGTATTTGAAACATAAGGATACACTTACTAAAAATGTGTCCAGCTACAAATCTGTTTCTCTGAGTAATGGAACAGGTACAAAAGAAAAGGATTTGTGGGATTTCTCAACTGCAAAGCAAGTTCTTGCATTTCAACAAGGAGCTATTAAGATCCAACTGTGTACTCAACAAATTGGCCTTTTAATAATGTGATCTTTTTTTAAGATTTTATTTATCTATTCATGAGAGACACAGAGAGAGAGGTAGAGACATAGGAAGAGGGAGGAGAAGCAGGCTCCATGCAGACAGCCAGAATCAGGACTCGATCCCGGGACTCCGGGATCACACCCTGAGCCAAAGGCAGATGCTCAACTGCCAAGCCACCCAGGCGTCCCTAATAATGTGATCTTAAGAACTTTCTTCAATCTTGTTCCTTCACCCACATAAGAGAGGGGGGGATATCCCAAGTTCCATTACCCAGCAATGTACCAACTTCCTATACAAGTGATTAGTACTGAAAGCAAGTTGAAATCATGACTCTCACACAAACCATTCACTGGGACTTGTGTATAAATAAGGTTCTTCAAAAAAAAAAAAGATTCTGCGACTCTTCATTAACAGTATCATTGGTTACAGAGAGCACTGTTTTTAATATACTTGTAAATGGATCTATTTTCTTAGATCTATTTTCTTCTTGTAACATTGGTATTACAAATAATTATAAGCATCTGTCCTTGCAAGCAAGGTAATTGGACAGCAGTTCTCTTTGTGTAATCAGGTCTTTTTGAATGTGTCTTAAGAATCCGTGAAAGAAAGACATATTTCTCATTTTAATTCACATAATATTCATCAAATTCTGGAGTTGGTGATGTAAGGAAAACCTGCACATGGGCACGGAAGAGTTTCCTTTTTAGGCTTTCCAAAATGTGTGTGTGTGTGTGTGTGTGTGTGTGTGTGTGTGTGTGTTTAAAGATTTTATTTATTCATGAGAGACACACAGAGGCAGAGACATAGTTAGAGGGAGAAGCAGGCTCCCCATGGGGAGCCCAATGTGGGATTCAATCTCAGGACCCTGGGATCACGACCTGACCAAAAGGCAGATGCTCAACCACTGAGCCCACCCAGGGGCACCCAAAATGTGTGTACTTTTACGAAAGTTTAACAGGAGGCCAGCCTAAGAATCAAAGAAACAGGGAGGCTCTAAATGATCTTTTGAAAACGGGTCCTTTCCACCAAAAAGCCAAAATTGATGAGAAAGGGGAATAGAGAGACATACATGCATACTCAGTAGGGTGTTAACACAATCACTTTACAAAGAGTAGTAGTATCAGGTTTCACAGGAAGCAGAAGTCAAGGGATTAAAAACCTTGTCCATCCACACATGGAGCTATAATACAAAGCAAGTTCTAGCAAACTAATTAAGGTTTGAGGATGCCCATGATATCACCAAAGAAATGGGTTGGGCAAGTCATTCCCCAAGGCACTCCAAATAAAATTAGAAAAAAATAAGAAGAAAATCTCATATCATTTGAATGAAAATGCCTTTAGAAGACTTGGGAATTTTTAAAACTGATATACATACAATCTAAATAAAAAGAGTATACTGCTAAACACAGCTTTAAGGCAAGACTTCTAGACCCACAACCAATTGCTCCTTAGCAATTCCTATAGAGAAATTTTGGAGCCCCACAGAGGTTGAGAGCTAGAAGGTGGGGGTAGGCTTAGGGATAAGGTTTCACTAAAGTTACTAGGGTTTGATAAACCTGGTTTGCATAAAATTAGATGAATGGCAGCCACAAGAGAGATCTAAACCAAATTTTAAGCATGACCTTTAACTTTGTCCCTGATGCCTCATTGAATTTGCTATCCTGAGGCCTCAACTTACTAAGATAGAATGGGAGGATGCTAGGTACAGTTTCAAAGTGGCCATTTATTTCTTGTGAACCTCAACATTCAATGAATTTTGAATTGTCTAAAATATCAAGGTATTTTACATCAGATAATACTAGAGAATAAAAAGAAATACTAGAGAATACACTTTGAAAGTGAAAAATTATTAGACAAAGCTAAAGGTTTATTTTTACAACTTTACATATAGCTTTGCCATAAACAGTATTTTAAGGAGTCCACACAATTTTATTGCATATTAGCATTGATGGTCAAAAGATGCATTTGAGTGCTTCTTTAGACAACCCTTGGCAAAATAAAGTGGGCTATGCATCCAAAGCTTAATAATCTACCACTCCCAACCACTCTGCAGTATAATATATCAGTGATCTCCAAATGGCCAAAGTGGGAGACCGCCTCTGCAGAATGTTAATGTTTAATTATCAAACTCCCGTTAGACTAAAGAAGCTGTTCTAGGAAGATGCTATGCAGTTGCACTGTTAGTGACTTTAGTGACTATTTAATATTAAATTGGGCCTCAAATGGGCTTTTTAGTACAAAAGTCACCTTTGTGAGTGACAGTCCAGCTGGCCAAGGTTTACCCTTAAAGACTCATTTAGGATTTTATTTTTCCACTGTGTGCAATGTATTAAATTCATGAGTATCCTAGTTGACATGAAATTCACTGAGTTTAGATACATAAAAATAATCATTCCCTTGCATTTAAACATTCTTTCCAAACAAATCTCCCCAAACTGATGTCATGAAGCTGATTGAAGGTTATATCAAGTACTGAAAATTAGTATTAGTGCATTTCTACAAAATTGGTAGGATTAGTGAACTCTAATTCAGAGATTCCTTATGTTCCTTAGTATGGAGAATTTCCTTCAGGCACTTGAAGGTCAAACCTACAAACGATCAGTTAACGTAATGTGACTGATCAAATCAAACATAGTAGTGTTTAAGGTATAAGATGTATCTCTCAAGTAGCCTGGGAAACAAAATTAAAAAAATATATATGTAGTTTCAAAGTTACTCAAACTCTAAAAGTTCTAGGGTTTGAGTTCCCGCAGGAGCATATCTTGAGATAAAATTCAAATACAATAAGTTTTTTGGAGAGCTGACCACAAAAAACAGCCATAGAAGAATGGAGAAGTGAGGCAGGGAAGGGAACAAAGAGCATAAAGGATGGCAATAGGAGCTCAATCTTGGTGTGAAACTCTGAAGAAATTTATTCTGACTGAGAGACAAGGAAACTGGAATATTTATCCACAAAAATTCCCATCAGACTTTGGTTAAGGATTGCTTCCAGGACCATTAATTTTCTGGCATTTCAGTCTTTCCCTGCATACAAATAAGTGATCCCACACACAAAACAACAACAGCAACAACTGAAAACCCTCAGAGAGTCAAAGGTATTAGTAGTAAGCAATCTCCAATGCATAGAAGTGAGTGTCAAGAAACACGGATGGGTCACCAGCAAGCTCTTTTACACCCTTACTGACCAAAGTGTTGCCCATTGAGGACAACATCAGAATAAACTGGGTTCTTTTGAGAAATGCAGAATCTGAGACCCCACTTCAGATCTACGCATATTAAAGTTTGAGAACCATGATGGTACAACACATGTGGGCAGGGGGAGAGAAAAACACAGAGAGAGAGAGAGAGAGAGAGAGATTGAGAAAAGATAGTTGCAAACCTCTCAAAATAAAATCAAGGGTATCAAAGTACAATTTTTAGCCAAAAGAAACAAAAGTCCTCTGGAATTCTTTTTTTTTAAAGATTTTATTTATTTATTCATGAGAGACACACACACACACACACACAGAGAGAGAGAGAGAGAGAGTCAGAGACACAGGCAGAGGGAGAAGCAGGCTCCATGCAGAGAGCCCCATGTGGGACTCCATCCCAGGTCTCCAGGATCAGGCCCTGGGCTGAAAGTGGTGCTAAACCGCTGAGCCACCCGGGCTGCCCAGTCCTCTGGAATTCTAACTAAGAAATCCCTTCTCTGTTGTCCACTAACACCCTTTGTCAAATCAACAAATCTAAAATTTCATAGACAAACTTCAACAGGAAAAAAGTGCCCCTCCCAACAGAGGTACTCGTAAGATAAGACTCCTGTGGCTTTATTATTTTTTTTATTGGAGTTCAATTTGCTAAAATATAGCATATCACCCAGTGCTCATCCTGTCAAGTGCCTCCCTCAGTGTCCGTCACCCAGTCACCCGCACCCCCCGCCCACCTCCCTTTCCACTACCCCTTGTTCATTTCCCAGAGTTAGGAGTCTCTCATGTTCTGTCACCCTCACTGATATTTCCCACTCATTTTCTCTCCTTCCCCTTTATTCCCCTTCACTATTTTTTATATTCACCAAATGAATGAGACCATATAATGTTTATCTTTCTCCGATTGACTTATTTCACTCAGCATAATACCCTCCAGTTCCATCCACATCGAAACAAATGGTGGGTATTTGTCATTTCTAATGGCTGAGTAATATTCCATTGTATATATAGACCACAGCTTCTTTATCCATTCATCTTTCGATGGGCACTGAGGCTCCTTCCACAGTTTGGCTCCTGTGGCTTTAATATGTTAAGGGTATAGGGTCATTGCTTAAAAGCTGCCTAGAGCTTTAGCACTCAAGACTATCCAAACAGAGAGTTAGTGAAGACCATAATAAGTGTTTCTTCAATACACCATTTCCACGGTGATGGTTATTCTGATCCAAATCTGATTAAAGATGTTAGACAATGCATCATAATGAGAAAATGTCTATTGGACTACAAAATCAGAAGCAGTGATGAATATTAAGCTCTTTAGTCCCCCTAAAGCAACCCCTTGAAGGACCATGCTGCAGACCATCCAGAAATAATTGTCAATGTTAGGCCTTCCACATATATACAAGGAAGGTGGGGGTGGAGAGAAGGTTCTTCTCACCCTAAAATGTTAACAGAGTCTAAGAGAGATTAAGGGTTGGAAATTTGCATCTAGAAACCATATTGAGTTAACAAGCCCAAGATCATAAAGTAAGAAGTATCAGGGGGAAAAAATCTGTTACACAGGCAACCAGCCATCCGAGAATTTTATTATCACGTTCACAAGAAAGACACATTCTACTGAAATCTGAATTGTAATTTCAATTACAAATTTCAGCACATTTTAATTGCATCATAATGTATTATTACCTCCATGAGGAATCTATAAAATTATCAGAAACATGATATCTAAAACGTATCAAGTATATATGTGCCACACATAGGCATTTATATATTTTCACCCATATAACTCTCAACCCTGTAAAATTAAATACTATAATTAATTTCCATTTTACAGATTGGCAAGCTGACTAAGAGAAGATGGTTAACTCACTTACACAAGGCTGCATACCTAGAAAGTTGCTGAGTTCAGATTTGAATGTAGACCTATGGTAACTTAGAAATCCACACTCTTATCCCCAAGGCTCTTCTATTTTATTATGAGATACTCTATCCCTTATTGTCTAGCCAGACATATTAAGAAACCAACCCCTCTGAAGTAAAAACATGTTTAAAAATCACTAGACTATCAATTAGATTAGAACTAGAGGATTTTCTTTTCTGCTCATTACGTTTATTTTTTAATATTGAAAGCAGATGATATCTCTTCAGTGCACACTTACCTCTGGATACATAAAATATTATCCATAACAAAATTCATATTATAAAATGTAGAAGGTTGGTGGGTACTTCTGTTTAGAGGCTGATGATTCCCTTAAGGCTAAAGTCCTTTGAAATCTAGCCCTGCGTTTAGTTGAAAAAAGTCTAGATTTTCATGGCAATCCAGGGGAAAATATTGAAAAGATAAATAAAGCATAAAATTCTTGGAATTATTAGGTTTGGTGTACTATTAAAGGTCACCTGTTAAACTGCAGGAAAAGAAAGAAAGAAAGAAATGAAGAGAAGACACATGAGGGCTCTGAGGAGAGAGCAGTGGTGCAATCAACATTTCACCATGGAGAAGGTGTCAAAATAAGAAAAATACCAAGGAAACCACCAATGTAAAATAACAGACATTTAGAAAGAATAATAAAAAATTCTGGATAGAGAAACATTACTGGAACAATGCAGGTAAAAGACATGCATTTATCTTTAGCTTTACAACTTTGCTGACTCAGAACCTGGTCAAACAAATTTAATCTTTTCACAACAAAGAGAATCAGAAAAAATGTGGAAAAGATCCAGCTGAAAACTTATAAGAAAGGGAGAGTAGGGGGTAGGAAGAGGGGAAAGTAAGAGAGCAAAGGGGGAAATGAGTCAAAACCAAAAAAAAGGTAGAGAGAAAAGAGTACATTCAATTTTATAACTTTTAATAAGGTTGTCCAACCTACAATTTAGCAATGTATTTGAGCACAACATCAATTTGTCAAAGCAAATATTTTTGTTTAAAATTATCATTACGTTTAAAGTGTATTTTTTTACATCAAGAAGAGTAAATTGAGGGAAAAAATGTTTAAAGGTGTTGCAGGAGAAAAGTGAAACTCCTTGGACACCTGATGAAATGGGGATATATGTGGTTATGGGCACAGGTCTTAGAACAGAATAAAGACCTAGCAAACAAAACAGTAAATAGCTATCTCTGAAAGGTCAAAAGGCACAGAAGGCAATATTATAGAAACTTGACCTAGAAGTGCAAGTTGATTCAAATTGATATTTAATGGTCAAATTCAGCATAGAGCACATGACATTGCCTGCATTTGTTCTGATGTTGGTAAAGGGTCCAAGCTACCAATCCAAATACAAGCCCATTAAGTCTCATGATCATGACAGGACTGAATGTAAGAAGCAAACACTGATCCAGCCCATCAGTCCCTAAGGCCCCTAGCACACCTAGACATTTCACTATGTCTCTTAGCCTCTCTGAAGGGAACTTTGTAACAAAAGCTCCATCCTATCCGTTTGTTTTTCTTATCTAAAGGACAATAGAAGGAAGAAAAAAAAAGGGAAAGAAAAGAATTCTTGGAAACAGATCAAAACAAGTTTCCCTCTTAGAGAAGAAGAAAAAACTTTATCTATAGCTGGCTACATAGAAACCCCTAGAGTAGACACTCCATTCCAGCATTCCCTATACATATGTCAGTATCGCAACTATATTGCCTTACTAATTGTCCAGGATACTATTCTTCCAAAATAGCTTGATCCTGACAGTGCCCAAAACCATCACTGACTGTAAAGTCCAAATTGAACTCTGGAAATGAATTTTTTCTTTTAAAGCATAAGCCAATGTTGATAATTCAACAAAGGGAGGAATATGATACTTTCGAAGGTGATAAATAGATAAACACAGAAGGGATAACACCATTTTATATATACCAAATATAAATGTTTATCATCCAGGCATCTCAATGCATAGTATCCTTAGATATGAATAAGCATAGAACCAAATACAAACAATATGTTAATTGAGCTTTAGTGATCAAAATGACTGATAATGCAAATATTTCAATGTCCTTAATTGGAAGTACTAGAAAAAGGCCCATGTAACAGTCCTATAGAGTTAGCCTAGTGGCTGCCCTTAGCCAATAAACAAGGTTATTCAAGTTATCACTTACCACTACTGTGCAGCCTGGATTCCTGCGAATTCTCTTGGGAGTTTTGAGTGGCCTGTACATCATCAGCCAATTAGAAAGTGATAGCCAATTAAAGGGAGCTCAATCAATAACTTTGTTTTAAGCCTCACCACAGAACCATTGTCTATTCCTTCCTTTGCAAATAGGAATAATTGAACTCCCTTATCCCACGGGACCAGCATGAAGAATCATTGCAAATTACTGTTACATTCTACATTAATAGTTGCAAGGATAATGATTGTATTGCTTTATAGTGTGAACATCAAACCTAGTGTTTTTCCAAGGATGCTCTCACAAGCCACCAAATCATTTCCCTATCTCACAATTACTTAATTTAAAAGGTGATGGGCACTGAGGGGGGCACTTGACGGGATGAGCACTGGGTGATATGCTATATGTTGCAAATTGAACTCCAATAAAAAAATAATTTAAAAAATCAGAAGTTTCTGTTCTGGCCCTTAAAGTAGCTAAAATATTTTAACAATTAATTACCCTAACCTCACGGGGCTGGCTTTCCACTCTTTTACAGAAGACCTTCCTTTCTGTGGGATAAGGATATATATTTTTCCATGTTTCTTCATCACTTTCTTCTCTTACCCCCTAGGCCACTCACCCACATTCTCCAAGGTCTTTGGCACAACACTCTCAGTTTGTCTATTTCCACTCCAGTCATTAACCCGTGTGTCTTAATCATGGTGCAAACCCACATTGCTGCCCGAGGTTCTTTGACTTCTTTTACTACAAGGACTTTCTCCTCCATTCCATTTTAAAAACCTGCTCCCAGAGCCAAACATTAGACTTCATCTCCCACCAGAACTTCTCCATTTCATAACTCTTAAATGCCAATAGCTCTTTCTTTGAGCACTATCTCATGATTGTTAAATTCACTCTGTTACTCCCACTTCCTTTGTTCTTCATTTTCATTGAGTTCTCCATTTCTGTGCCTTCCATTCTCATCAGTCTATTGGTCCATTTCTGGCTTCACTTTCTTCCTTCCCCAGCTTCAAGTTTGTGATCTAATCTGAAACACTCTTTAACCAATACCTTCAAATCCATTATCTCCTTAGGCAATTCTACCAAAATTGTCTGGAAAATCTTTAGCCTTTAATTAACCCATCCATTTACCTTCTCTGTTCCTACATCCAGGCCATTGACCACAATTGGATTTTTTTTTCACTATGCAGATTTTACTTTATTTGCTTCAGTTTTTTTCAAATAAACAAAAAGCTCTGGATAAGTTTTAAGTACTACCTTTGTATCAGCCACAAGCATATACTCACTAACCTTTCATTTAATTTTTCCTTAACCTCTTCTTTCCGGCTTACCTCCTAACTCAGGCAAATGAAACCTGAAGCCAAACATCAGGTGATGGCTACCGCCCTGACATGACCTCTAGTTGACACAGAACACCCAGACTGGTTGAGCTAAACCCCTGAATCACGCCTATGCAGATGGATGATGGAGTGACCCCTGGAATGACTGGCAATTGCCTTTACCTCATTATGCTACTAAACTCTCCAACCAAGGAGGAGCATCAGCCTCATTTACAAAACATGCAATGTATGTATAGGCATTTTTCCTTAAGGTGCATGTATGACTTTATGCCTATCAGGACAAGGCTTCATTATTTAAATATTAATCCTAATCCTTTTTTAAAAAATAAATTTATTTTTTATTGGAGTTCAATTTACCAACATACAGAATAACTCCCAGTGCTCATCCTGTCAAGTGCCCCCCTCAGCGCCCGTCACCCATTCACCCCCACCCCCCGCCCACCTCCCCTTCCACAACCCCTAGTTCATTTCCCAGAGTTAGGAGTCTATGTTCTGTCTCCCTTTCTGATATTTCCCACACATTTCTTCTCCCTTCCCTTATATTCCCTTTCACTATTATTTATATTCCCCAAATGAATGAGAACATACACTGTTTGTCCTTCTCCGATTGATTTACTTCACTCAGCATAATACCCTCCAGTTCCATCCACGTTGAAGCAAATGGTGGGTATTTGTCGTTTCTAACGGCTGAGAAATATTCCATTGTATACATAAACCACATCTTCTTTATCCATTCATTTTTCGATGGACACTGAGGCTCCTTCCACAGTTTGGCTATTGTGGACATTGCTGCTATAAACATCGGGGTGCAGGTGTCCCGGTGTTTCATTGCATCTGAATCTTTGGGGTAAATCCCCAACAGTGCAATTGCTGGGTCATAGGGCAGGTCTATTTTTAACTCTTTGAGGAACATCCACACAGTTTTCCAGAGTTTTCCAGTTCACATTCCCACCAACAGTGTAAGAGGGTTCCCTTTTCTCCGCATCCTCTCCAACATTTGTGGTTTCCTGCCTTGTTAATTTTCCCCATTCTCACTGGTGTGAGGTGGTATCTCATTGTGGTTTTGATTTGTATTTCCCTGATGGCAAGTGATGCAGAGCATTTTCTCATGTGCGTGTTGGCCATGTCTATGTCTTCCTCTGTGAGATTTCTCTTCGTGTCTTTTGCCCATTTCATGATTGGATTGTTTGTTTCTTTGGTGTGGAGTTTAAGAAGTTCTTTATAGATCTTGGAAACTAACCCTTTATCTGATAGGTCATTTGCAAATATCTTCTCCCATTCTGTAGGTTGTCTTTTAGTTTTGTTGACTGTATCCTTTGCTGTGCAAAAGCTGCTTATCTTGATGAAGTCCCAATAGTTCATTTTTGCTTTTGTTTCTTTTGCCTTCCTGGATGTATCTTGCAAGAAGTTACTGTGGCTGAATTCAAAAAGGGTGTTGCCTGTGTTCTCCTCTAGGATTTTGATGGAATCTTGTCTCACATTTAGATCTTTCATCCATTTTGAGTTTATCTTTGTGTTTGGTGGAAGAGAGTGGTCTAGTTTCATTCTTCTGCATGTGGATGCCCAATTTTCTCAGCACCATTTATTGAAGAGACTGTCTTTTTTTCCAGTGGATAGTCTTTCCTGCTTTGTCGAATATTAGTTGCCCATAAAGTTGAGGGTCCACTTCTGGATTCTCCATTCTGTTCCATTGATCTATGTGTCTATTTTTGTGCCAGTACCACACTGTCTTGATGACCACAGCTTTGTAGTACAACCTGAAATCTGGCATTGTGATGTCCCCAGATATGGTTTTCTTATTTAAAATTCCCCTGGCTATTCGGGGGTCTTTTCTGATTCCACACAAATCTTAAAATAATTAGTTCGAACTCGCTGAAGAAAGCCCATGGTATTTTGATAGGGATTGCATTAAACGTGTAAATTCCCCTGGGTAACATTGACATTTTCACAATATTAATTCTGCCAATCCATGAGCATGGAATAATTTTCCATCTCTTTGTGTCTTCCTCAATTTCTTTCAGAAGTGTTCTATAGTTTTTAGGGTATAGATCCTTTACCTCTTTGGTTAGGTTTATTCTTAGGTATCTTATGCTTTTGGGTGCAATTGTAAATGGGATTGACTCTTTAATTTCAATTTCTTCAGTCTCATTCTTAGTGTATAGAAATGCCACTGATTTCTGGGCTTTGATTTTGTATCCTGCCACACTGCGAAATTGCTGTATGAGTTCTAGCAATCTTGGCGTGGAGGCTTTTGGGTTCTCTATGTAGAGTATCATGTCATCGGCGAAGAGGGAGAGTTTGACTTCTTCTTTGCCAATTTGAATGCCTTTAACGTCTTTTTGTTGTCTGATTGCTGAGGCTAGGACTTCCAGTACTATGTTGAATAGCAGTGGTGAGAGTGGACATCCCTGTCTTGTTCCTGATCTTAGGGGAAAAGCTCCCAGTGCTTCCCCATTGAGAATGATATTTGCTATAGGCTTTTCATCGATGGCTTTTAAGACGTTGAGGAATGTTCCCTCTATCCCTACACTCTGAAGAGGTTTGATCAGGAATGGATGCTGTATTTTGTCAAATGCTTTCTCTGCATCTAATGAGAGGATCATATGGTTCTTGGTTTTTCTCTTGCTGATATGATGAATCACATTGATTGTTTTATGAGTGTTGAACCAGCCTTGTGTCCGGGGATAAATCCTACTTGTCATGGTGAATAATATTCTTAATGTGCTGTTGGATCCTATTGCCTAGTATGTTGTTGAGAATTTTTGCAACCATGTTCATCAGGGATATTGGTCTGTAATTCTCCTTTTTGGTGGGATCTTTGTCTGGTTTTGGAATTAAGGTGATGCTGGCCTCATAGAACGAATTTGGAAGTACTCCATCGCTTTCCATCTTTCCAAACAGCTTTAGTAGAATAGGTATGGTTTCTTCTTTAAACGTTTGATAGAATTCCCCTGGGAAGCCATCTGGCCCTGGACTCTTGTGTCTTGGGAGGTTTTTGATGACTGCTTCAATTTCCTCCCTGGTTATTGGCCTGTTCAGGTTTTCTATTTCTTCCTGTTCCAGTTTTGGTAGTTTGTGGCTTTCCAGAAATGCATCCTTTTCTTCTAGATTGCCTAATTTATTGGCGTATAGCTGTTCATAATATGTTTTTAAAATCGTTTGTATTTCCTTGGTGTTGGTAGTGATCTCTCCTTTCTCATTCATGATTTTATTAATTTGAGAGTTCGCTCTCTTCTTTTTAATAAGGCTGCCTAATGCTTTATCTATCATATTAATTCTTTCAAAGAACCATCTCCTGGTTTTGTTGATCTGTTCCACAGTTCTTCTGGTCTCGATTTCAATGAGTTCTGCTCGAATCTTAATTAACTCTCTTCTTCTGCTGGGTGTAGGGTCCATCTGCTGTTTTCTCTCTAGCTCCTTTAGGTGTAAGGTTAGCTTTTGTATTTGAGTTCTTTCCAGTTTTTGAATGGATGCTTGTATTGCGATGTATTTCCCCCTTAGGACTGCTTTTGCTGCATCCCAAAGATTTTGAATGGTTGTATCTTCATTCTCATTAGTTTCCATGAATCTTTTTAATTCTTCCTTAATTTCCTGGTTGACCCTTTCATCTTTTAGCAGGATGGTCCTTAACCTCCACGTGTTTGAGGTCCTTCCAAACTTCTTGTTGTGATTTAGTTCTAATTTCAAGGCATTATGGTCTGAGAATATGCAGGGGACGATCCCAATCTTTTGGTATCAGTTCAGACCCAATTTGCGACCCAGTATGTGGTCTCTTCCGGAGAAAGTTCCATGTGCCCTTGAGAAGAATGTGTATTCAATTGAGTTTGGATGTAAAGTTCTGTAGATATCTGTGAAATTCATCTGGTCCTTATCATTTAAAGCTCTTGTTTCTTTGGAGATGTTGTGCTTAGAAGACCAATCGAGGGTAGAAAGAGCTAGAATGAAGTCACCAAGTATAAGTGTATTATTATCTAAGTATTTCTTCACTTTGGTTATTAATTGGTTTAAATATTTGGCAGCTTCCACATTTGGGGCATATATATTGAGGATTGTTAAGTCCTCTTGTTGGATAGATCCTTTAAGTATGAGATAGTGTCCCTCTTCATCTCTCACTACAGTCTTCGGGGTAAATTTTAGTTTATCTGATATAAGGATGGCTACCCCTGCTTTCCTTTGAGGACCATTTGAATGGTACATGGTTCTCCAACCTTTTATTTTCAGGTTGTAGGTGTCCTTCTGTCTAAAATGAGTCTCTTGTAGACAGCAAATAGATGGGTCCTGCTTTTTTATCCAGTCTGAAACCCTGTGCCTTTTGATGGGGTCATTAAGCCCGTTCACGTTCAGAGTTACTATTGACAGATATGAGTTTAGTGTCATCATGATATCTATTCAGTCCTTGTTTTTGTGGATTGTTCCACTGAACTTCTTCTTAAAGGGGAATTTTAAGAGTCCCCCTTAAAATTTCTTGCAGAGCTGGTTTGGAGGTCACATATTCTTTCAGTTCCTGCCTGTCTTGGAAGCTCTTTATCTCTCCTTGCATTTTGCATGAGAGCCTTGCTGGATAAAGTATTCTTGGTTGCATGTTCTTCTCATGTAGGACCCTGAATATATCCTGCCAGCCCTTTCTGGCCTGCCAGGTTTCTGTGGAGAGGTCTGCTGTTACCCTAATACTCCTCCCCATAAAAGTCAGGGATTTCTTGTCTCTTGCTGCTTTAAGGATCTTCTCTTTATCTTTGGAATTTGCAAACTTCACTATTAAATGTCGAGGTGTTGAACGGTTTTTATTGATTTTCGGGGGGGGGGGGGGTGTCTCTGTATTTCCTGGATCTGAATGCCTGTTTCCTTCCCAGATTAGGAAAGTTTTCAGCTAGGATTTGTTCAAATACATATTCTGGCCCTCTGGCCCTTTCGGTGCCCTCAGGAACCCCAATTAAACGTAGGTTTTTCTTCCTCAAGCTGTCGTTTATTTCCCTTAATCTGTCTTCATGGTCTTTTAATTGTTTGTCTCTTTTTTCCTCAGTTTCCCTCTTTGCCATCAACTTGTCTTCTATGTCACTCACTCGTTCTTCCACCTCGTTAACCCTCGTCGTTAGGACTTCTAGTTTGGATTGCATCTCATTCAATTGATTTTTAATTTCTGCCTGATTGGATCTAAATTCTGCTGTCATGAAGTTACTTGAGTCCTTTATGCTTTTTCATAGAGCCACCAGTAGCTGTATAATAGTGCTTCTGAATTGGCTTTCTGACATTGAATTGTTATCCAGATTTTGTAACTCTGTGGGAGAGAGGACTGTTTCTGATTCTTTCTTTTGAGGTGAGGTTTTCCTTCTAGTCATTTTGCTCAGTGCAGAGTGGCCAAAACAAGTTGTATTGGGAAAAGGAGAAAAAGAGAGAGAGAGAAGGAAATAAAAGAGAAAAAGAAAAAAGAAAAAAGGAAGAATAAAGGAAAAAAGAAGAAAAAGAGAAAGAAAGGGGAAAAAAGGGTGGGGGAAGCAATCAGAAATAAAAACAAAACAAAACAAAACAAAACAAAAACACAAACACGGGGAGTATCTTCTGATTCTCTATACTTTAAGTCCCTTGACTTACCCTGGAACTTGTCCGTCTAGCTGGTCTTCAGTGGGAGGGGCCTGTTGTGCTGATTTTCAGGTGTTAGCACTTGGGGGAGCTGCTCTGCCCCCTGCCTGGTGCAGGGCTCAGTGAGGGTGTTTACCCCGTGAGGCCCCTGGAGGAACAACCCCAGTGGAAGCGGCAGCTCTGGAAACCTGGATTCAGCCCCCGCAGGAACTCCGGAGCTCTCCATCTGCAGGGCCTGGAGGCTCCGGGCTGGGCCGCTGATGTGCTCAGCTGGGGCAGGAGCGTCCTTGCTGTCCTGGGCCCTCCCGGCCCCTGCCTGTCCCGGGGGGAGGCCGGATCCTGGGCTGTGTCCGGTCGCCCAGTGCTCCCGGGGCCTGCGCTGTTTGATTCGTGCTCCCGGCCGCGCAGCCCCCTCCGCGGAGCCGCCCCCGAGCCCCACCGAGCTGCTCCGGGTCCCGCCGTGCGCGCTGCAGCCCTTAGGGAGCTCAGCGCACTCTCCCGGGGCGCAGGTGTCTGTTAGTGCCCCAGGGAGCCTGAGGACATCCCCGCCCTCCTGGGGTCCTGTTCTAACTCCCTGCGGGCGCCTTTCCGCCCGGGAAGGTTGGTGCAGCTCCTGCTTCTCTGGGGCGGGGCTCTCCTGTCCTGGGGACACTCGCCCAGGCCTTAGCCCTGCTCTTCGCGGGGCCCCTCCCCCTTGGATGCCTTTTTTTCTTTATTTCTTTTTCCCCGTCTTCCTACCTTGATAGAAGCGCCAACTCTTCTCACTGTAGCATTCCAGCTGGTCTCTCTTTAAATCTCAGGCCGAATTCGTAGATTTTCAGGATGATTTGAAGGTTATCTAGGTAATTTGGTGGGGACAGGTGATTTGGGGACCCTACTCTTCGGCCATGTTGCCCCTCCTCTCCATAATTCGATTTTTTAAAAAATCAAATGCATGTGTCTTTTGTTCTGAAAACCCATAGTCTCCAAAAGAAAGCCCTAATAGATATGCCTGCAGGTACAAAACAATCCTCCCAAATGTCCCTTGTCTACAATTTCACCTCTTTAAAAAGTAGACAACAGTTACCATCTCTACTTTTTCACCTCCTGTACAACCCTTCATCTTGCCACAATCTCACTTTCGTCCCCAGAAACAGCTTCTGTTTTGCTCATGATACTTGAAAGCAAGAACCAGAATTTCTTTGTCCTTCAGAGTATAGCATAATAGTATCAGTGGACCTCACTGACATTTTATCAAATAGTGAATGGAGACCAAGAGAAGAGATGTGACTTTCTCAGAGTATGTGAACCTTTCATGAGCTTCAGCAAATATGTCAATGTTTTGGGACAACAGATGGAGAACAAAACAATGGAAAGGGCCTTATATTTCTTAGTTTGTGCTCCCAACACCTAGTGGGAGTGACCAGAGCCAGATTAAAAGAATACAATTATGGCATGAGTTCTGAGTCCTAATCAATCAGAGAAAATTAGTCTTATCTGCTTGGAAATGCATTTTGCTTCACTTAGCCATGTTACCAAGATCTCAGTAAAGCAACAAAATCTCCAGATTTCCCTTGATCGTTTTGTTACAATAGAATTATCTTACTTCATCCGCTCATTGACCAATAATAATGGGAAAGTATCCTGGAATAACTTACATGAAAGTTTACTTGCTTTCTGTCATGTCAGTCTAGAGCATTCTGAAGTTCTAACAGCATCTATTACATATGTAAATTATTAAAACTCCAATAATCAGGAAATCATGCCTGAGAAGGATATGGAATAAGTCTCTCCAGATCTACATCAAATCAGCTGTTAACTGCATCTCAGAGGATGTAGTTAAATGTAGTAAAATGTAGGAATACATTTTGTTTGCAAAGCCAGTTGGAACTCTCCCCCTTTGCTCTTAAAGAATTTTTTATTTGGAATCCCACTGTTCAGCACACCATCCAAAGGCACAGGTACACTTCCTTTAAGCAGGGTAAATCAAGTCCATTTATAAGCTCTTGAGCCAATGAACTTTCCCAGTAGGTTGCCACAGAGTCATTTAGCTCAAGCCTGTGTAATTGTGATACATCGAGACAATTTTCTACTGGAACACTGGGGTTCACTACAAAGTGCATGCCGGCACAGGTGCTGATGTAAGATTTGAAGGACTGGATGGCGTTTAAGTGAAATTTCTCCACAGGAAAATGTTTCTCTAAAGCTTGGAGTCATCCAAAGTTGGGAGAGTTTCAAAGGATGAGGAGTAAAGAATAACAGAGTTAATTAGGAGGGCTATTACCACTGGAAGCTTTAGGCAGGCAGAAACCTCAGTTAAACAGACTCCCAGACATAAATCATCAGCTCTTACCAGCTACATCGGCAATCTGCCAGGCTTTACAAAAGACACGGTTGGCTCCCCAAGTCACACCTCTTGAGACTCAGGAATAGAGGAAAATGAGGCACAGTAGCAGCTGAGATAGCCAAACTACTAGAGCAAAGGCTCCCAGGAGACTCAGTTATGCAGAGGAGGAAGCAAATAGCAGTTAAATCATTCTCCAATGGGGGTTTGTGCTGCACTATGTAGTGCACTTAAAATTGTACATATTTTTACAAATTTTCAATTAAGCAACTGGTTTCTTTGCTTCCCAATTTGGTACTCTTCAAGTGCTAGTTTCTCCTCTGGAAATTCTTCTGCCATATGTCTGTCGGTAGGGGCCATGACTATAGGAGCCACCTGGAGGTAGATAGGACTGCTGTAAGCAGGTTTAGGATTCTAGGCACACCCTTGTAGGAGATTACTTTGAGATTTGTTTACTACTTTCCTCAGATTTATTCCTCTTGGGAAGTTGTAGGCTGCCTCCTACCCCCAGGGCCTTCTTGTGACTGGGCTGTAGGACAGGCTTCTTTGAGCAGGCCTGCACTTGCTTTCATGTCACTAATAGCAGGATTGAATTTCTTCATGCTCTGTAAGAGTAAGAGTCTTCTAGAAGGAAAATGCTTGGCCCTCCCTCCTAGGCCCCTAAACACACACTACCCTTCCTTCTTTATCCTAGCTTCCTACAAACATTCTTTTTTTCATTATTCTTTTTCAACCTCAAGTATTACAACCATAATGAAGCCTTGAGCTCACATAGACATCTCCCCCTCTCTTGAGCAGCTATGGCACTTAGGGGAGCAATGTGGCATAGTGAGAAAAAAAGTTTAGAGTCAACAAGCTCATACATGAATGCCAGATTCAGAATTTACTACCCAGGTAACTTTGGAAAAGTCATTTAATCTCTTTGAAGCTCACGTCCCTCATCTGTAAAGTGAACATAACCACAGTCCCTACTTCATAAAGATTTAAAAGTATTAACAAAAATAGTAACAACTATCACTTATATTTGACTTACAATGTGCCAAACTCTTTTATAAATATGTTGCATGTATTAACTCACTTACTTCTGAGGCACAGAGAGGTTAAGATCACATAGCTGATGGGTGGAGAGAAGAGTTGAATCTAGGAAGTCCACAACCTTAACCTCTACATATAATGATATGCTATATGTACAAGACTTAACAAGGAGTCTAGCAAATAATGTGTGATAGAGAGGGATAAAGGGGCCCCACTGTGTTTGACCACAGGAAAAAGTATAATACATACCATAGAAGAATATAGAATTTGGAGCAGAAAGCAAAATCCCACATATGTCAGTTACTACCTATGTGACTAGGACAGAATTACTCTACTGCTCTGAACTTCAGTTTACTCGTCATTAAAGGGAAATAATGATAGCACTAACCTCTTATGATTGTTATGAGGAATCAGTGGCATGTAGTAAATGCTCAGAAAACACTGGTTTACTTCCTCATTGTTTGCATCCATCATTTGACATTACCTACACTGCCTCATATTGCTGCTTCTCTCTTCATCTCTGGGTCCTATCTCACCCAGTTTACAACAAGCGAAAGCTTATTGTAAGGACTAAGACTATACAGTAAACTTCTCTATAACCCTTTAGAACAATGCTATGCCAATACAAAGTTCTCATTTAATTAGATTTTTAACGTTCATTGAGTGTGTGCTTGGCCGGGCACTATGCTGGGTACTCAAATGCGTTATCCCCTTGAAGTCTCATAACTATTTCTTGTTTGTTGATGGATTTTATGCTTCCTGGCATATAATTCTACTGAAAAATGGAACATGTCCTGTTTGTTGAGACTAATTTCAATAGCTGAGGATAATTTCAGAATTTCCCAAGTTCTTTTGTTGGCTGGTAGAAATGAACCTTTCCTCAGCCTCCTTTCTAAATATCCTTGATTGGTGACATTTTCCAAACAATTGTCAGTGTTTGTGCAGGTGGGAGCCAGGTTCTTCCTCTGAGGCTCAGCTGTATGAATCACCTTGAGGTTCTTTTTCCTGGAAACTTCTACCTTCAGTTTTTTCTCACCCTTTTGTTTTATTCATCATATTCAAACCTCAGAGGACATTGAAAGCAGGGCTGCGTGACAATACTGACTCTTAGCATACATGGGGCCAAAGAGGACAAATTGCAAACTACATGTAAAGATATTAACCCTAGAGCTTTATTTGAATCAGCAGAAAAGCTGTAATGCAGACATGTTGAACCATGTATCTGTGCTCATTATTTTCATAATTGTAGCCTCATAATTGCTTCAGATAAAAAGCAGGGAGATAAAAATTCAACCATTGAATCATAAATAACCAACAAACACTGACTGTGTGGGAAATGCACTATACTAAGGATTTACTTTCCCAGACAAAAGAGTGAAAAGTGGCTTTGCTGCTACTGAATTCAAAGAAATTGAATTCAGCTTTTTCTGTAGTTCAGATTCCCAGCAAATAATTTACAGTGTAAATGCAGCAGAGATTTTTGCTGAAAAAATGGTTGTGTATTATGAATGGGGTATAAATTAAAAATACTCTGCTTTTTCTGAACCTACAAATAACTTCTTATCATGTCTCCCTCTGCAGTACAGTTTCATTTCCATGTATGGAAAGTGTTGCTTTGAAACAAAGCCATGGAAACTGGCATCTATTTGAGTGGTGTGAAATCACAAATGGGTGAAGGAGTGCAGCAATGCAATATGGTGCTTTAATTGAGTTTAGGCTAATACCACAACTTAGGAATATCAAATTCTATTACTTACATTAAGACTAATCTATTGGATGTAGCAGTTAGAGGAAGGAGAGATTAGAAGCCACACATTGAACTGGACCTGCATAAAGAGCTACCTACAGTTGCTGTCTTTATCCCCTTGGCTCCAGATGAAGATGTTAAGTACCTATCACCAGAATATCTGACAACTCAATAATCTAATTGGACCACTTCTAATTACTGAAACAGCCACCAATATTGGGTACCTATGATCCAACAGACACTATGTTACACATTTTGCTTTTTTTATTGCATTTAATCCTCACAACAGCCTTGCAAAGTAGATATTATGACCTTTACTTTATAGATTTGGCAACTGACAGGGAAGTTAAGTCACTTATTTATGATCACATGGCTTTAAATTGTACAGCAAGGATTGGACCAGGTCTGTGTGAATATAAAACCTATGCCCTTTCCAATGTCCAGTGCTGCCTCTCAGCTGTGTGAGAGGTAGAGACAGGAAGTGACAACTTTCAGCAATACTGCTGACCTATAGACTAAAAGAAGGTTCCACACCATCTCAAGAATCCCTTCCTCTGGGATGAAAGGGTGGTGAAAGGACAACATAATGATTACCTACATGAGCTCAGCTTTGGAAACACCTGGAAAAGCCCCACTTCTATCACTGCTAGTTGTGGGATCTTGGATAACGTACTTATCTCTGGGTCTTTGGTTTTCTCACCTGTAAAATGAGGGCAATAATGTTAGTAAATACCTCATAAAATTATAGTATGAACTAAAAGAGATCATACATGTAAATTATCTGACATAGTGTTTGGTATATACCAAGTGCTCAATAGATCTTTGCTGGGATCCCTGGGTGGTGCAGCAGTTTAGCGCCTGCCTTTGGCCCAGGGTGTGATCCTGGAGACCCGGGATCGAATCCCACGTCGGGCTCCCGGTGCATGGAGCCTGCTTCTCCCTCTGCCTATGTCTCTGCCTCTCTCTCTCTGTGTGTGTGACTATCATAAATAAAAATAAAAATTAAAAAAACATCTCAATAGATCTTTGCTATCATTATTAGCATATTATTTAATATTTTCACATATAAAGTAAAGAAATTCTCTATGCTCCATTTAGAGGTAAGCATGACTTGCACTCTAGCAAAAATGCAGCTGTGGCCTCTACCCATAGCACACCACGAGCTATGTTCCAACTATAAGACACAAGCTGTAGTCACAAGCTATATGCCAGGTATAAGGCTTACCAGAGGTAATAAGCTTCAGATTCTAAAAGATCTTCAAATGTGCCATGCCAGGGGAGAAAAACAAGTCTCAGATTTTTTAACTGAACATAAGATTTTTCTCCCAAAATAACCAAATTCACCTCATCAGCCCTTCAATTCATCTGCCTTAGGCATGTACTTAAATTCCAGAATCCTTTACTTTAGCCATGGTCCCTGAGAACCTCTTCATTTGGTCATACCTAAAATGGGTTTTTAAAGTCCCCTTCACATTAGCCTTTTTTGTTTTTATGAAACTCTGTTCCATTTCAAACACTTTGCAAATAATCAAATGGTTAGATAACTTACCTCATATTGTATGAACACCCAAGTTTCTCGCCCCCACACTGAAATATTTAGTGTGCATGTACTGCACAGTCATACTTATCATTTATTTTTAATCACAATAGGCTTATTTTTGCCATAAAGCAATTGTAGCTTTTATTTCAATAAGGTAAGCAGAACCAGTGCTTATAAAGAATTAATTCCATCCCCAGGGTCAAACAGCTTAGCAAGATAGAGTCAAATGGCCAATTTATGTTTAAAAAATATGTTTTAAAAATATCCCACATGTTAAAGGAAACATAAGAAGAAATGTAAAGTACTTGGAAAAGTGAAGGATTTCTCTAATTTTATTACAGCTGGAACCAGACATTAAGTCTTTAGGAAAGGGGAAGTCATTTTATGATACCACCCCTTCAAAGCTGTAGAACCATTTAAGTAGTGATCTGTTTTCCATAGCAGCTCCCTAGAAATAAAGAGGGGGTGTCATATGACACTTTGGTACCCTAAAAGTGGTAGGCAAACCAAATTTACTTAATGGGAATCCCCACAACCTCACTCTCTGGCCCAGCCCAAAGAACATCTTTCAGTTGTTCCAATGTTCTGTACTCTTTTATTCATCCAAGACTTCACATTAGCTATTCCCTCTGCCTACAATATTCTTATCCTGCTATTTCATTTGTTTTACTCTTTATCATCTTTCTCACCTAAAATGTCATTCTGTCAAAAAGCTTTCCCTGACTGCCCCCTCTCCATAAATCTTGGTTGTTTGATACTGCTATATGTGATTAGAAAACCATCCCTGAAAAAAAAAAAGAAAACCATCCCTGTCAAAGAACATATCATATTACACTGATAATAATTGTTTATTTGCTTGCTTAATCATTTGTATTAAACTATAAGCTCAATACAATAGAGACAATGTGTTTCTTTTTCACCATTGTATCTCAGTACCTAGCACAATGCCTAGTAAATAAGTATTTATTGAATCAAATTGAAAATAATTGTTTTTGAACTTCCATAGATACAAAAATAGTAAACTTATGATTTGGAAATTTAGCCTTCTCTGGCTATATAATGTTGCAGTTATGAGCTAGATTGTAGAGTTAGCCAACTACACTATAAGTTTTCTAAGAGCAGTTACCATGACTTTCATATACCCAGCAAATTAGTGTTGAAGACACAATGGGAGCTCAGTAAATATTTAATCAATGAACGAATGAAAGAATGAACAAATAGCTCTCATTTTAGACTTTCTCCCAATCAGGAAAATCTCATGTCCTTTGTGTGTAAGATAATCTCCACTAGGATCCTAACACAAAAAATTTACTTCCTCCATTAACCCTCCTTTAATCCCCACTATGCCCTTAAACAGAAAGCTTAATCCCAACCCAAATGAATACAGAAGGCAAACCTATAAAATGTGAGTACTACATGAAGTTTAGAAGGAATAGTCAATAGGATAGGCAACCAAATCAGGATTCAAAATGATCTCAACAAACCAGATAAAATGTCTAAACCAGAAAGACTCAATTGAACTGAAATATGTATTAAATCCAGATTTAGATTCAAAATAACAATTTCACAAGTATAGGATAGAGAGAGACTGGTCCCAACAAATATACCTGGGGATTTTAGTTGGCCTCAGGATCAATATGAGCCAGCAGTGGGATGTGACTGCTAAAGATGCAAGCGCAATCTAAAGGTACACTAAGTATTTTGTCCAGTTCACAAAAAACAATGGTCCCATCCTACCTTGTTCCAGTACAACCACATCTGTGGTATTATTTTTCAACATTTTAAGAGAAACATGTACAAACAAGAATAAGTTCAGAATAAATTAACTAGAGTGGTGAAAGAGTACAGAAAACACAGTATATGATAGGTAGGTGAAGGACCTGGGGACATTTGCACTGAGAACAGAAAATATGGGATCAAGGAATGTAGAAACTCTGGGCAGAAGGATAGGAACAAGAGGTAAGGAGTGGGGAGGGGATATATAATTTCAATAAGTCCCACAAATGAATCTAATACACACACAGTCTACCATGCCCATCCCCTATAAATAGTTGAATCCCCTGCTCAACCCCCTACTGCATCACTGGAAAAATTTAAACAGAAACTGGACACCCACTGTCAAGAATGTTAAAAACCAAAGTAATTTTTAGAATCAGATGTTGGAGATGTCCTGAATAATGCCTCCAGGTTGTGAAGATACTATGATTTTATGTTCTTCGCTGAGTTCCTAAATCATCTAGCTTATCCTATTCCTCTGGCAATTACTATTCATTTCCCCAGACAGTATTTATATAAGAACTTTGTGAGAGTGGATTCTATGCATACAATTTGAAGCAAAGTATGTTGTCAAATATTTACTGAGTAAATGAATCCTTCAATTGTAAAAAATATTAAGGCTTCAGAAAATCAAATGTTAAAAACATTTACTGGGAAAATACAGGATGTGGATTAAGAATGCCTGGATTCGGGGATCCCTGGGTGGCTCAGTGGTTTAGTGCCTGCCTTTGGCCCAGGGCGTGATCCTGGAGACCCGAGATGGAATCCCACGTCGGGCTCCCGGTGCATGGAGCCTGCTTCTCCCTCTGCCTCTCTCTCTCTCTCTCTCTCTCTGTGTGTGTGTGTGTGACTATCATAAACAAATAAAAAAAATTAAAAAAAAAGAATGCCTGGATTCTAGACCTAGTTCAATCATATATTAGCTTTTTGTCCTTGGGAAAGTCATTTAAGAAATTAAGTAATATCTGTTTTTTCATCTGTAGAATAATAATAATAATGACTACCTTAGCTATCACATGAAGTAATAATTAAATGAAGCAGAATATGATAAACTGTAAGGTGTAGAAGTATTTCAAAAACTAAGAACCAGGCACCATTTAACCCACTGGCCTATGAATAAATGGTTAACTACCTCTTTCAGATTTCATTGATATCAATACCAAAATTACTCCTTTTTAAAATATGTATATTTTTTATTGGAGTTCGATTTGCCAACATATAGTATAACACCCAGTGTTCAAACCATCAAGTTCCCCCCTCAGTGCCCGTCACCCAGGCACCCCATCTCTGTACCCGCCTCCTCTTCCACCACCCCTTGTTCATTTCCCAGAGTTAGGAGTCTCTCATGTTCTGTCACCCTTGCTGATTTTTCCCACTCATTTTCTCTCCTTTCCCCTATAATCCCTTTCACTATTTTTTATATTCCCTGTATGAGTGAAACCATATAATGCTGGTCTTTCTCCGACTGACTTACTTCACTCAGCATAATACCCTCCAGTTCCATCCATGTTAAAGCAAATGGTGGGTATTTGTCATTTCTAATGGCTGAGTAATATTCCATTGTATACATAAACCACATCTTCTTTATCCATTCATCTTTCGGTGGACACCGAGGCTCCTTCCACACTCTGGCTATTGTGGACATTGTTACTATAAAAACTGGGGTGCAGTTATCTTGTTTTTTTCACTGCACCTGTATCTTTGGTGTAAATCCCCAGTAGTGCAATTGCTGGGTCATAGGGTAGCTCTATTTTTAACTCTTTGAGGAACCCCCACACAGTTTTCCAGAGTGGCTGTGCCAGTTTACATTCCTACCAGCAGTGCAAGAGGATTCCCCTTTTTCCACATCCTCTCCAACATTTGTTGTTTCGTGTCTTGTTAATTTTCCCCATTCTCACTGGCATGAGGTGGTATCTCATTGTGGTTTTGATTTGTACTTCCCTGATGGCAAGGGATGCGGGCATCTTCTTATGTGTGTGTTGGCCATATGTGTCTTCTTTGGAGAAATTTCTGTTTATGTCTTTTACCCATTTCACGATTGTATTGTTTATTTCTGCGGTGTTGAGTTTAATAACTTCTTTATAGATCTTGGATACTAGATCTTTGTCTGATGTGTCATTTACAAAACTCTTCTCCCATTCTGGAGGTTGGCTTTGAGTTTTGTTGACTGTTTCTTTTACTGGGCAGAAGATTTTTATCTTGATTAAGTCCCAATAGTTCATTTTGGCTTTTGTTTCCCTATCCTTCATAGATGTATCTTGCAAGAAGTTGATATGGCCAAGTTGAAAAACGGTGTTGCCTGTGTTTTCCACTAGGATTTTAATGGATTCTTGTCTCACATTTAGATCTTTCATCCATTTTGAGTTTATCTTTGTGTATGCTGTAAGAGAATGGTCTAGTTTCATTCTTCAGCACGTGGCTGTCCAATTTTCCCAGCACCATTTTTTGAAGAGACTGTCCTTTTTCCAGTGGATAGTCTTTCCTGCTTTGTCGAATAACAGTTGACCATAGAGTTGAGGACCCATTTCTGGATTCTCTATTCTCTTCCATTGATCTTTGTGTCTGTTTTTGTACCAGTACCACACTGTCTTGATGATCATAGCATTATAGTACAACTTGAAATCTGGCATTGTGATGCCCCTGGCTCTGGTTTTCTTTTTCAATATTCCCCTGGCTATTCAGGGTATTTTTTGATTCGACACAAATCTTATTATTTTTTCCAACTGTGTGAAGAAAGTCCATGGTATTTTGATAGGGATTGCATTAAACGTGTAAATTGCCCTGGGTAACATTGACATTTTCACAATATTAATTCTGCCAATCCATGAGCATGGAATATTTTTCCATCTCTTTGTGTCTTCCTCAATTTTTTTCAGAAGTGTTCTGAAGTTTTTAGGGTATAGATCCTTTACCTATTTGCTTAGGTTTATTCCTAAGTATCTTATGCTTTTGGGTGCAATTGTAAATGGGATTGACTCCTTAATTTCAATTTCTTCAGTATCATTGTTAGTGTATAGAAATGCCACTGATTTCTAGGCATTGATTTTGTATCCTGCCACATTGCCGAATTGTTGAATGAGTTCTAGCAATCTTGGGTTGGAGTCTTTTGGGTTTTCTATGCACAGTATCATGTCATCTGTGAAGAGGGAGAGTTTGACTTCTTTGCCTGTTTGAATGCCTTTTATTTCTTTTTGTTGTCTGATTGCTGAGGCTAGGACTTCTAGTACTATGTTGAATAGCAGTGGTGAGAGTGGACATCCCTGTCTTGTTCCTGATCTTAGGGGAAAGGCTCTCAGTGTTTCCCCATTGAGAATGATATTTGCTGTGGGCTTTTTGTAGATGGCTTTTAAGATGCTGAGGAATGTGTCTTCTGTCCCTACACTCTGAAGAGTTTTGATCAGGAATGGATGCTGTATTTTGTCAAATGCTTTCTCTGCATCTATTGAGAAGATCATATGGTTCTTGTTTTTTCTCTTGTTGACGTGATCTATCACATCAATTGTTTTAAGAGTGTTGAACCAGCCTTGCATCCCAGGGATAAATCCCACTTGGTCATGCTGAATAATCTTCTTTTTTTTTTTTTTAAATTTTTATTTATTTATGATAGTCACAGAGAGAGAAAGAGAGAGAGGCAGAGACATAGGCAGAGGGAGAAGCAGGCTCCATGCACCGGGAGCCTGATGTGGGATTCGATCCCGGGTCTCCAGGATCGCGCTCTGGGCCAAAGGCAGGCGCCAAACTGCTGCGCCACCCAGGGATCCCTGAATAATCTTCTTAATGTATTGTTGGATCCTATTAGCTAGTATCTTGTTGAGAATTTTTGCACCTGTGTTCATCAAGATATTGGCCTATAAGTCCCTTTTTTGGGGGTCTTTGTCTGGATTTGGAATTAAGGTGATGCTGGCCTCATAAAACAAGTTTGAAAGTATTCCGACCCATTCTATCCTTTGGAACAGCTTTAGTAGAATAGGTGTTATTTTTCTTTAAGCATTTGATAGAATTCCCCTGGGAAGCCATCTGTCCCTAGACTTTTGTGCCTTGGGAGGTTTTTGATGACTGCTTCAATTTCCTCCCTGGTTATTGGCCTGTTCAGGTTTTCTATTTCGTCCTGTTCCAGTTTTAGTAATTTATGGTTTTCCAGAAATGCATCCATTTCATCTAGATGCCTAAGTTATTGGTGTATAGCTCTCATAATACATTTTTAAAATTGTTTGTATTTCCTTGGTACTCATTGTGATAGCTTCTCTTTCATCCATGTTTTTCTTAATTTGAGTCTTTTTTGTTTTTAATAAGGCTGGCTGGGGGTTTATCTATCTTATAAATTCTTTCTAAAAACCAACTTCTGGTTTTGTTGATCTATTCTACAACTCTTCTGGTCTCTATTTCATTGAGCTCTGCTCAAATATTTACTGTCTCTTCTTCTGTTTGGTGTAGGTTTTATTTGCTGTTATTTCTCCAGTTCCTCTAGGTCTGAGGTTGGTTTGTGTATTTGAGTTTTTCCCAATTTTTTGAGGAAAGCTTGTATTGTGAAGTATTTCCCTCTTAGGACTGGTTTTGCTGTATCCCAAAAATTTTGAATGGTTGTATCTTCATTTTCCTTAGTTTCCATGAATCTTTTTAATTTTCTCTAATTTCCTGGTTGACCCATTCATCTTTTAGTAGGATGATCTTTAACCTCCACGTGTTTGAGTCTCTTTGAAATTTCTTCTTGTGATTGAATTCAAGTTTCAAAACATTGTGGTCTGAAAATATGCAGGGGACAATCACAATCTTTTGGTATCAGTTGAGGTCTGATTTGTGACCCAGTATGTGGTCTATTCTGGAGAAAGTTCCAATGTGTGTTCATTGCATTCAGATGGAAAGTTCTGTATATATCTGTGAAATTTATCTGGTCCAGTGTATCATTTAAAGCCCTTGTTTCTTTGGTGATGTTGTGCTTAGAACATCTGTCATTTGCAGAAAGTGCTGTGTTGAAGACTCCCAGTATAAGTGTTTATTATTATCTAAGTATGTCTTTACTTTGGTTATTAATAGATTGATATAATTGGCAGATCCCACATTAGGGGAATAAATAGACATGATTGTTAGATCTTCTTGTTGGATAGACCCTTTAAGTGTGATATAGTGTCCCCTTCATCTCTTACTACAGTCTTTGGGATAAACTTCAATTTATCTGATATAAGGATGGCTACCCCTGCTTTCTTTTGAGGACCATTTGAATACTAAATGGTTCCCCAACCTTTCATTTTGAGGCTACAGGTGTCCTTAGGTTCTAAAATGAGTCTCTTGTAGACAGCAAAGAGATGGGTCTTGGTTTTTATCCAGTCTGAAACCCTGCATCTTTTGATGGGATCATTTAGCCCATTCATGTTCAGAGTTACTATTGAAAGATATGAATTTAATGTCATCATGATACCTATTCAGTCTCTGTTTTGTGGGATTATTTCTTTGGGCTTCCTCTTTCTTTTACAGGGTCTCCCTTAATAATTCTTGCAGAGCTGGTTTGGTGGTCACATATTCTTTCCGTTTCTGCCTATCTTGGAAGCTGTTTATCTCTCCTTCTGTTTTGAATGAGAGCCTTGCTGGATAGAGTATTCTTGGATGCATGTTCTTCTCATTTAGTACCCTGAATATATCATGCCATCCCTTTCTGGCCTGCCAGGTCTCTGTGGAGCGGTTTTCCGTTAACCTGATATTTCTCCCCATATAAGTTAAGAATCTCTTATCTCTCACTGGTTTAAGGATTTTCTCTTTATTTTTGGAATTTGCAAGTTTCATTATTAAATATTAAGATGTTGAATGGTTTTTATTGATTTTGGGGAGGAGACCTCTCTATCTCCTGGTTCTGAATGCCTGTTTCCCTCCCCAAATTAGGGAAGTTCTCAGTTATGATTTGTTCAAATAATCCTTCTGGCCCTCTGGCCCTCTCGGCATTTTCTGGAACTCACATTATACGTATTATGATTTCTCTCTTTTTTTTTTTCCTCAGCTTCCTTCCTTGCCATCAACTTGTCTTCTATGTTGCTCACTCTTTCTTCTACCTCATTAACCCTCATTGTTAGGACCTCCAATTTGGATTGCATCTCATTTCATTGATTTTTAGTTTTGGCCTGATTAGATCTAAATTCTGCAGTCATGAAGTTTATTGAATCCTGTATGCTTTTTTCCAGAGCCACCAGTAGCTCTATAATTTGCTTCTGAATTGACTTCCTGACATTGAGTTGTAATCCACATTCTGTAACTCTGTGGCAGAGAGTACTGCTTCTGCTTTTTTTTGTGGTGAATTCCTCCTTCTAGTCATTTTTGTCAGTGCAGAGTGGCTGTATAAGTTGGCTGAGTCAAGAAAATCAACCATGACCTAAGTAAATTTCACCCTATGTGATTCTGATGAGGGCAGAGACCAAATAATGAAAACAAAGATCAGAACAAAATAAAACACAAGGACCACTAAAGTGAAAAACGTATTTTAAAACAAAGTAGTAAAAAATAAAAATCCAAGAATCCCAAAGATGAAGAAAAAAAGTAGGAAAGAAGAGAAAAAAGCAAAAGGAAAAAGGAAAAAAGAAAAAAGACGAAAAAAGAAAAAGAGGGGACAGATTTGTGGGTGGTGGTGGTGTAGAAGTTGTAGTGGAGGGAGAATGTAGTCTACCTCAGGGGTCCTAGAGGGTGATCCTCTTGGTTCTGAGTGTATGACTTCTGTATGTTAGATGCTCAGTCCCAACTTTATATAAACCAGCAATACTTGTAGAAAGGCCCACCATTGACCACCAAAACATAAAAGAGATCAAAGAGGGGGGCAGAATGGGAATGAAGAGAGAATATAATCTCACAGAATGAACCAGCACGGTATACCACTTGTTTCTGGGTGCATGCTGGTCATGTTTTAGAAGGTATTAACTTCCGCCATTGTAGAACAAAATGAGGCAGAGAAAACAAAAAGAAAACAAAACAAAACAGATTTCATATATCTCCCAAAATTAAATCAAGTATGTTGAAGGAAATCTAGAAGTGGAGAATATATGTAAGACATGTAAATATAGAAATATGAAAGTCAAAAAGGAAGAAACTTAAAAATGAAGATGTGGTAAAATATTGTAGTTAAGGTGGGAAAAGAGAAAAAATATTAGAAATTTTAAGTCTAATATAAAAATGAGTTGTAATGGAAAAAGGAAAAAGAAAGTGGGGGTACCCTTTAGTTCTACATACTATAAATCCCTCAACTTCCCCTGGAGCTTTCCAGTGCTGTTTGGTCAAGAACTCGCTCTTCCCCTGTCCTTCCAGCTGGTCATCTGGGGGAGGGGCCTGCTGTGCTGATTCTCAGGTATATGTGCCTGGACAGAGCTGCCCCACCCCTGCCGGGTGCCAGGCTCAGTGAGTGCTGTTGACCCCGTGAGGCCCCTGTTCCCTGGAGGCCCTGCCTCTCCCAGGCACAGGGTGAAACAAGGAGAAAGAACAACAAAGATGGCGGCCAGGTCTCCAGCTCTGGAGTCGGCTCCCACGGCAACTACCGCAGTCTCCCAGTCCGCACTGGCCTAGATGCTTCCGGGCGGCAGGGTGCGCTGATCTGCACAGCTCCGGGGTGCCCCGCGGCAGGGGAGTCTTCACTGTCCTGTGCCCTCCAGGCCTCCGCCTGTCAGCGGTGGGGAGCGCAGGATCCTGGGCTGCGTCCCCTCGGTGCCCTGGGATCCGGGGCCTGTGCTGCTGGAATCGCGCTCCCGGGCCACCGTTCCCGAAGGCAGCAGGGCGCAGCCACCTCCGACTGGAGCCCCCTCCCGAGATCCTGAGGCCCCGCCTGGGCGCGCTCCAGCCCTTGACCGAGATCGGCCCAAGGAGTGCAGCGCGCTCTCCTCCGGGGCAGCACTTCCTCTATTAGTGACTCCGGGAGACTGGAGGCTCCCCTGCCCCTCCTGTGGTTCTGCCCGGTTTCCCTGCTGAGCGCCTTTTCATCCGGGAAGAATCCGGTGCGGATTTTTTAAAGTTCCCGCTTCTCCGGGGCTGGGCTTTCCTGTCCCAGAGGCTTTCACCACCCGCCCATAGCCCGGCTCCTCGCAGGGCCCCTCCCCCACTTAATTCTTTTTTATTTTTATTTTTTTCTGCCTCCTACCTTGCTAGAAGCGAAAACTATTCTCTCTGTAGTGTTCCAGCTGTTCTCTCTTCAAATCTCAGGTCAAATTCGTGGTTTTCAGGATGGTTTGAAAGTTATCTAGGTAAGCTGGTGGGGATAGGTGACTTGGGGACCCTCCTCCTCCACCATCTTGCCGCACCCTCTCAACATAACTCCTTATACCGCCCACCTCCCACCCTCATTCCAAGAGTACATAACCCTTTCTGATGCCATTTGGACCTTCCTATGAGGCCCTATTCTCCCTGCTTGTAAATATGAGCACAAGGAACCTCTTAACAGTGTTTTGAGATAATAGAAACCATTTGGTAATGGAAGATGGCTGGTACCTAGGTAACCTTTGTAGCCTTTTAAGAACTCCTTCCTACCTTCCTACCCTCTTAACTCCTAGCCAAGGTCCCAAATTTCTTCCTCCTACCTCTATGGTAATGAGGACAGCCATTACAACATCCCACAACTTTCCTCTCTCAAACAGCCCCCTTGAGCCTCACTCCCCTTCCTCTTTATTTCAGTAATTTACTTTTTTCAGCTGGCTTCTGAATAACTATTGCCCTAAAATTCTGTGAACAAAATCTGGACTAAAGTGCTAAAAGTTGATACTGTGTCTCTTCCCCTTCCTTCCCTGGGAGAGAAGATAAGAAACAAACACCTTATTATCTCAAAGGAATGAATTACTGGGGTATAAAATTACCATTATTTGGGGATACTGAACCCTTTATGGAATCCTTCACATATTTTCACTTAGGCAACAGACTATTCTGAAAAGAAATGCCTCCTCCAGCCCATCTCTGCTCTGTGAGCCAGTCACCTTTTAATCTGTGATTAGGTGTACATAGTTGGCCACGTAATTCAGTCTTGCACTTGAAAAAGTAGGTAGCTGATAGCACTGAGTTCCCAGGGATCTGTAGGTTGTGGTGTGAACACTGATAATAAAGTGAGGATGTGTGCCCCTTCAATTCCTCCTCTTCATGATTTTCCTAGGTAAAGGTGGCACATATTGAGTCATTTGTAATGCAATGTAAATTTGTGCATTTGAGGCTCCACATAGTAACTGGATTCTCTGACTGACTCTAACTCAACAAAAATATTTAAAGTGATGTGAAGAGGCAACCTCTTCACAAAAATTTTGTGCTAAAAAAATTAAAAACTGTGCTAAAGCCCCTGGCAAGGTTTCATATTTAGACACTAATACAATTTAAACAATTTTCACAACCATTTGACTTAGGAAATCATTCTTTGTATTTAACTTCTCCCTCCACTTATTCTTTTAAAGTCAAATAGATAATGGAAGAATAAATTAAATCAATGCAACCAGTCATATACCTCAAATCACATTCATCTCTTTATATAGACAGGCACAGCCCTAAACTTACATAAGTTGTTCCAGACAAATTTATTAAGCTAGAGTTTGCAGTAGCATCTGCTATGAGAAAAAAAATCATGTTTCATTTAAAATTTTGCCATAAATCATATTTTAAAGTCTTGTCATAATATATGGACTGTGATATAAAAAAGTCCTTCTCATTTCATGTTCTATGGTAGGACTGTAGGGAATCATGAACCAAACTTACAAGATCCCTATTCTAGCTTCACCTCTATCACAAACCAGTTGCAGGTCCCAAAGCAAATTATTTTCCCTCTCTGGGCCCCCATTTATTTATTCAACTGTAAAATGAATATAGTTGGATTAAATCAACTGTTCCCAAGTAGCAGTCCATAGACAGGTACCAGTCAGTGATGGAATATTTACCAGTCATTCCTGAGCAAAAATGAGATAAAGACAACGAAGTAAGTTTTTCATTAAGATAAATTTATTCAGTTTTTAAAATTCTGAACTTAAGCATTTATTGGTATAGGACCACATAAGGCCATTATTTTTTTTACCTGGTGATAATAGAAATGGTAATATTTTTCTTTAATAATGTCTCTAGTTGTAAAAATTCAAAGTTAGCAAAACTTCTTAGTTCTCATGTTTTGATTTTTTAATATTGTTGGTATATTACAATAAAAAATTGTATGGTATCTAAAATTCCTTCAAGCTCTAAAATTCCTAGGATTATGCTTCCTATAATCCTTTCTTGCCCAAACTTTGCCATCTCTTTAGAGCCACATTCAAGTTTTGTCTTAGGATCCACACTATTGAGTACCCATTTCAGAAGTATTTCTAAGAGATATTAGAGGAATTTGTTAAAACCTGGTGGATCTTGTTTACTACCTCAGGCCAAATCCCAATGAACTTCAATCTATAATATCCAAATGTTGGTCACTTTCAATATTTGAGGATCCAACTGTGGTTAATGTTATTTTGAGAGAGGGAGAAAGAAAGTGAAAGGAGAGGAAGAAAGCGGGAGAGAGAGATGGAGAGGGAGAGAAGACAAACAAGAAATTCACATTCCATCTATCCAAGAGATTTTGGGATGCCAGGCATCCCTCCCTGCAACATGAAGCTTTGCCTTTCTTGGTACCAATCTAAAAAGTTTACCCAAGCTACCCTCACTGCTGTCATCACAGATCCCTTTTAATCCACAGTGATGCCACTACCGCATGTAGATGCAAAGGTTTGTGATTTTCAGAAACCTTTTCTAGACTTCATCTATTTAGAGCTATTCTATATAAGCTGAGATTACTACCTGAGGAAGACAGATCATTGGCATCAAATATATTGCATAAAATCAAAAAATAGTAACTACTAACACAGAAAGAGTCTATATTATCCTGATTTAAAGTAGTCTTTATAAAAATGCCCAAGATAATGAGTTTTTATTGTGGTTTTTTTTGTGTGTGTATTTGTTTGGTTCATGTGTGTTTGCATGTGTGTGTATGTATGTGTGACATGGCACATTTTTTAAAAACATAGTTCCTGGTCAAGATTTTCCTGGCTGTATTGGTGACAAATTAAGCCTGAATGTTTTTTGTTTTTGAGAATACTTCTCCCAAAGAGAATTTCTAGAAAGTTGGAGAACATTAGGCTCATGGATGGGCCAAGGAGTTTAAAAAAAAAAAAAGAAAGAAAAGAAACCTGAAATGAGGTAATACTGGGAGTGAAATTGGCAGAAAAAGGGGCTCTTTGATGTCATGTTTCAAAGACATTTGAAACGATCAGGAGTCTCCTTAATGCAGAGCCTTTGAAACCAAAATTGCACTTCAGGTTGGAAGCAATATTATAAAAGAAAGAGCTTCCATGAATTACCCTGTTCTGAGGCAGTGAAGATTATCTTAAAAGCTAGTGAATAGTAGAGTTTCTTGCCAGTGACTGCAACCTGTCAGCTTTTCATTCTTTGCTCCCTTCTGCCATACAGTGAAGGAAAGAATAACCAGAATCAACAGGGTATTTTGTTACAAGGTGGCCCTATAGAATATCAGCCAGCACAGTATTAACTGTCCCCACGCAAACTAGCATGTCTGATCACTGTAGCTAATTCAGAAAGTGAATTTAATTTCAGACATTGGTGACTAAATAAAGGCTATAACAGTCTATAGATAGAGTGCAGTCAGGTTGGGGGCTACTGCTTGACTCAGAAGTCAGGTTATTGTTCAGAGATAGCCAGTGTTCTCCAAAGAGAGCTCAAGTATGTCTGATTGTGTCTCCAATTTAAGGTTTATAATGTTTTTAATTATGCAAAACTACTGATTAGAAAGACAACTGTCGCAGCAAAGAATAAAAAGCATGTTAACAACTTGACTGTATTATCATATTACCAGGAGTATATAACAGACAAAAAAAACTTTCCATTGAAGATCCAGTGATCTCAAGAGAACAAGAGAATTGTTTCTCCCACAGGAACCCTGCCAAACAGATCAATCCACTGCCCATAAGCTAACTTATAACAAAATGTAAGTGGTTCTTATTGAATATCCATGAATCAAGTTTTCAGGCCCAACCTGATTGCTCAAGTTGAAGGATGGGTCCTTCCAGCCCTTCTTATAAGAAACTGAAAAGTGCAATGGACCCATAATACAGCTTTTATAACATCTGACCCTCTTTCAGGATATATCCTATAAAAATCTTTCTGAGTTAAGAGTCTACCATCCAGTCATGAAATAGAGATTTTTCTTAAGTAATCTTTTCAGCTTCCTCAGAAAAGAAACTTGTCAGTCAGGTTGATCAAAGTATCTACTATGCCAGCAAAGTCCACTTTACCATCAAGCAGCCACTTGGCAACATTTCAAGGCTTGTTCCAGAATAGCTGGAAGCAATACTACTCTTGGATTATAAAATCAGAGAATACTTACAGTTCCAATGAAACTGGAGTTGGCTATCCCAGATCCCTTAAGGAGAAGAAATTACCATTTATTAACGTCAATGAATCATGTTGTTCAAACAACTCTGAGGACATAGAAAAATGCACCTACATCTGTACACCCAGAAAACGTCTTCAACTCTATGCTGTAAAAAAAGATTATTGGTAAAGAAAATACTTAAATTACCCCTATAGCATCTCAGCAAAACACCAAATGGCTAAACTAATGGAAACTAAAACATTTCAATGACTAAACTAATGGAAAAAAAGATATATCAACATGTGGTCATGAGATATGTATTGAGCTAATTATTATAACCCCTCTCACCAACACTTTTATCATATATTGAGCAACTATCAAAGTACCAAAAAAAAAAAAAAACACCCAGAAGGTAAGCAGCAAAACAAGGTGTGGTCTGGCTAGTCAGAAGTCTGGGTGGTTATTCCCAAGTAATTAAAAGCTGGCTTAAACATTCATAGATTATAACTTTACATGTAAGGCCAGCTCCTGACTAACTTTAACTAGCTTTTTAATTCTCTTCTTCTAGCCAGACTCTCACCCAGTCACTTGATGCTATGATAAAGATGCTAAAGACTTTTTCATTTCTGATTAACTAAATGCTAATATACTACCTCTCTACTTCTGCATATTTTGAAATATTTTGAAAGAGGATTTTAGTGGACAACTTACCTTCAAAGATAAGCACACCAATAGTGGGATAGGAGATAGCCTAGTTTAAGTAAATGTCTCTAAAAATGAACCAAAAATTTAGCTTTATCTGCAACTCACTGATGTACCTTGAGAAAGTTACTTTTCTCTCATATTTTCTTCTCAATGGAAGCAATGGAAGTTTTGAACTAAATGACTTATAACTACACTTCCAGTATAGACAGTCTATATTAACTTTGGTCAGAAGAGACTAGGAGTTAAGATGGTAGTGAAGTAGGGAGACGCTAAACTTGCATAATCCCTCAAATACAGCTAGATAAATATTAAATCATTCTGAACACCCAAGAAATAAATCTGAGGACTAAGAGAACAAACTTCACATCTACAGGTAAAAAAACAAAACAAAACAAAAACAAAAAACAGCCACATGATGGAAGGTAGGAGCTGTGAAGAGTTGCTTTGAGGGTACAAAGGGAGAAAATATGAGAAAGAAAAAGTGAAAGCAGCATGTAAGGGATTGCACTAGAAAACTCTTCCCCAAAACCATTGGCTGGGAAAAGGAAAGAGGCTTTAAAAAAAACTTTTTTTAAAAAAAACTTGTGGTTTTTATAAGCAACAGAGCTCAAAGTCTGAAGTTTAGAAATCTGCGTCATCACTGGGTACATGCCTGGTGGGTTTAGCGGTGCTCCAGTGGGGAAGGAGTGCAGAGGCCTGGGAGTGGGCAGTATGGTCTGAGGATCCCCTGGGTCACATAGGGAGAAACAGTTCCCCTGCTTGGAATGCATCTGGGAGAGGTGGCACAGCCTCTCCAGGAACAAAAAAACTGGTGGTGCCAATGTGCTGCCCTGTTGACTAGCATAGGATCAAAGACACTGGCTGAGGGCAGCAAACATTGGTGCTAGCTTTCTGTTGTGGCTTACCATAAACTCTGAACCACTGTGGGACATGCAACCACTTTTCTGGGACAAATCAGACCCAGCCACAGCACAAGACCCTTCCACAAGAGGATCAGCACAGGTCCCTAAAATCTGAAGTTTTGAAACCCAGTCACGCACCTAAGAAAAAACAAAGGAGTACTATGCCACCTGGCAGGCAGATAGCTCAGACGCAGGGTGAAGGCAGGGACATGACAGAAGCTTGGGACAAGCAGGATGATTGCCTGCTCTTCTGTGAGGGCTTCATGAAGAGTAGCAGGCACAAACTCCCCACTCCCAGGACAAGAGAGCAGGGTGGCACCATTTCCTTCCTCCACCCATATGCACTGACCAAATTCAGTGAAAAACACAGCACCTCCCAGTGGAGGCTGGAGAGGCTCACACCAAGTCTTGCCCCACTGTGCCCTGCAGGTGTATCTCTATTAAGGCAAGTCTGCCTGAGAATCCGTGTAGCAGTCCCCTCCCTCAGAAGATCAGCACAAACCCCTCACATGCACCAAGACTACTAATCATAGAGTGCTACAGAGCTTCAGCTCTAGGGGGAATAGGATCTAGATTCTTTGGGTTTTGTTTTGTTTTGTTTTTTGGAGAGATCTGGCTTCTTTAAACAAACAGACCAAAACACAGCTAGTTAAAACTTGCCACATGGTGGACAAGGTCTGAACAACCCCCACTGCGGGTAAAGAGAATCTCTGCAAAGGTTTGACCTGACAGAAGGAGCAGCCAAAACACAAAAGCAGAGTGCACATTCTGAAAATCTGAAAAACCTCCTGAAGCACCAGGCCCAAGACTGGTATAGGTATTCTTCTTAATACAAGCATTAATCTCAGGAGCAGGAATATAGCAGACTGTCCTAACAAGCGCACGCGCGCGCACGCACACACACACACACACACACACACACACACACAGATACCTAGACAAAATGACAAGATGGAGGAATTCACCCCAAAAGAAAGAACAGAAAGAAGTAAATGCCAGGGATTTAATCAATACAGATATAAGTAAGATGTCTAAACCAGAACTTAAAACAACAATCATAAGGATACTAGCTGGGCTTGAGAAAAGCATAGAAGACATTAGAGAATCCCTTACTGCAAAGATAGAAGAACTCAAAACTAGTCATGCAAAAATAAACAATTGATAAGTGAGTTTCAAAGCTGACTAGATGCAATAACAATGAGGATGGACAAATCAGAGGAATGAATCAGTGATATGGAAGGTAAAATTATAGAAAACAATGAAACTGAAAAGAATAGAGAAAGAAAGGTATTGGATTGTGAATGTAGACTCAGTAACTCCTTAAAGTGTAATAACATCTGAATCATAGAAGCCCCAGAAGAGGAAAAAGAAGGGGGGGGGGCAAAAGGTTTATTTGAGCAAATGATAGCTGAAAACTTACCTAAGGTGGGAAAGGAAACAGACATCAAAATCCAAGAAGCATAGAGAACTCCCGTCAAATTCAACAAAAATCAGCAAACACCAAGACATACTGGACTCAAATTCACAAAATACACACACAAGGAAAGAATCCTGAAAACAGCAAGGTGAGGGGGAGTCCTTAACCTACAAGAGAAGACAGATGAAATTTACAGCAGATCTGTCCACAGAAACTTGGCAGGCCAGAAACTAGTGCCATGATATATTCAACATGCTGAATGGGGAAAATATGCAGCCAAGAATACTTTATCCAGCAAGGCTGTCATTCAGGATAGAAGGAGAGATAGAATTTCCCAGACAAATAAAAACTAAAGAATTTTGTAACCACTAAACCAGCCCTGCAAGAAATATTAAAGAGGACTCTTTTGGGGGGCGGGAAACACCAAAAGCAACAAAAACTAGACAGGAGCAGAGAACATCACCAGAAACACCAACTTTACAGGTAATATAATGGGACTAAATTCATATCTATCAACAATCACTCTGAATGTATATGGACTAAATACTCCAATCAAAAGACATAGGGTATCAGAACAGATAAAAAACAAAACCCACCAATATGTTGCTTACAAGAGACTCATTTTATTTTTTATTTTTATTTTTTTTGCTTTTTTTTTTTCAAGAGACTCATTTTAAACCTAAAGACATCTGCAGATTGAAAGTGAGGGGATAGAGGGACACCTAGGTGTCACAGATGGTTAAGTGTCTGCCTTTGACTCAGCCCTGTGTCTGGCTCCCTGCTCAATGGAGAGTCTGAGTCTCTCTCCCTCTTCCCCCCCTCCCTACATGTTCACACACTCTCTCTCACATGTTCTCAAATAAATAAATATTTAAAACCTTTAAGAAAATGAGGGGATGGAAAACCATCTATCATGCATTACAATGTATATCAAAAAAGCTGGAGTAGCCATACTTATATCAGACAAACTAGATTTTATTTCATTTTTTAAATATATATTTATATATTTGAGAGAGAGAGAGAGTGAGCGAGAGAGCACATGAGCTGAAGGGGCAGAGAGAGAGGGAGAAAGAATCTCAGCCAGACTCCACACTGAATGCAGAGCCCAACACAGGGTTTGATCTCAGGATCCTGAGATCACAGCCGGAGCAGAAACCAAGAGTCAGAGGGTTAACTTGCTAACCTCCCAGGCACCCAGGACAAACTATATTTTAAACCAGACTGTAACAAGATATGAAGAAGGGTATTATATCATAATTAAGGAGTCTATTCATCAAGAAGATCTAACAATTGTAAATATTTATGCCCCCAACATGGGAGCACCCAAATATATAATCCAATTAATAGGAAACATTAAAAAAACCTCATTAATAACAATACAATAACAATAGGGGACGTTAACACCACAGTTATAGCAATAGACAGATAATCTAAGCAGAAAATCAGAAAGGAAACAATGGCTTTGAATGACATAATGGCCCAGATGGACTTCACAGATATATATTCAGGGCACTTCATTCCAAAGCAGCAGAATACACATTTATTTTGAATGTACTAGGACAATTTCCAGAACAGATCACATACTGGGTCACAAATTGGCCCTCAACAAGTACAAAAAGATAATGATTATACCATGCATATTTTCAGACCACAATGCTATGAAACTATAAGTCAATCACAAGAAAAAATTTGGAAAGACCACAAATACAAAGAGATGAAAGACCATCATATTAAGGAGTGAGTGGCATAACCAGGAATTTTAGAAGAAATTTTTAAAAATACATGGAAGCAAATGAAAATGAAAACACAACAGTCCAAAAATTTGGGGATACAGCAAAGGCAGTCCTAAGAGGGAAGTATATTGCAATACAGGCCTACTCAGGAAGCAAGAAAAGTCTTCAATACACAACCCAAACTTACACCTAAAGAAGCCAGAATATGAACATCAAATATAGCCTAAAGCCAGCAGAAGAAGGGAATTAATAAAGATTAGAGCAGAAATAAGCAATATAGAAACAAAAAAAACAATAGAACAGATAAAAAACAAACAGCTGGTTCTTTCAAAGAATTAATAAAAATGATAACCACCTAGCCAAACCTATAAAAAAGAAAAGAGAAAGGACCCAAATAAATAAAATCACAAATAAGAGAGGGGAGATCACAACCAGCATCACATAAGCACAAACAATTATAAGAGAATATTATGAAAAATTATATGCCAACAAACTGGGCAATCTGGAAGAAATGGATAAATTCCTAGAAGCATACAAACTACCAAAACTGAAACAAGAAGAAATAGAAAATTTGAATAGATCCATAACCAGCAAAGAAATTGAATCGGTAATCAAAAATCTCCAAATAAGGAAAAGTCCAGGGTCAGAAGGCTTCCCAGAGGGAATTCTACCAGACATTTAAAGAAAGGTTGATATCTATTCTTCTCAAACTGTTCCAAAAAAACAGAAATGGAAGGAAAACTTTAAAACTCATTCTACAAGTCCAGCATTATCTTGATTCCAAAACCAGACAAAGACCCCACTAAAAGGGAGAATTACAGGCCAATATCCCCAATGAACATAAATATAAACATTCTCAACAAGATACTAGCAAATTGACTCCAACAGTACATTAAAGAAATTATTCACCATGATCAAGTGAGATTTATTCCTGGGCTGCAGGGGTGATTCAATATTTACAAATTGATCAAATTGATACACCACATTAATAAAAGAAAGGATAAGAGCCATATGATCCTCTCAACAGATGCAAAAGAAACTTTTGATAAAGTACAGCATCCATTCTTAATAAAACCCTCAACAAAGTAGGTATAGATGGAACATTTGTCAACATCATAAAGGCCATATATGAATGACCCACAGTTAATATCATCTTCAATGGGGAAAAACTGAGAGCTTTTCCTCTACATTCAGGAACAAGATACAGATGTTCACTCTCACCATTACTATTTAACACTGTACTGGAAGTCCTAGCCTCAACAATCAGACAACAAAAAGAAGTAAAAGGCTTCCAAATTGGCAAGGAAGAAGTCAAACTTTAACTATGTGCAGAAGATGTAATATACTAATGCAGAAAAAAAAATATACTAATGCAGAAAACTGTAATGACTCCACTGACAAATTGCTAGAATGAATGGATGAATTCAGCAAAGTTATAGGATACAAAATCAAAGCACAGAAATCGGTTGCATTTCCATACCCCAATAATAAAGCAACAGAAAAAGAAATCAAGTAATTGATCCTATTTACAACTGCACCAAATACAGTAAGATACCTGGGAATACACCTAACTAAAGAGGAAAAAGGTCTATATTCTGAAAAGTATAGAATATGTATGAAAGAAGTTGAGGAGGACACAAAGAAATAGAAAAACATTCCATCCTCATGGATTTGAATAATAAATATTATTAAAATGTCATACTAACCAAAGTAATCTACACATTTAATGCAATCTTTATCAAAATGCCACCAGTATTTGTCACAGAGCTCAAACAAACAATCCTAAAATTTGTATGGAACAAAAACACCCCAAAGAGCCAAAGCAATCCTGAAAAAGAAAGTCAAAACTGGAATCATTACAATTCCAGACTACAAGCTATATTACAAAGCTGTAGTCATCAAGACAGTATGGTACTGGCTCAAAAACAGACACATAGATCAATGAAACAGAATCGAAAACCCAGAGATGGGCCCACAACTATATGGTTTACTAGTCTTTGATAAAGCAGGAAAGAATATCCAGTGGGAAAAAGACAGTCTCTTTGACAAATGGTGTTGGAAAAACTGGACAGCAACATGCAGAAGTATGAAACTGGACCACTTTTTTACACCATACATTGAAAGAAATTCAAAATGGTTGAAAGACCTAAATGTGAGACAGGAAACCATCAAAATCCTAGAGGAGAACACAGAGAGTAACCTCTTTGACCACAGCCATAGCAAATTCTTACTAGACCTATCACCAGATGCAGGGGAAACAAAAGCAAAAATGAACTATTCAGACTTCATCAAGATAAAAATCTTCTGTACAACAAAGGAGTCAATAAAACTAAAAGATGGCCTATAGAATAGAAGAAGATATTTGCAAATGACATTATCTGATAAAGGGTTAGTATCCAGAATATATAAACAACTTATACAACTCAATACCCAGTAAACAAATAATCCAGGTAAGAATTGGACAGAAGACATGAATAGATATTTTCCAAAGAAGACATCCAGATGGCTAACAGACACATGAAAAGATATTCAACATCACTCATCATCAGGGAAATAAATCAAAACCACGATGAGATACCACCTTGCACCTGTCAGAAAGGCTAAAATTAACAACACAGGAAACAGCAAATGTTGGTAAGGATTTGGAGAAAGGGAAACCCTCTTACACTGTTGGTGGGAATGCTGAATGGTACAGCCACTCTGGGAACAGAATGGAGGTTCCTCAACAAGTTAAAAATACAACTACTGTATGATCCAGCAGTTATACTACCAGGTATTTACCCAAATGATACAAAAATACTGATTCAAAAGGACACCTCCACCCTGATGTTTATATCATAAAGGAGCTGTGGAGTGTGTGTCTATAATGGAATATTACTCAGCCTGAGAAAAGAATGAAATCTTGCCATTTTCAATGACATGGATTGAGCTAAGTGAAATAAGTCAAAGACAAATACCATATGATTTCACTCATATGTGTAATTTAAGAAACAAAACAGATGAACATAAGGGAAGGAGAAAGAGAGAGGTAAGAAAACCATGAAAGATTCTTCATGATAGAGAACAAACTGGGGGTTTATGGAGGGAGGTAGGTGGGGGATTGGCTAAATGGGTGTTGAGTATTAAGGAGGATACTTGTTTTTTGTTTGGGTTTTCTTTGTTTTGATTTGTTTTTTAGGAGGGGTATGATTGAGCACTGGGTATTATATGTCAGTGGTGAATCACTAAATACTACTTCTGAAACTATATGTTAACTAACTAGAATTTAAATAAAAATTTGAAAAGAAATAAAAACTTTGATCAGAAGAAACTTCATCTACCAAGAAGGCTGACCTTATTTACAAATTTTATTTGTTTGGACATTAGGACCACCCTGGCCCACATACACTCAAATCCAGATACTTGGGTTATAACTTCAGTCATGTCACTGGATTATTTTGGGTAAATCATTTAACTTTTCTGCGTCTTTATTATTCTCTTTAAAAGTAAAGAAATGAAATATACCAGTAATTTTCCCTTTTTTAAGATTGTATTTATTTATTAATGAGAGACACTGAGAGAGAAAAGTAGAGACATAGGCAGAGGAAGAAGCAGGCTCCCTGAGGGGGGCCTGTTGCAGGACTTGATCCCAGGACCCTGGGATCATGACCACAGCCAAAGGCAGACGCTCAACCACTGAACCACCCAGGTGCACCTGTACCAGTAATTTTCAAATGACATTCCATGGAGGCCTTAGATTTCATATGCCTATAGAGCTATGAATCCTTAAGAAATGCCAAGAGAGAAGGCAAAAGGAAAGACCAACAGGAAAGCCAGTCATGTAAGAATCTTGGACACCTGTCCCTATCATGACACCGATCAGAGAAGTTCTGCTTTTATCTATATTATAGTTGGGGTTAGGTAATATTTCACTCAAAAAGGGGGTTCAACAAATGAAAGAAAATTTGAAAATCATAGAACCAAGTTGTTCCCTGAGTATTGTCTGATAAAGAATAAGTACCTATTTGTTAGATGACTGATTCTGTAGTTCTAAAACAAGTACCAGCAAACTTTTTCTAGGAAAGGTCAGAGTGTAAATATTTTAGGATTTGTATGCCATTCAGTCTCTGTCACTAACACTCAACTCTGCCATTATGGCATTAAAGTAGCCTCATTGGATGACATATAAATGAATGGTCATGGATGGCCGTGTTTCAATAAAAATTTATCTATAGACCCTAAAATTTGAATTTTATGAAATTTTATGTGTCACAGATAGTATTCTTTTGTTTTTATCCAATCATTTTTAAATGCAAAAACCATTTTTAGGTTGCAGGTCAAATAAAACAGGTGGTGGGCCAAATTTAGCCAATATACTGTAGTTTGCTCAGTCTTGTTCTAGATCATATGATACAAAAGAGAAAATCAGATGGAAACAATCACATTATTAAAGGTTATGATCAGTAAATGAACTTAAAATACTTACAACTAAACAATTTCTCTTTGCTGTTATTTATAATGTAGTCTGTAAAAATGAGAGCTCTAGAGTTAAACAGATAGTGTGCAAAACCACATCTACTATTTACTAGCTTTATGACCTTGAGCAGTTTACTTAACCTCTCTAAGCCTTAATTTCTCCATCTGTCATATAGAAGTAAAGGCCTTTTACACTCTGTTGGAGGAAATGTAATACAAAGTATTTGGAGACAATTTAGCAAAATCCATCAAAATTGTAACTGTTCCTACTCAGCAATTCCACTGCTAGAAATTTAACCTAAGGCAATATTCACAAAAGTACACCAAGAGAAATGTATATGATTGTTCACTGAAGTATTATTTATACTAGCACAAAACTGGAACAGTTCAAATGTCCTTTAATAGGGAACTGATTAAATAAATGATATATCTACCTAATCATCTGCCATACAATCATTAAAAGAAAGAGGTAGATCTATATGAAATGCTAAGAATCCATCTCCAAGGAAGATTATTAAACAGAATAAAAGGTACAAAAATATGGTAATTTTATTTGTTAAAAATTGTTTAATGGTGATAATTGTTCTACTTCATAGAGTTGTTAAAAAGATTAAATGAGATAATGCATATAAAGAAGAATGATTTAACTTCTTAAAAGGAAGGGACTTTTTTCCTTGCATTCCCTGCAGCAATCTGCAGCTCTATGTCTGACACGTAGAAGTCCTAAATAAAGATGTGAGAGGAAGTGTCTCATAGTAGATTGAGGGCATAGCATTTTGTGTTAGACAGACTTGGGTTTGAATCCTAGTTTTACCATATAATTATGCTACCTTAGATATTAACCTTTCTGAGCATCACATCTCTCATCTGTAAAATAAGGAGGGGGTGGATAAAATGTAACTCAAAGGCTATTATAAAGCTTATGTCTGCTAACATTCATAAAATGTCTGATATATAGGATTTGGTGGATATTTTCTATTTATGCTTCCATATTCATTCTCCTCTCTGTGCTCCACTCTGGGCCTTAAGAGGAAAAATTCTATTGACTATGTTGGCTGGGTGCCTTTTCCCTTGGGCTTTCAATTGAGTCCACCTAATGAGCAGTACTGGCAAGAAATAAGATAGGAGAGAAAGCTCAGATTATTTATTCCACCCACTCCCCTCTCTGTCAGGTTGTGACTTGGCAGTTCCCTTCATGTGGCTCTCTCATTATGGATCCCCTTTCCAGTTTATAGTAGCATCATTTTCTCCCTTTTGTCCCTTAAAGTCTAGGATGGTGATCACCTTCTACTGTTACTAGTCTCAGGATACTTCATCATCCCTTGTTGGTTCCCATAATCCTGTTCACACCTTTGTAAATGTTCCCTTCATCAGTGTCTTTTCAGTGGTCCTTTGAGTGTGTAATCTGTTTCCTACTAGAACCCTGACTATCATGTAAGTGCTAAGTAAATATTCATTACATTACTCCATCCTTCTGGATACACATTTCTTAATATGCTGCTTTCATTTTTTTTTAATGCAGGAATAACCATTCTAAAATATAATATAGGTCCAGATCAGTTTTTTAAGCAGAAAGCTTTCTTTGCCCAAACCTGAATGATCCTTCATTGAAGAACTGTCAAATATAACAAACCTCATAAAGTCCTACCTTTACATTTGCAAATATCTTGCCGTTTGTTGAAACAAAGAAAGAAGTGGGAAATCTGTCTAGTAGATTTAATAGGAAGTTCTTGGTGTAAATTGGTTGACTTCTCCAAAGTAAAAAAAAAAAAAACTATTTCCCTTCATCTTTGGGAGTTGTCTTTCTGCTCTAATGAATCTACGGACCAGCCCAATGACAACACATAGTTGCAAAACTCCTGAGCAAATTTCTAAAAATAGCTGTTGATAAAAGAAAGAATGGAGGTACGACATACAAAACTAATGAGGATTTTTGTTTGTTTTTGAATAGTATAATGTGTTGGTAAAGGGATGGGGAAATGGATATGCTCATTGAAATTGGTGAGAATACATATTGGTAAATACTTTCAAGAAAGTCTCTTAAAAATAAGTTATTAGCATTCAAGATGAGTGAGACATATGACAGATTTGTCCAAGTAATTTCAGAAGAAATAATGAGATACCCAAAGATATATGCAAAAAGATATTCTTGCAGAACTACTTCTTAAAATACTAGTGTTAAAATAAGGGAATTAATTGAACAAAATATTATAATCCATGTAATTAAGTACTATGTAGTCATTAAAAAGTATGTTTTCAAGTATATTTGAAATCATAAAAAAAGTTCATGACCTATCATTAAATGTAAAGAAATGTTTATGTATATATAAATGTGTGGATAGATAGATATAGATACATAGAGAAGTATGGATGTATTGTGGCAGGCACAATAATGGCCTTCCAAAATGTCCACCTAAATGCTAGAACCTGTGAATATATTTATGTGACAAAAGGAATTTTGTACATGTGATTAAAACATGTGATCAAGCAACATAACATGGGGAGATTATCCTGGATTATTCGGATAAGTCCAATCAAATCACAAGTCCTCATGTAGGCATGACTATAGAAGAATTGTCGGAGGGATGTGACCTTGCAGTCTTGAAAGATGGAGGAAGGGGATCATGAGCAGCCTCTAAAAGCAAGGAAACGGATTCTTCCTGAGAGTCTCTAGATAGGAACACAGTCCTGCTGTTACCTTGACCTTAGTCCAATGAGACTCATTTCAGACTTCTGACCTACAGAACTTTTAACATAATAGGTTGGTATTAAGTCACAACTAAACATAATAGGTTTGTATTAAGTCACTAAGTCACCAAATGCATGGCAGTTTCTTACTGCTGCTACACACACGCATGTGCAAACACGTGCGCACACACACACACACACACACCAATTAGCCCTGCCACAGATTCTGAGAGCCTCTTTCTACTAGTCCAAATTACCATCTTTGTTCTAGTAGCCCCAGGTTTCTAGAGTATGCCAGGTCCTTGTCAACCCTCTGAGACAGGCAAGGCAGAAATTTATTTCTTGGAAAACTCCTGAAAAAGCTGGAACTTTGGACATGTGTTCCAACTTTTTCAATTCTCCAGGAGAATCTGGGATCTGGACATTTTTCACCCACTTATTCTGTGCTGATCAGGAGGAGGGGCAATGGCAAATGATTTCATGTACTCATTCAAACTACCGTCTTTGTTCTCACTGGCCTCCAAGGGTTTAGGAGTGTGCCAGGTCCTGTCCATGCTTTCAGGTGAAACAGAAGACAGTCCCATGGTCACCCTTGGAAAATTGGAATGTTAGACATGTGGTCTAATTCTTTCCCTCTCCAGAGAAATGCTGGGGGCTGTTAATTTCCCTCCAATCATATAGTGCTGTTTCAGTGATAGGGATTATAATGAAAGAATGCCTTGAATATACCTACTGGCTTCAATGTGGCTGGTTTTGCATTCACCTGGGGTACAGAAGCCCTTCAACTAGTTTCTGGATTTCTCACATAGGGAATTTGTTCAAGTATTAATGTTGATTTGGTGTGTTGAGGGAGAGGAGGGTGTAAGGCCTTTTATTCTGCCTTATTGCTGATATCATCCCTGCTGTCTCCTTCTCGATAGATATAGATAGATATAGATGATAGATAGATGATAGATGATGATAGATAGATAATAGAGGGCTTTTTTCTGATATATTGTTGTTTGACATATAGTTCTAGAGTATTCGTTTTCTTTTTTAAGATTTATTTATTCATGAGAGACACACACAGAGAGAGAGAGAGGTAGAGAGAGGTAGAGGGAGGCAGAGACACAGGCAGAGGGAGAAGGAGGCTCCATGCAGGGAGCCTGACGTGGGTCTAAATCCTGGGACTCCAGGATCATGCCCTGGGCCCAAGGCAGGCACCAAACCGCTGAGCCACCCAGGGATCCCGAGTATTCAGTTTCAATGAAGTTTTAGTTTTTGGTTCTGACCACACTACACTATTGTGTCATTTTATCAGAATGTATTTAACTATTCTCTTGTTCATGTATATTTAGGATGTTTCTAATATTTGACTATTAAAACAATGCTTCAGTGAGCAAACTTACAAAGATCTCTCTGTGTTTATCTAAAGAGGTTTATGATATATACCTAAATGTGGACTTGCTGTGTTATAGAGCATGTGAATCTTTACTACTTACTGCCAAATTGCGTTCTACAGTATTTGTACCAATTTACATTTATATAAAATGAATTGCATTTGATATACTTTTTATATCTTGCATCTTTCACTCAATGTTGCTGTAAAATCCTCTATTCATTTTTTGTTTAGCTATAACACATTTATTTTTACAGCATTCTTAATTTTCCATTATGTGAATATACCACACTTCATTATCCCTTTATCAGTAGACGGATACTTGGATGGTTTCTAGTTTTGAGTATTGAGAACACTACTGGCCTGAACATTCTTTTATATATATCCTGATGTTCTTATGCACAAGTACCTTTATGGTATATATCTAGGATTGAAATTGACCTACACTCTGCTATCCATATAACCAACTTTGCTACATAGTGCAAACAATTTTATTAAAAGATTGTACCAAAAAAAAAAAAAGATTGTACCAATTTATGTTCTCACCAGCCCTGAGAATTCCTGTTGCACTGTTCCTTGTCAACAATAGTTAATGTAAAATTTTAATTTGGTCCATTTTTGTAGTATCTCATTAAGGCTTAATTTTTCTCCCTTATTTCCAATGTGGTTGGTCATTTAGATTTTCTCTTTAGTGGTATGTGCATGCAGATCTTTTGACCTTTTTCTTTCTTTTTTCAATTTTTATTTATTTTTTTATTTGAGTATAGTTGACACACAATGTTACATTAGTTTTAAGTGTACAACTTACTGATCTGACAAGTTTATACATTATTCTAAGTTTACAAGTGTAGCTACCATCTGTTCTGTTACATCAGTATTACAATATCATTGATTGGATTCTCTATGCTGTGACTTTTACTCCTGTAACTTACTCATTACATAACTGGAAGACTGCATCTCTCTCTCCCCTTCACCCATTTTGCCTAGTGCCTCCTCCTCTCCATGGCAACCATCAGTTTGTTCTGTGTAGTTACAGGATTGTTCTGATTTTTGTTTGTTCATTCACTCATTTCTCTTTTTCTTTTAGATTCCAGTAATGAATGGAATCATATGGTACTTATTTTTCTTAGTCTGACTCATTTCATTCATCTTAATACCATCTAGATTCATCCATGTTGTCGCAAATGGCATGGTCTCATCCTTTTTATGGCTAATATTTTATTCTGTATATATACCACATCTTCCTTATCCATTTGTCTACTGATGAACACTTAGGTTGCTTCCATATCTCGACCATTGTAAAAAATGCTGCAACAAACAGGAGCACATATATCTTTTAGAATCAGTTTTTTTTTTCTTGTTGTTTTCTATGTATCAATGTCCAGTAGTGGAATTATTGGATCATCTGATATTTCTATTTTTAATTTTCTGAGAAACCTTCATATTGTTTTCCACAGTGGCTGTACCAATTTACATTCCCACCAACAGTGCATGAGGGTTACCTTTTTCCCTTTTTCTTTTTTTTTTTAGAATTTAGATATTAGTCTTTTATTAGACACATTATTTGTAAATATTTCTCCCATTTGTTAGATTGTTTTTTTTTTATTTCATGGTTATTTCTATTGCTGTGCAGAGCTTTTTTTAATTTATTTTAGTTTGATGAAGTCCCATTTATTAATTTTCCTTTTGTTGCTTGTGCTTTTGGCATTATGTCCAAAAATCATTGCCAAGACTGACGTAAATGAGCTTTTCCCCTATATTTTCTCCCAAGAAGTTTTATGATTTCAGTTCTTAAGTCTTTAGTCCATTTTGAGTTAATTTTGTTAGTGATGTAAGATAAGGGTCCAATTTCGTACTTTTGCATGTGGTTATCTAGTTTTCCCAGCACCATTTCCTGAAGAGACTATCCTTTCCCCTTTGGGTATTCTTGATGTCCTTGTCAAATATCACTTGACCATATGTGAGGGTTTATTTCTGGACTCTTGGTTCTTTTCAATGGTCATCTATGTGTCTTTTATGCAAGAGGCATACTAGTTTGATTACTATAGCTTTGTAGATGGTTTGAAATCACAGTGTGCTGCCTCCAACTTTATTCTTCCTTCTTGAGGTAGTTTTGGCTATTCAGCATCTTTTGTGGGTCCACACAAATCTTTTTTCTATTTCTGTGAGAAATGCCGTTGGAATTTTGTTGGGGATTGCTTTGAATCTGGAGAATTTAGTACATTTACATTTAGAGTGATTATTGATATTTAAAGAGTTATTTATGCCATCTGATTAACTGTATGGGCCAAAACTTTAAAGAGGAGGAAACTTATTTTATGAGACCAGCATTATCGTGATATTAAAATAAGGAAAAGAATATAAAAAAGAAAACTAGAGAATATCCTCAATGAATATGCTAAAATTCTCAACAATAAAATATAAGCAAATTTGAAGGGCTTATTTCCCAATAAAATATTTTATGACTTTTTGAGTATAGATTTAGAACACACATACACCAATACCCACAAATGCATTCACCACATACAGCATTTTCTAGGATATTTTGAAGTTTATTACTGTCAATGTAGTACTGTATATAGAGATTGACTATTATTGATCATCTTTTTTTTGTTTCCACATTAAATACAATTATTAATTCTGCACAAAATCATAGAAAAAGAAAAAACAGTGAAAGATGAGAATTTATATACTATTTTTTTTGGTTTCTAATTCTTTTTTTTTAATTTTTATTTATTTATGATAGTCACAGAGAGAGAGAGAGAGAGAGGCAGAGACAAAGGCAGAGGGAGAAGCAGGCTCCATGCACCGGGAGCCCGACGTGGGATTCGATCCCGGGTCTCCAGGATCTCGCCCTGGGCCGAAGGCAGGTGCCAAACCGCTGCACCACCCAGGGATCCCTAATTCTTTTTTTTTAAAAATAAATTTACTTTTTATTGGTGTTCAATTTACCAACATACAGAATAACACCCAGTGCTCATGCCGTCAAGTGCCCCCCCCAGTGCCCATCACGCATTCACCCCCACCCGCCACCCTCCTCCCCTTACACCAACCCTAGTTCGTTTCCCAGAGTTAGGAGTCTTCATGTTCTGTCTCCCTTTCTGATATTTCCCACACATTTCTTCTCCCTTCCCTTATATTCAATTATACAATTATTTATATTCCCCAAATGAATGAGAACATATACTGTTTGTCCTTCTCCAATTGACTTACTTCACTCAGCATAATACCCTCCAGTTCCATCCACGTTGAAGCAAATGGTGGGTATTTGTCATTTCTAATGGCTGAGTAATATTCCATTGTGTACATAAACCACATCTTCTTTATCCATTCATCTTTCGATGGACACCGAGGCTCCTTCCACAGTTTGGCTATTGTGGACATTGCTGCTATAAACATCGGGGTGCAGGTGTCCTGGCATTTCATTGCATCTGTATCTTTGGGGTAAATCCCCACCAGAGCAATTGCTGGGTTGTAGGGCAGGTCTATTTTTAACACTTGGAGGAACCTCCATACAGTTTTCCAGAGTGGCTGCACCAGTTCACATTCCCACCAACAGTGCAAGAGGGTTCCACTTTCTCCCCATCCTCTCCAACATTTGTGGTTTCCTGCCTTGTTAATTTTCCCCATTCTCACTGGTGTGAGGTGGTATCTCATTGTGCTTTTGATTTGTATTTCCCTGATGACAAGTGATGCAGAGCATTTTCTCATGTGCGTGTTGGCCATGTCTATGTCTTCCTCTGTGAGATTTCTCTTCATGTCTTTTGCCCATTTCATGATTGGATTATTTGTTTCTTTGGTGTGGAGTTTAAGAAGTTCTTTATAGATCTTGGAAACTAGCCCTTTATCTGATAGGTCATTTGCAAATATCTTCTCCCATTCTGTAGGTTGTCTTTTAGTTTTGTTGACTGTATCCTTTGCTGTGCAAAAGCTTCTTATCTTGATGAAGTCCCAATAGTTCATTTTTGCTTTTGTTTCTTTTGCCTTCGTGGATGTATCTTGCAAGAAGTTACTGTGGCCGAGTTCAAAAAGGGTGTTGCCTGTGTTCTCCTCTAGGATTTTGATGCAATCTTGTCTCACATTTAGATCTTTCATCCATTTTGAGTTTATCTTTGTGTATGGTGCAAGAGAGTGGTCTAGTTTCATTCTTCTGCATGTGGATGTCCAATTTTCCCAGCACCATCTATTGAAGAGACTGTCTTTCTTCCAGTGGATAGTCTTTCCTCCTTTGATGAATATTATTAGACCATAAAGTTGAGGGTCCATTTCTGGGTTCTCTATTCTGTTCCATTGATCTATGTGTCTGTTTTGGTGCCAGTACTACACTGTCTTGATGACCACAGCTTTGTAGTACAACCTGAAATCTGGCATTGTGATGTCCCCAGATATGGTTTTCTTTTTTAAAATTCCCCTGGCTATTCGGGGTCTTTTCTGATTCCACACAAATCTTAAAATAATTTGTTCTAACTCTCTGAAGAAAGTCCATGGTATTTTGATAGGGATTGCATTAAACGTGTATATTGCCCTGGGTAACATTGACATTTTCACAATATTAATTCTGCCAATCCATGAGCATGGAATATTTTTCCATCTCTTTGTGTCTTCCTCAATTTCTTTCAGAAGTGTTCTGTAGTTTTTAGGTTAGAGATCCTTTAACTCTTTGGTTAGGTTTATTCCTAGGTATCTTCTGCTTTTGGGTGCAATTGTAAATGGGATTGACTCCTTAATTTCCCTTTCTTCAGTCTCATTGTTAGTGTATAGAAATGCCACTGATTTCTGGGCATTGATTTTGTATCCTGCCACGCTACCGAATTGCTGTATGAGTTCTAGCAATCTTGGGTTGGAGTCTTTTGGGTTTTCTACGTAGAGTATCATGTCATCGGCGAAGAGGGAGAGTTTGACTTCTTCTTTGCCAATTTGAATGCCTTTAATGTCTTTTTGTTCTCTGATTACTGAGGCTAGGACTTCCAGTACTATGTTGAATAGCAGTGGTGAGAGTGGACATCCCTGTCATGTTCCTGATCTTAGGGGAAAGGCTCCCAGTGCTTCACCATTGAGAATGATATTTGCTGTGGGCTTTTTGTAGATGGCTTTTAAGACGTTGAGGAATGTTCCCTCTATCCCTACACTCTGAAGAGGTTTGATCAGGAATGGATGCTGTATTTTGTCAAATGCTTTCTCTGCATCTAATGAGAGGATCATATGGTTCTTGGTTTATCTCTTGCCGATATGATGAATCACATTGATTGTTTAACGAGTGTTGAACCAGCCTTGTGTCCTGGGGATAAATCCTACTTGGTCATGGTGAATAATTTTCTTAATGTGCTGTTGGATCCTATTGGCTAGTATGTTGTTGAGAATTTTTGCACCCATGTTCATCGGGGATATTGGTCTGTAATTCTCCCTTTTTGGTGGGGTCTTTGTCTGGTTTTGGAATTAAGGTGATGTTGGCCTCACAGAACGAATTTGGAAGTACTCCATCTCTTTCTATCTTTCCAAACAGCTTTAGGAGAATAGGTATGGTTTCTTCTTTAAACGTTTGATAGAATTCCCCTCGGAAGCCATCTGGCCCTTGACTCTTGTGTCTTGGGAGGTGTTTGATGACTGCTTCAATTTCCTCCCTGGTTACTGGCTTGTTCAGGTTTTCTATTTCTTCCTGTTCCAGTTTTGGTAATTTGTGGCTTTCCAGGAATGCGTTCATTTCTTCTAGATTGCTTAATTTATTGGCGTATAGCTGTTCATAATATGTTTTTAAAATCGTTTGTATTTCCTTGGTGTTGGTAGTGATCTCTCCTTTCTCATTTATGATTTTATTAATTTGAGTCTTTCTCTCTTCTTTTTAATAAGGCTGCCTAATGGTTTATCTATCTTATTAATTCTTTCAAAGAACCAACTCCTGGTTTTGTTGATCTGTTCTACAGTTCTTCTGGTCTCGATTTCGATGAGTTCTGCTTGAATCTTAATTAACTCTCTTCTTCTGCTGGGCGTGGGGTCCATCTGCTGTTTTTTCTCTAGCTCCTTTAGGTGTAAGGTTAGCTTTTGTATTTGAGTTCTTTCCAGTTTTTGAATCGATGCTTGTATTGCAATGTATTTCCCCCTTAGGTCTGCTTTTGCTGCATCCCAAAGATTTTGAACAGTTGTATCTTCATTCTCATTAGTTTCCATGAATCTTTTTAATTCTTCCTTAATTTCCTGGTTGACTCTTTCATCTTTTAGCAGGATGGTCCTTAACCTCCACGTGTTTGAGGTCCTTCCAAACTTCTTGTTGTGATTTAGTTCTAATTTCAAGGCATTATGGTCTGAGAATATGCAGGGGACGATCCCAATCTTTTGGTATCGGTTAAGACCTGATTTGTGACCCAGTATGTGGTCTATTCTGGAGAAAGTTCCATGCGCACTTGAGAAGAATGTATATTCAGTTGAGTTTGGATGTAAAGTTCTGTAGATATCTGTGAAATCCATCTGGTCCAGTGTATCATTTAAAGCTCTCGTTTCTTTGGGGATGTTGTGCTTAGAAGACCTATCAAGTATAGAAAGAGCTAGATTGAAGTCACCAAGTATAAGTGTATTATTATCTAAGTATTTCTTCACTTTTGTTATTAATTGATTGATATATTTGGCAGCTCCCACATTCGGGGCATATGTATTGAAGATTGTTAAGTCCTCTTGTTGGATAGATCCTTTAAGTATGATATAGTATCCCTCTTCATCTCTCACTACAGTCTTCGGGGTAAATTTTAGTTTATCTGATATAAGGATGGCTACCCCTGCTTTCTTTTGAGGACCATTCAAATGGTAAATGGTTCTCCAACCTTTTATTTTCAGGCTGTAGATGTCCTTCTGTCTAAAATGAGTCTCTTGCCAGAAGAACTGTGGAACAGATCAACAGAACCAGGAGTTGGTTCTTTGAAAGAATTAATAAGATAGATAAACCATTAGGCAGCCTTATTAAAAAGAAGAGAGAAAGACTCAAATTAATAAAATCATGAATGAGAAAGGAGAGATCACTACCAACACCAAGGAAATACAAACGATTTTAAAAACATATTATGAACAGCTATACGCCAATAAATTAGGCAATCTAGAAGAAATGGACGCATTCCTGGAAAGCCACAAACTACCAAAACTGGAACAGGAAGAAATAGAAAACCTGAACAGGCCAATAACCAGGGAGGAAATTGAAGCAGTCATCAAAAACCTCCCAAGACACAAGAGTCCAGGGCCAGATGGCTTCCCAGGGGAATTTTATCAAACGTTTAAAGAAGAAATCATACCTATTCTCCTAAAGCTGTTTGGAAAGATAGGAAAGAGATGGAGTACTTCCAAATTCGTTCTATGAGGCCAGCATCACCTTAATTCCAAAGCCAGACAAAGACCCCACCAAAAAGGAGAATTACAGACCAATATCCCTGATGAACATGGATGCAAAAATTCTCAACAAGATACTGGCCAATAGGATCCAACAGTACATTAAGAAAATTATTCACCATGACCAAGTAGGATTTATCCCTGGGACACAAGGCTGGTTCAACACCCGTAAAACAATCAATGTGATTCATCATATCAGCAAGAGAAAAACCAAGAACCATATGATCCTCTCATTGGATGCAGAGAAAGCATTTGACAAAATACAGCATCCATTCCTGATCAAAACTCTTCAGAGTGTAGGGATAGAGGGAACATTCCTCGACATCTTAAAAGCCATCTATGAAAAGCCCACAGCAAATATCATTCTCAATGGGGAAGCACTAGGAGCCTTTCCCCTAAGATCAGGAACAAGACAGGGATGTCCACTCTCACCACTGCTGTTCAACATAGTACTGGAAGTCCTAGCCTCAGCAATCAGACAACAAAAAGACATTAAAGGCATTCAAATGGGCAAAGAAGAAGTCAAACTCTCCCTCTTCGCCGATGACATGATACTCTACATAGAAAACCCAAAAGTCTCCACCCCAAGATTGCTAGAACTCATACAGCAATTCGGTAGCGTGGCAGGATACAAAATCAATGCCCAGAAGTCAGTGGCATTTCTATACACTAACAATGAGACTGAAGAAAGAGAAATTAAGGAGTCAATCCCATTTACAATTGCACCCAAAAGCATAAGATACCTAGGAATAAACCTAACCAAAGATGTAAAGGATCTATACCCTCAAAACTATAGAACACTTCTGAAAGAAATTGAGGAAGACACAAAGAGATGGAAAAATATTCCATGCTCATGGATTGGCAGAATTAATATTGTGAAAATGTCAATGTTACCCAGGGCAATATACACGTTTAATGCAATCCCTATCAAAATACCATGGACTTTCTTCAGAGAGTTAGAACAAATTATTTTAAGATTTGTGTGGAATCAGAAAAGACCCCGAATAGCCAGGGGAATTTTAAAAAAGAAAACCATATCTGGGGGCATCACAATGCCAGATTTCAGGTTGTACTACAAAGCTGTGGTCATCAAGACAGTGTGGTACTGGCACAAAAACAGACACATAGATCAGTGGAACAGAATAGAGAATCCAGAAGTGGACCCTGAACTCTATGGGCAACTAATATTCGATAAAGGAGGAAAGACTATCCATTGGAAGAAAGACAGTCTCTTCAATAAATGGTGCTGGGAAAATTGGACATCCACATGCAGAAGAATGAAACTAGACCACTCTCTTGCACCATACACAAAGATAAACTCAAAATGGATGAAAGATCTAAATGTGAGACAAGATTCCATCAAAATCCTAGAGAAGAACACAGGCAACACCCTTTTTGAACTCGGCCATAGTAACTTCTTGCAAGATACATCCACGAAGGCAAAAGAAACAAAAGCAAAAATGAACTATTGGGACTTCATCAAGATAAGAAGCTTTTGCACAGCAAAGGATACAGTCAACAAAACTCAAAGACAACCTACAGAATGGGAGAAGATATTTGCAAATGACATATCAGATAAAGGGCTAGTTTCCAAGATCTATAAAGAACTTATTAAACTCAACACCAAAGAAACAAACAATCCAATCATGAAATGGGCAGAAGACATGAACAGAAATCTCACAGAGGAAGACATAGACATGGCCAACATGCATATGAGAAAATGTTCTGCATCACTTGCCATCAGGGAAATACAAATCAAAACTACAATGAGATACCACCTCACACCAGTGAGAATGGGGAAAATTAACAAGGCAGGAAACAACAAATGTTGGAGAGGATGCGGAGAAAAGGGAACCCTCTTACACTGTTGGTGGGAATGTGAACTGGTGCAGCCACTCTGGAAAACTGTGTGGAGGTTCCTCAAACAGTTAAAAATATACCTGCCCTACGACCCAGCAATTGCACTGTTGGGGATTTACCCCAAAGATACAAATGCAATGAAACGCCGGGACACCTGCACCCCGATGTTTATAGCAGCAATGGCCACGATAGCCAAACTGTGGAAGGAGCCTCGGTGTCCAACGAAAGATGAATGGATAAAGAAGATGTGGTTTATGTATACAATGGAATATTACTCAGCTATTAGAAATGACAAATACCCACCATTTGCTTCAACGTGGATGGAACTGGAGGGTATTATGCTGAGTGAAGTAAGTCAGTCGGAGAAGGACAAACATTATATGTTCTCATTCATTTGGGGAATATAAATAATAGCGAAAGGGAATATAAGGGAAGGGAGAAGAAATGTGTGGGAAATATCAGAAAGGGAGACAGAACGTAAAGACTGCTAACTCTGGGAAACGAACTAGGGGTGGTAGAAGGGGAGGAGGGCGGGGGGTGGGAGTGAATGGGTGACGGGCACTGAGGGTTATTCTGTATGTTAGTAAATTGAACACCAATAAAAAATAAATTAAAAAATAAATAAATAAAATAAAATGAGTCTCTTGTAGACAGCAAATAGTTGGGTCCTGCTCTTGTATCCAATCTGAAACCCTGTGCCTTTTGATGGGGTCATTAAGCCCGTTCACGTTCAGAGTTACTATTGAGAGATATGAGTTTAGTGTCACCATGATATCTATTCAGTCCTTGTTTTTGTGGATTGTTCCACTGAATTTCTTCTTAAAGTGAATTTTAAAGAGCCCCCTTAAAATTTCTTGCAGAGCTGGTTTGGAGGTCACATATTCTTTCAGTTCCTGCCTGTCTTAGAAGCTCTTTATCTCTCCTTCCATTTTGAATGAGAGCCTTGCTGGATAAAGTATTCTTGGTTGCATGTTCTTCTCATGTAGGACCCTGAATATATCCTGCCAGCCCTTTCTGGCCTGCCAGGTTTCTGTGGAGAGGTCTGCTGTTACCCTAATACTCCTCCCCATAAAAGTCAGGGATTTCTTGTCTCTTGCTGCTCTAAGGATCTTCTCTTTATCTTTGGAATTTGCAACCTTCACTATTAAATGTCAAGGTGTTGAACGGTTTTTATTGATTTTAGGGGGGGATCTCTCTATTTCCTGGATCTGAATGCCTGTTTCCCTTCCCAGATTAGGAAACTTTTCAGCTAGGATTCGTTCAAATACATATTCTGGCCCTCTGGCCCTTTCGGCGCCCTCGGGAACCTCAATTAAATGTAGGTTTTTCTTCCTCAGGCTGTCGTTTATTTCCCTTAATCTGTCTTCATGATCTTTTAATTGTTTGTCTCTTTTTGCCTCAGCTTCCCTCTTTGCCATCAACCTGTCTTCTATGTCACTCACTTGTTCTTCCACCTTGTTATCCCTCGTCGTTAGGACTTCTAGTTTGGATTACATCTCATTCAATTGATTTTTAATTTCTGCCTGATTAGCTCTAAATTCTGCAGTCATGAAGTCTCTTGAGTCCTTTTTGCTTTTTTCTAGAGCCACCAGTAGCTGTATAATAGTGCTTCTGAATTGGCTTTCTGACATTGAATTGTAATCCAGCTTTTGTAACTCTGTGGGAGAGAGGACTGTTTCTGGTTCTTTCTTTTGAGGTGAGGTTTTCCTTCTAGTCATTTTGCTCAGTGCAGAGTGGCTAAAAGCAAGTACTATTGGGCAAAGGCAAAAAAGAGAGGAGAGAAAGAAGGAAAGAAAAGAGAAAAAGAAAAAAGAAAAAAGGAAGAAAAAAAAGAAAAAAGGAAGAAAAAAAGGAAAAAAAGAAAAAGAGAAAGAAAAAGAAAGAAAGGGAAAAAAGGTGGGGGAAGGAAACAAATTAAAAAACAAAAACAAACAAACAAACAAACAAAAAAAGCCAAAACAAACAAACAAACAAAAAAACCACGGGGGAGTATCTTCTGATTCTGTGTACTTTAAGTCCCTTGACTTCCCCTGGAACTTGTCTGTCTAGCTGGTCTTCTGGTGGAGGGGCCTGTTGTGCTGATTTTCAGCTGTTCCCACTTGGGGGAGCTGCTCTGCCCCTGCCTGGTGCAGGCTCAGTGGGGGTTGTTTACCCCATGAGGCCCCAGGTGGAACAACCGCAGTGGCTGCGGCCAGCTCTGGAGCCCTGGAGTCAGCTCCCGCAGTAACTGCGGACCTCTCAGCCTGCAGGGCCTGGAGGCTCCGGGGCAGGGGCCGCTGATCTGCTCAGCTCGGGGCAGGAGTGTCCTTGCTGTCCTGGGCTCTCCCGGCCTCTGCCTGTCCCGGGGGGAGGCCGGATCCTGGGCTGTGTCCCGGTGCCCAGTGCTCCCGGGCCTGTGCTGCTGGATTCTCGCTCCTGGCCACGCAGCCCCCTTTGCACGCAGCCTCTTCCTCTGCCAGAGCCACCTCTGAGCTGCTCCTGGGTCCCACCGTGCGCGCTGTAGCCCTTCAGGGAGCTCGGCGCACTCTCCCCGGGGCGCAGGTGTGTGTTAGTGTCTCCGGGAACCTGAGGGCATCCCCGCCCCTCCTGGGGTCCTTCTCTAACTCCCTGGGAGCCCCTTTCCTCCCGGGAAGATTGGTGCAGCTCCTGTTTCTCCAGGGCAGAGCTCTCCTGTGCTGGGGACACTCGCCCCAGCCTCAGCCCGGCTCCTCGCGGGGCCCCTCCCCCTTGGAGGCCTTTTGTTTCTTTATTTCTTTTTCCCTGTCTTCCTACCTTGATAGAAGCACGAAGTCTTCTCACTGTAGCATTCCAGATGTTCTCTCTTTAAATCTCAGGCCAAATTCATAGATATTCAGGATGATTTGAAGGTTATCTAGGTAATTTGGTGGGGACAGGTGACTTGGGAACCCTACTCTTCCGCCATCCTCCCCCTCCTCCCGGGTTACCTTTTTCTCTACATCATCTCCAACACTTGTTATTTCCTGTCATTTTGATGTTATCAATTCAAAGGTATGAAGTGATATCCCATTGCGGTCTTGATCTGCATTTCCCTGATGATTAGTAATGTTGGGTATCTTTTGTGTGTATGTTGGCCATCTGTATGTCTTTTTTGAAAAAAAAATCTATTCAGGTTCTCTGCCCATTGTTCAATCATATTGTTTGGGTTTTTTTCTTTATGTATTTTGGATACTAACTCTTTATCATATATATCATTTGAAAATATCGTCTTCCATTTGTGGTTGCCTTTATGCTTTGTTGGTGGTTTCCTTTGCTGTGCAAAAGCTTTTTATTTTGATGTAGTCCCAATCATTTACTTTAGCTTTTGTTTCCCTTGCCTTAGGAGACATACCTAGAAAAATGTTGCTATAGCCAGTGTCAGAGGAATTACTTGGTGTACTCTTTTCTAGAATTTTTATGATGTCAGGTCTCACATTCAGGTCTTTAATCCATTTTGAGTTTATTGTTGTGTATGATGTAAGAAAGTGGTCCAATATCATTCTTTTACATGCACTGTCCAATTTTCCCAGCTTTATATATTTATTAAGGAGACTGTCTTTTCCCCCATTGCATACTCTTGTCTCCTTTGTCATAGTTTAATGGACCATAGAAAAGTGGGTTTATTTCTGGGTTTTCTATTCTGTTCCATTGATCCATGCATCTATTTTTGTGCCAGTACCATATTGTTTTATTACAGCTTTGTAGTGTATCTTGAAATCTGGTATTGTGATGCCTTCAGATTTGTTCGGATTGCTTTGGCTACTTGGGGTCTTCTGTAGTTCCACACAAATTTTAGAATTATTTGTTCCAGTTTTGTGAAAAAATGCTATTGGTATTTTGACAAGGATCGCATTGAATTTGTAGATAGTTTTGGGTAATATGGACATTTTAACAATCTTAGTTCTTCAAATCTGTTACTGGGAACCAATTTTATGTTAGTACCTGGCTTGAGAGTTCCTAGCCCTGAAGGTAGTGTAAGTACAAATTCCAAATCTATGAGAAATATGACCTATTATTGCAAATTTTCAGGAAAGACTTCTTCCTCACTCAGATGCCAGACAATGATAGGCTTCCTTGTTATTTCTCTGTATTATTGCATGTAATTTTTTTCTAGTCCATCATTTCATTGATGTTGTAGCCCTTTGGCTTCCTGGTTTTATATAAAAGGCACTTTGCAATGACCCACGGTTTTATTTTTTATCCTCATACAGATGTTAAAACATGAACCTTCAGATTACTAAGCCTGATACCTCTTGCACCTTCCTCTAGGGCATATTGTAAAATATATGTTCACTTCTCTGCTTCCACCTCTCTGTTTCTGAATCCTAACAATATGCTTTACTTTCCTGAGAGCTAAGTTACATATTTAATAGAACACATTATAATTTATCTAGTATTTCTAGGAATCCTCTAGGAGCGTTCTCATGGTATCTAATTCCAGTAAATCTCTCAATATTACTTTTAAAACAAAAATTTTAAATTTATTTTAAAAGAGGGATAAGTAAAGCATGAAAGGAATTTTAAAGTAATACTGGAATGGGAAATACTTTTCAAATGAAAATATAAAACCTGGAAAAAAAAAGATATAAAACTTGGGATCTGTGAAGAAAATATTCAATAAATTTGGCTACATAAAACTTAAAACAGTCTGTATGCAAAAAAAGTAACCATTAAAAAAGCAGAAGATAAATGACAAACTATGAACAAATATTTGCTATGTATGTGACAGAAGAAAGGCCAATTTCTTTCATATTCAAGGAGTTATTAAAACTTAATGAGAAAAAATAGAAAATGAGCAGCTCACAAAATAAAATTCCAAATCACCAACAAACATACAAATACATATTCAACTTCACTTGTAATTAGAGAAATGTAGAATAAAACAATATGATACCATTTTTTCTACCTATCAGATTGACAAAGACTATGATAACATCAACACTTGTAAAAATTATATATGATTTTGTGTATGTGCATAAATACCTGTATGCATACAAAGTTTCTAGAAGGATGTATGAGGAACTTAAGTGACTACAGGCTACTACAGAGTAGAGGCAGAGAAAAAAGAGGATTTTACTTTTCTTTTGCTTTTTCTTTACAGTTTGAATTTTTACAAGAACAGAGATTATTTTTAAATGAAAATAAATAATAAGAATAATAGCAACAATAAGAAATACCAAGAGGAATAGGGCTCTACAATATAAGTACAGAGAAGTAAAGGGGAGAGGAAGAGAGAAGGCTGGGATCCAAGCAAGCACTGAGCTATGTTTTCTCTGGCTACTTTTAGAGATACTTCCCATATAGAGAGAGATAAGGGACAAAGTAGCTGTGTGGCTTTGGACTCATCAGTGGGGAGCAGTGATGCCTAATTAGTCCATGTTTATTTCTACGCTGAAAATGTTGCCACATTACATTCTGCACTGTAATACTCCGTGTTAATTTGACAATTTTCATTTTCATGCACATTAATTGTAATTGCATTCTAACTTTCGATCCATTTTTGAGGAATACAGGTGGCAGCCATTATCATTAGCTATTTACTAAGAGCACAGACATATAGAAAAGATTTATTAATGTAAAAAAGAGAAAGCAGACATGTTAGCAAAAAAATTATGTTTTGAGAAAATCAAACATGATTGAATCCCTTTCTTTTCCAGCTTAACTTGTAAACCCTTAATCTCATATCCAAATATTCAAGCTCCTCGAATATATTGCCCTTTTATTTTTATAAAGCATAGAATACACAGGTTGAAAATAGAGGGGAAAGCTTTGCCATTAGACTGGATCTAAATTCTAGCTCTATCACTTCCTAGCTATGTACACTTGAGTAAGTTACTTAAGCTCTCTAAATTCCAGCTAGTTTCCTCATTTGTAAAATGAAGACCATAAAAGTACAGACAAGAAGTGTCAGGAGAATTGAACAAAGTGATTAGCATGTGAAACATTTATTATAGTGGCTGACACATGGTCAATAACCCATAAATGTTAGCTATTATTATTGTGACTAATCAATCAACTGCAGATTGAGGGCCCAGAACCATGCTAACACAATGTGAGAGAGACTCTAACCTCTTATACTGTTGTTGAATGGAAAAGCATGTGAATTCCAAGATTCAGGTATTGAAACCCTATATTGCCCATTGCCAGTACCCAATCAATCTTACTCTCAAAACAAAAGGTTCAGCACTTAAGCCCCAAAGCATAAAACTTCTCCTATCAACAGTGGGTCCACTAAAGGCAGTATTTTCAAAAGGTGCTGGGAGATAGCATCATGATCATGAAAAGTAAATTCAGTGAGTGGAAAAAACCAGACCTTCAGTAGGGCTGAATAGTCCAAATCCATAACACTGACTATCCTCAAGGTATATGATCTAAAAACAAGTCACTAATTGTACTTTAATAGCTTTATAAAGCCCACCCTCAAACTGTTTGGTTTTGTTGATTTTGTATGGGCTAGCCAGCCAGCCAGCCAGGAAGTCCCAGCAGAGGAGAAAAGGCTACCCCTTGCATAGGTATTCCCCAGGAAGAACAAAATATCCATAAGGTGGCTTACATATGGGTGACAACTTTATCTGATGGTGCTGAAGGTGGTCCTGGAGTTGATAATACAACTACACTGACTGCTAATGAATCTCACAACTGCTCTTACATATTATAAATAACAATATTGGAATTAGTCAAAATCTCATAGAAACAAAGTGTTAGTTGGGACGCCTGGGTGGCTCAGTCGTTATGTGTCTGCCTTTGGCTCAGGGTGTGATCCCTGAGTTCCGGGATCGAGTCCCACATGGGGCTCCCTGCATGGAGCCTGCTTCTCCCTCTGCCTATGTCTCTGCCTCTTTCTGTGTGTCTCTCATGAATAAATAAATAAAATCTTTAAAAAAGAAAAAAAAAACAAAGTGTTAAAGCTGTAAAGGACCTTAGGTCCTTAAAAGTATGCTCTATGGCCTATGAATATCAAAGCTATTTGCAGGCAGATACTTATTAAAGTGAAGATTACCAGGTTCATTTGAATTCTCATATCTTTGTTTTTATCAAGCTTCCGATGTGATTCTTATTCAGCCTAAAGTATGAGGGTCATGCCTTTAGAGACCATAATTTAATATTACAAAAGATGGGATCCCTGGGTGGCGCAGCGGTTTGGCGCCTGCCTTTGGCCCAGGGCGCGATCCTGGAGACCCGGGATCGAGTCCCACGTCGGGCTCCGGGTGCATGGAGCCTGCTTCTCCCTCTTCCTGTGTCTCTGCCTCTCTCTCTCTCTCTCTGTGTGTGACTATCATAAATAAATAAAAATTTAAAAAAAAATAAAAATAAATAATAATATTACAAAAGATGATCTTCTGCTATGTAGGAAGTTACCACCCACAGGATAGCCAAGAAACATTATGCTCCTTGGAAGCAGCCTAATGCACAAGCATGAGTCTGAAATCAGACAGACCCATGTTCAACTTATACTTACACTACTTATAATTTAGATAAAATACTTAATCTTGTGATCTTCCATTATTCTGACATAAGAATGTAGATGAGAAGATCTACTTTTGGGGGTTGTTTCAACCATGTGTAAGCACACAGTACACAGGTGATGTCCAATAAGCAGAGGAGATGTGAGAAGAAAGGAAGTTAGCATATATTGAATGCCTCCTATGTGCTGGTATTTGATATACATGTAAGCTCCATAAGGGCAGGAATATTTTTCTGTTTTCTTCACTAATGTATTTTATTCCCTGAGACTTACAAGGTAAGTGCAAAATACATAATGTATAAAATCAATATCCTCATCCCTTCTCTGGATCTCACCCCATCCTGGATTGCCAAACTGATGGGGTAGGGAGTAAGCTTAGGGTAAAATTTAGAAATAGGTTAAAAGTTAGAGAAGGCTGTTGTATATATCATCTGTAAGAAAGGCAGGGGGTTTTGTGTTCTCTATATCTGGGACAGCTGTTTTTGACACCTTGGACTAACAACATAAGGCCATAAATGATTGGTGTCAAGTACGGAAAATGGACAAGTGCTGTAGAAGACCTTCTGCAGAAAATGAGATTAGGGCTTGATCTTAAAACGTGTAGAATTTGATATACAGGCAGTAAGATTCACCACAGAGGTTAGAAAGAGATCTTTGAGGTTATCCTACCTCCCACCACCCAGTGCAGGAATTTTCTCTACCACATCATTTCAATACTTTCAGGGATACAAAAGTCATTAACTGACTAGGCAGCTCATCCTTTCTGAGCAGCTGATTGTGACAAAACTCCTATGCTAAACCAACGTCTGCCTCTTTAGAACTTCTGTCAATTAGTCCTAGATCTGTTCTCTGAAGCTTCAAAGAATGTCTACTCACTTTCCTATATGAGGACTCTTCCCACTTTAGAAGGTAGTTCTTCAGTTCTTTTAAGTCAGACTGAAGTGAGGAAAACATTCCTTCCTTGCACTTATATACATGCCAATGCTCAGTAGTCTGAGGAACACACCCTGTCCCAGTGGAGCCCACCCCAAAGAGAAAGCATTTCTACAAAAATAGAGATGTAAATGAGTCTGGTGAAATAATCACTGCTAAAAACAGCAACTTGCTGGGTGGCCTCCAATTCACAAATGCAGGCAGCCAGCACAAATGTATTCAAGTGTGGAACTGGGGAAATGGATCCATTTTCTCTTCAACAATTGTTTTTCCTGAAATTGAACAATTTCTCACACTGTTCTACATTACACACTAATTATTCCCTGATGCTGAGGCCAATGGAGGCTCCTTAACTGAAAAATACTCCCTCCCAACACTGTATTTCTACTGTCTTAGGCCAGAGCTTGCCCTTAGAATCCAGGGGAGAATTGGAGTATCCACAGAATGGATGAACCTGAAACATTTGTTTTCAAGAGATGACAAGGAGAATAATTGTACTTGCAGAATTTCACAGCAAATCCAAGAGAATGTTCAGGATGTGAAGAATTTTGCAAGAAATATTAACATTGTCAAAAGTAGCATATTTCTGTGAAATTCCCCAAAACTCAACCAACATTTATCTCACAGGAAAATTGGTCATTACCTAATGGGACAGACTTTAATTTCATACTCTGTCTATGTAGCTTTCATTTAAAGTTTGACAGTTTTATTGAAGAGTTTATCTTGCAAAGTTTTACCAAGTAGATTTGTTTCCTAGATCTCTCCACAAACTACCTGTGGCTTACCTTTCTAATTGTAGCTTCCAATATACCTCTTCACAGATCAATTTATTGGTTATATTCCCAAAATCGTGTTTCTCTACCTTTCTCCACATTTTCCCCTTAGTGAATTCTTCACTAGTAATGTCTCATTCCGTTGCCTCCATCTTTCCACATATCAAAATCCTGCTTCTTTCAAGGTCTACTTCAAATTATTCTTCCTCCATGAACTTTCCATAATTCACCCATCCTAGTCCCCTCCTCTGAATTTTCAAAGTAATTTATCTGCACTGCACTAGGACAAAAGCACATTTTAGTCTTGATTAAAGAGGGGCAAGATGATGCTAGAATTCAAGGGCAGGGGAAGGTCCAAAGACAAAGAAACTGCCACAACAAGTTGAAAAGGCTATAATCAGGTGTAATTAATAAAAGAGATGTATTCAACAGATATCGATTGAGTGCCCACCCTGTGCCTGATACCCTGAGAACCACAGTAGTTATAATACACACAAAAAAGGAGAAATATGATACCCAAGAGGCAAGCATGATCAAACCACCACACCGATATAGACCACACAAAGATATTTTGTTTGAGCACCTGGATGGATGATGGTGCCATTTACTGAGATGACGAAAACTGGGAGAGACACAGGTTGGGGTATTCTACTCCAAGAATTCTACCCCAAGAGTTCAATTTTTGTCGTTTAAATTGGAGTAAAGCTATGTAACATCCAAATGGAGATGTCAAGTAGGCAACTGAATATACAAGTCAGATACTCAGGAGAGAGACCAGGACTAGAAATGAGAGGAAGAGTTGGAAATCAACAATCAGAAAGTCAAGAGACAGTTGGAAGCAAGTGAAAAGTGGCCAGTCAGCAACATTCTGTAAATGTTGAGAGTTTCAAAAGAGACCGTATATTGGTGACAGCCTCTGCAGAGTCAAGAGAAAAATATTAAAGGGTCCAAGCCACATTTATGCTGCATATCACATTCACCTATTCTTTTTTTTTAATCTTTTTAAAAAGATTTTGTTTATTTATTCATGACAGACTTACAGAGAGAGAGAGAGAGGCAGAGACACAAGCAGAGGGAGAAGCAGGCTGCATGCAGGGAGCCCGACGTGGGACTCAATCCCCGGTCTCCAGGATCACACCCCGGGCTGAAGGTGACACTAAACTGCTGGGCCACCAGGGCTGCCCACATTTACATTTTCTTATAATTACATATGGATTTGTTTCATACCTCCTATTATACTTTGGTGGGGGTAGAATAGGTACCCCAAATAAATAGTGTTCCTTTGACTTCTGAGTCAACTGACTTCTAGATAAACAATTCAGATGATAGAAAATAAAATATCACCTTCTTTTTTACTGCTGAGGTCTAGAGTTAAGGACATAGCTTAGGTGAGCTTCCTGAATCTGAAAAAAACAGAACTAGATAGACTTAACTCCCTGTCATAAGTGGCAGTGTAAGTCAGCAGGCCTCCCATGTGGGGTCCTCCACATATATGACTTAAGGCATTCAGGAGCAGACTAAAATGTATCTCAAAAGACATAAGCTACAAGACTCTCAAGCAAAGCATAGAGCACTACTGAGCTATACCTGCCGAGCATCCTCTCTCAAACTCACTAATCAGAACAGTTATACCTTCTCCTCAAAAGAGGATGGAATGAGGAGCAGAGAGAGACCAGAGTGTTATGTTAATGGGATATCATTTTATATAGAAGGAAACATCAGGAGTGAGGAAGAAGTGAACCTCATTAACAGATTGGAAACTCCTGAGGGAAGGCAGAGGTGGAGTTTTGAACCTCCATGTATCCCCCAAAGTATCCTCCCTCCATCGTGCCATGTTACAACAGATACCAAATACTTGCTGCATGAAATAATGGTGCCAGGAGCACTACATGTATGTGTCATGGACTTCCTTCATTCAATTCTGTTTAAAATTCTCCTCCTCTGGGAAGCCTTTCCTTATTAGCCCTTCTCCACTATGATCACCTCTTAATTCTGGGCTTATTCTAGTTGTGTCATATTAATTAGCACTCACTTGTTTACTGTTTTGCAGATGTTACTATAAGTCATTGGCTACCCCCAAAAAATATTTCTTTCCCCAAGTTCATGGCAAACTCCTTGTAATCATGCATCCTATTCTTCCTCAGCTGTGCCTAGAAGAAGTATGCATACAGTAGGAGCTCAGTGCCATGAGTGGCACTGCTAATTGTTGAGTTTGTTAGTCTTTCATGAGAACCAGAGTGCAGTAAGCACCAAGACATAAGAATCTCCTCTGCATCTGACTTCTGTACTAGATGAATTTCTCACAGGCCTTCTATTCTAGGCTCTCAGAACAAGATTCCTTGCCTACTGCCTTTTTCTATCCATCACAAAGGAGTGCATAAAGAATGACAGACCAAACAGGCTGAGCTCTTTCCTGCCCTTTTGCACTAAAGGGCCACTCCATAGTGACAGGTTTTTGAAGGATATGACAAAGGAAGCTCGAAAATGAAAGCTGAAAACTGATGACTTGGAGATTTCTCTCCATGAGGTTGGTCTCATTCTAATTCCTCTGTGAGCTGAGTTATGGAGCCATCATGGGTCACACAAATTGATAATGTATTTGATAGGGCATTAAAAATAGCAGATAGAAAAAATTCTAGAAATAAGCTTTCACTCTAATGGAATTCATTGAACAAGAAACTAATCTAACATGTATTAACTTAAATGCCAGTTCTAAAACTAAGGGTTAAGGAGATGGGCAAAGTGATCGAAAGGGAGTAGGTGATATAGGTTTCCAGTTATGTAATAAATAAATCATGGGAATAAAAGGTACAGCATAGAGAATACAGTCAATGGTATTATAATAGTATTGTCTGGTGACAGAAATCTACACTTGTGGTGAGCATAGCATAATGTATAATTTGAATCACTACGTTGTACACCTGAAACTAGTGCAACATTTCATGTCAACTATACACAATAAACAAAGAAATAAATAAATAAACATAAATCAAAACTAAGAGTCTTTCAGTTCCTAGTCCCATCCTGACCTAACCTACTACAGAATGATTTAAGGGAGCTAGAGTTTCAACATCAGTTTGACACAAAAATATTTAGTAGGATCAAAGTTTGCGTCTTAGTATGTGTATGCATCATACTGCCAGCATGTGATATCTATGTGTGCTAAGTAGGAGAAAGTGGGGGATATCAAGAACAAACTCTTTGTATATGACTGGGAGTAATTATCCTGATCTAGAAATATATAAAATATAAGACTGAAAACCCTAATTCATAGCCTTTTTTCTATAAATGAGAAAAATAAATCAAGAGGGAGTAAATTAGGTCTCAAAGCCAAACTTCTGGATCCTCATATATATCTTGATGCTGTCTACAGGATGTGAACTTCAAGAGGATAAGCTATTTAATGATAGTTCTCAACTGATTTGCCCTTAAATTGCATAAACTATAGTAATGACATCTTTTTGGCCATTTTGCCTCCATGTGACTTCAGAGCCACTATCCATATTGTTATTTACCATGACTCTGCAAAGTAAATACCAGTCTCATCTTATATGTGACACTACTGAGAGACAATGACTAAATGATTTTTCAAAATTCACAGAGTTCGTTATAAACCACAGTATTCCATCTTTACTCTGGGGAATACTTTAGAAAAATGGACTTTAGGGGCACCTGGATGGCTTAGTGGTTGAGCGTATGCCTTTGGCTTGGGTCATGATACCAGGGTCCTAGGGATCAAGTCCTGCATCAGGCTCCCCAGAGGGAGCCTCCTTCTCCCTCTGCCTAAGTCTCTGCCTCTCTCTGTGTGCCTCTCACAGATAAATAAATAAAATCTTTTTTTAAAAAAAAGAAAAGAAAAATGGACTTTAGGGTACAAATTAACTCATCTCTACTCCCTGAATAGGCCATGTGGTTTTTTTCACACTATACCTTGACTGATGCCATTCCTTTGCCTGGAACATCTTCTTACCAGTCTGGCCATTCTCATCATAGTCTATAAAGATTCTATCTTTAAATAATAAAGATCTTTAAATATAATTTAAAATATAAATTATTTCCTCATTTATGAAGCCTTCTCTAATTCCAAGCCCTCAAACAAACTTTTTTTTTTCCTTTGAAGCTACACTCTTCAGTTTCATTGTCTTAAACTACAGGTCACATTATCCCTTTATGACAGTCATTTTTATGGTAAACATTGTTGGTTGCCTCCTCAACAACCATTTTCCCTACTTTCTTTCAAAAGAAACCTTGGCTGGAGGAGCAATGTTCCAAGCCTCAGGAATGAATTCTAATTTATCTAGGCCAGATATGATTATTCCATTTTCCTTGCTATACAATCTCTATCTTTGTTTTCCTCACAGCTGGAAGTGACCAAATGAAATATATTATAACCAATAAAACTTTCAGGAACTGTGAAGTGTCTGAGATTTTACCCTACTTACTAGATAACAGATTAACCTGCCATAGTGTTACGGATGCTGGTAGAAGATGCACAAATCTTGAGCCAGAGACAAAAAGACTTTTCCACCCACAGCAGCATTAGTAACCAGAGGATCAACATTTTCTTGAGCCTCTTTTCTCATCCCTAGTTCCCATCGGTTAATACAAAGAGAGCCACATGACAACTGTGCACTTAGTACAATAGATTATAGGAAAGGAATCCTGAGTTTAGCAAGCACAAATCTTTTATAATAGGCAGTAAACAGGGGATCCCTGGGTGGCGCAGCGGTTTAGCACCTGCCTTTGGCCCAGGGCGCGATCCTGGAGACCCGGGATCGAATCCCACGTCGGGCTCCCGGTGCATGGAGCCTGCTTCTCCCTCTGCCTGTGTCTCTGCCTCTCTCTCTCTCTCTCTCGCTCTGTGACTATCATAAAAAAATAAAAATTAAAAAAAAAAAAATAGGCAGTAAACAGGCCTGCTTCTTTCCCTGGAAGAAAACATTATCTCTATCTTCTAAGGCTATTCACTACACAAATATCCTTGGAAAAATAGTCCAGAACAAAGACAGTCATGGCCTCTGCTCATAAGACATACTGAAATGTAATTAGCCATTGGAGAATTGCCTCCCAAAAGAGAATTGTCTCCCAAAGAAATTTGATGTAGAGGTTTTTGTGAAACATTTTTCTCCATAATAAAAAGAAAAATCTGCAAAAATAGATCCTCTCCCATTTTTTTCCTTCCTAGAACACTTTCATGTGAGGACATGATGCTCACATGATGCATTAATACTTCTGTGGCCATCTTAAAACTCTGAAGAGAGACCAAAAAATATCTCAGGGATGGCTATCCAGGCCCCAGGAATCACACAGTTTCTGGAACACCCCAGGAATAACCTACTTTTCTAGGCTTGCATGTAAATAAAAATATAGCAGCCTTGTAGCTTAAACTGTTAATAGAATTTCCTGATACTTTCAGGCTAAAGTGTCCAATCTGAAACATTTTTTAAAAATATTTTATTTATTTCTTTTCAGAGAGCAAGGGGTTGGAGGGGCAGAGGGAAGAGAGAGAGAAACTCAAGCGGACTCTGCACTGGACATGGAGTCCCACACTGGGCTCAATCCTACAACCCCAAGATCACAATCTGATCCAAAATCAAGAGTGATGCTTAACCAACTGAGCCACTCATGCACCTATGAAACATTTATTTGAAGATTTGTTTATTTATTTATTTTATAAAGAGAGAGAGAGCACGCTAGGGAGAGGGGAACAGGGAGAGGGAGAGAGTCTCAAGCAGACTCCACATTGAGCATGGAGCCCAATATGGGGCTTGTTCTCATGACCCTGAGAGCATGACCTAAGCAAAACCAATAGTCAGATGCTTAACTGACTGTGCCACCAGGCACCCCAATCTGAAACATTTTTTGTAGTTATTATCTACCCACTTACTGAAAGCAAGTTTGTCAAATATAGTAATTGAGCCATGGGTTTGAATTTTTAGTCTATTATTGACTATTTGTGTGTTTTACATTGCTATTTAATTTCTCTAAGCCTTAGTTTTCATGTCTATAAAATGGGTATTATAATAATAACATTAACTTACCTTTGTGAAGATTAAGTGAAATAATCAATGCTAAGAGCTTAGCCTAATGCCCATCACATAGTAAGCATTCAATGAAAGATAGCTAACAGTATTTTTCTTTTCTCCCATATAGGGCCTAGGACAAAGTCATTTAAAGAGTCAGAATAATGTGCAGAATAAAATGATCTGTGCAGGGCCACATAGCCTGAGACTTAAATATAACTACTTTTCAACTCTCTTGGGTAAACAAAAATAGAAAGAACATAGCTAAATAGAACTCTTGGATAACCTCCCAAATTTGTCTTTGTCAATATTTTCGATTCCCATCCAGACCTCCACTGAACATTTTTTGAATAAAATTCTTTCCCAATTATAATAATAGTGCATGTTCAGTGTAGAGAATTTGAGAAAATGAAAAAATAGAAATCAGGAGAAATCAATCATAACTCCACCACCCAAATTCAACCATTGTTAGCATTCAGTTGTATTTCCTTCCATCCTTTCTACTGTGCATTTATACACATATTTTTACATATGGCTGTTTACTCTCTATATAAAAATTTGTGCTTTTTTATCCAGTTAATATTATAACATAAGTATTTTCCCATGCTATTAAAAGCTCCTTGTAAACACATTTTTTTGGAGAGAATGAGAGAGAGAGAGAGAGAGAGAAAGCGGGGGGGGGGGGGCAGAGGGAGAGAGAAGCTTGAGCAGGCTCCATGCACAGCATGGAACCTGATGTGGGCCTCGATCTCATGACTCTGAGATCATGCATGACCTGAACCAAAATCAAGAATTGAGCACTTAACTGACTGAGCCACCCAGGTGTCCTATAAGCACATTTTTAAATGACTAAATGACTGTCTAGTGCATCGTGTGGATATGCCACAATGTACTTAATTATATTCCCACACTCTCATACACTTTGGTTATATCCTCCACTTGACTAAAATAAATAAATAACAATAAGCACATATGTGATTAAAACTTTATCTCTTAATATCACTCACTTAAATTGTATAGATTCCCAGAAATTAAATTATTACATCAAAAGGTATAAACTGTCCAATTATCTTCAAAAGAGTTGTACCAAATTCTATAACCACCAGCACCATTTGAGTGTTTCTATTTCATCACACCTTTTGTCGGCTCTAATATTTCCCTTTCCCCTCCTTTACTATTTTTTAAAGATTTTATTTATTTATTTATTTATTTATTTATTTATTTATTTATTTATTTGAGACAGAGAGAGGCAGAGACACGGGCAGAGGGAGAAGTAGGCTCCATGCTGGAAGCCCGATGCCGGACTGAATCCCAGGACTCCAGAATCACACCCTGAGCCAAAGGCAGGCACACAACCGCTGAGCCACCTAGGCATCCCGCCTTCTTTACTATTTTAATGGGGGGAAATTCTTAAGATTCTAATTATAATTTCTTTGATTATCAGAAAGCTAAACATTTTTTGCATGTTCCCAGTGAACCTTTTGACCAGTGATGCTGACATGTTACAGATTTTACTGATTCACACTTCCCTTATTCCTACCCTGGAAGCAATCCCCAGAAGTGAGAAGGAGGCAAAAACGATGACCTGGAAAAGCCTCAAAAGTTCAAGATGGCTTCTAAATAATTTGATTTGATTTTACAAATAATTGGCCAGAAGTTTTCCTTCCCACAGTGTTTCCTGTCTCCAAGTCTGTCCCCCACAAAGATTCCAGTTACTGACTGAGCGACACCTGAGGCAGGCAAAGAGTGAAGTACTTTCCCACTGCCTCTTCAATTCATTAATATTACCTATAAGCAGCTCATTAAAGAACAAACAAGAAGAACCTGCTTTGGAAGCCTCAACTTAGAAGATCTTGCTTAATAGGCAGTTAAATCAGTCATCACGCCTGCTTTTAACTTTCCTTACCACTAAAAGGCCTCTCAATTTACAAGAAGTGAAGGGCATGCTATAAGTCTTTGTACATCAAGATCTGACATATTTCTCATGCCTGCCTCTCACCTCACCTCCCTCACATTCATGCAGTTGTCAGTGGCATGTCCCAAAGTGTGATAGGCTGACCTTACTGGCTCACCACTGTATATCAGAAGAGTTGGGGGTAGGAGGAAGATGTGAAGCTTCCCCATGAGTGATTCTCTCAGGTGATTGTGCTTTGAGGGCCAAGAAAGAGACCTGGACACCCTACACACACTACACCAGTTCTGCCTGTATAGCATGAGAAACACCTTGCAGTTACCTAAGAAGTTTTAGACACCTTCTAGCCAGGATTGTCACAGTGGCTATTCATCCAGGCTCAGCTAGCTACATGACTTTCCTGCATGAAGAAGATGACTTTGCCTGAAAAGTCTCTACCTGGGGGTATTCACTTCTGAGAATCAGCCTGAGAAGCAACTTGAAGCTGTTTGGTGTATGATGTAGAAATTCACTTCTGTTTGATCTGGATTCCCTTCTCAGCTTCCAAAGTTTAATTGGATCCAAGAACTAGCTAAGCATCATTTTCTGAAGCAAGGCTACTGTTGTGTTAGCCAGGCAACACAATAGGTCAACATAACAGGAGGAGCAACTGAAAGTGTTTTAAGTTTCAAACCCATTTGCACTTACCCAGCTTGACATAAAGTCAGCACAAGCTTGTATCTCTTTTCAAACATAATGTGAATCCTGGTATGCAGCTCACTGAAATCAAGAGTGTGAGGCTTGTAATGGAGGCATCAACCCACAACCATTTTTAGGAATAAATCCCAATAATAGATGCTAGCTCTGTGGCTGAATGTATCAGTATCACACTATGTTGGTCTATTATGTCCCAGCCCACTCTTCCTCTCAGCAGCCCTCTGATCCACTGCTGACATGTCAGACCAGGTAAAGCCAGGAAGTTATGGACTCATACTCCAGGGAGCATGTCTCAGTTTGACTCAGAGATGTGAATTCCATTCAGAAATCCATTTTTCATCTTCAGTTCATAACCTAGCTGCCTTTTGTCTTTATTTTTTAAAATGTCACTTTGTGTCCTGGTGAAAGTGAGTGACTAGTTTCGGTATCAATATCATGTCACAGAAATGATTCTGTATTGGCTTAACACACACATTCATCACCAGAGTTTGGTGCCTGGCATTTGCTTAACATGCAATAAATGTTGAATTGAACTGAACCACATATAATTAAATTGAATTAAAATAGAATTCAAATGATTTGGATGTATTAAATGGGGTCTCTCCTTTCACATATATGGCAGTATTCTAAGTGTCTTAATTTCAAACTTCCTCAAACAATCTGAGAATAACCAAATGGTCAATAGAACATAGAGAATAGGGAGAACAAAGATAGATCTGGGTTTTGTTTTTGTTTTGTTTTTATAATGATAACCATCTAAGTAAAAGAGAAGGATGATTTGCACAGTTGGCTCAGAAATCTGAGAGTCTAAGGCAAAATTTGCTTCAGCAAATACAATGATCGGCACAAAATTTGTCCTCAGAGCCATCAACCCCTCTATTCTGGGCCCTTCTCTGGCTTTCTCAAGCTTCCAGTACTAGCATTGTCATAGGCTTTACCCCATAAAAATCTGTCTCAAGAAAAGATAAAATACACAGGCTCATACTAAGATGCAAATTATCAAAAACTATTGAAAGCATCAGCCCTCCCATGAACACCTGCATGTTATAGGGATTTAAAAGCTTATGCTAAAGGGATGAAGTACTATATCAGTAGTCAGCAGATGGGGAGAAACACTGAAAATTAAGGACACTTTGGTGTACACCCCAAATTATACCACATCACCAGGATATAATTTTTCCTCAAATTTTCACTTGACTATATTGGAAAATTAAAGGTGTTTTGTTCTGCTCTGATTTATTTTTTCAGTTAGGCCAATGGGTTGACCCCTGTGTTTTACAGTTTCCCCATAATGGAAAATAAACACAGAGGCAATAATCAGACACCTCTTTTAGGTGATACACCTGGGCTAAGATGTTGGGAGTGCATTTCTTAAGAGTTAGTAGTAAAACAAACCAAACATATCTTCCAATTTCCTCATTCTCTTCCCCAAGGAAAATCTAAGCTGTGTAATCCTTGGAAATCCTCCCAAGGAAATTGGTTCCTCTGTCCATTCCCAGAATGCACTAGCTCCATTCAGACTAGATAGCGTGAACTCTTAGCCATAGCCAATTTAGGGGTAGGAAAAGTTGCTGATGAGTCACTCTTGAATGGAATTAGGGAAAGGAGGCAATAATAAAGGGAAGGTTTTTTTTTTTTTTTCTTAAAAAAGTGAGGAAGAAGGCCACCTGGGTGGCTCAGTAGTTGAGCATCTGCCTTTGGCTCAGGGCATGATCCCAGGGTCCTGAGATCAAGTCTTGCATCAGTCTCCCCACAGGGAACCTGTTTCTCCCTCTACCTATGTCTCTGCCTCTCTCTCTCTCTCTGTCTCTCATGAATAAATAAATCTTTATTTTAAAAAGTGAGGAAGAAATTACTCTTCCTGCTGTTAAGGCATACTACATAGCTACAACAATCAAGACAGATAAACGTGATAAGATTACATAAAACTATATGTACGTACACAGCAGCACACACAAATAGGTGTGACTCTGACTTGTGTGAAATCTGAATAAGCTCTGTGGATCATACCAACACTGACATCATGGTTTTGATACTGTAGCTATAGTCATGCAAGATAATAACATTGGGGAAGGAGGGGTGAATAGTGTATGAACCTCCCTGCACATCTTTTGCAACTTCTTATGTGTCTAAATGTATTTCAAAAAATGTCTTCAATGGACGATGAAAGTTCATTTCCAACATGGGGTGCTACTGCCTCCCACTGTAGCGCTCTGCATACTAGGATCCAGCAAGAGAAAGGCTGGTTGTGGCGAGCATTAAGCAGGTAGGGCCATTCGAAGAGACCCAAGGACTGGACACAAGCTACAATATAATACAAGCAGCAGCAGCAGCAGCTGGTTCTGGCCTTGGACTTCTTTCTTGCTTCTTGCTTTTAGGCCAAGGCCAGGGTCAACTGAATATAAAGACTGGTTTCCTTGGAGTCCTTAAAACAAGGAGCTTGGCAGAGGGAGGAGGAAAAACAACAGATCTCCCAGAGTACTGTAAGCGCTAAGACAATAGAATGGAAATGGGTCTTGAGGGCAGGTATCAGGGTACCTTGCTGAAGAAAATCATAGCATTTGGCCATTGCCCTTTCCAGAGACCAAGCAGAGAAAGAAAAGAGGCAGAAGTAGCCTATCCTACCAAGTTGCTTTTAAACTGCAACATTTTATGCCTGGCTGTTCTAGTTTCCTCTCCTGTGATGTGAAGAAGGAATCAGTTTTTGCTTCACTGAAGATTCTACTTCTAAGTTGTGTCCTTAAGGTATTACACGTTAACAAAATGTTGACAGATCAGACAGCATTTTTAAATGTCGCTTTTTTTACTATACTTTTTTTTCTTTAAGCAGAAAGTACAGCTAGCAGCACCTTCAGTGTTCATTTCATCCAAGGACTCTCTAAGCATATCGTATATTTATTGCATCTTTGGGAGTAATCATTTTCTTTCCAGCCTTCAAATTACTACATATTTGTTACTGCACCACTGAGGAAGGAGATCATTTGTTATTAATTCCTTGTCTGATATGAAACACTTAATTCCAACTGAAACCACTGCACAAGAAAATAAACAGTACATTTCATATGCAGTGTCTGCTTCCCTCAATGGGAGGCAGTGGGAGTCATTTTGACCATATGGTGGGTATTTATCATCCTATGGCTCATGAGTATCTCTACTGTCTGCCTCCCTTTTCTTCTCAGACCTGGGCACTGGCTCTTTTTCAAAGTAAGGTCAGCATACTTTCAAACAGAACTTCTAAACCTTGGAAGCTCATCAGAATCCCCAGAGAATTTTTCTTTTAATGCCAATTACCAGGGGACACCACTCTCAGGTCTGTCCCAGGGTGGGACACTAGTGGTTCTTCTTCTTGCATTCCAAAGCCAGGTTGCTTGAGTATGACACCCAGCTTTGCTGATTAAGACTGGGAGTTGGTGGGCACGTTATTTAATCTCTGGGCCTCAGTTGCCTCAACTGCAAAAATATTACCTAAACCACAGAGTTATAGTGAGAGAATTCATGTAAAGTAATTAAAGCAAAGCCTGGCTCACAGGAAGTACCTGTTCATGTTAGCTACGACTTTTGCTGATGAGTACTGCCATTCTTAACCTCTAATAAGAACGCTAAGATTTATTCTCCTACTCTTGCCCACCGAGTTTTTCCCTGGACATTGTTGATTGACTTCCAGATGCTTCACCAAAAAAATTCTACAGAAGAAAGGGAAAAATCCCAGGGCCAGTTTTAAAGTAGGTCCAGTACAAGGCAGGATGGATCTTTTGTTTTGCTTAGAATCAGAAATGCCGAAAAATGAGTGAAAAGAACCCTCTGAAGAAATCTGATACTTTCTATTTTGAAAAATGTTAATGCATGCACATGCAAAATGCCAAAGGCTTCAGTGCTCCAAACTTTACATCTAAATAGTTTTGAGCAGCCACACATCACTAAAAGGTCATACAGCAAATGGAAGAAAAAAAGAGCCCAACATCCAAATGGTCAGAGTATTCGGACACGTGACTATATATACCCAACAAATAACACTCTAGAAGTCTGTCTCATCCTCAAACCCAGATCTAATAACTGGTTATTAGGCATCTGCAAACTCACACACATGTGGCACTTCTGATGTCTTCTAGTCCTTAGTCCTATAGGATGGGCTAGATTCATGGAAGTGCTACTGCCTGAAACATGCCCTTTAAGCTTCACAAATTATGCACCAATACTTGTCTCTTTAGATTGCAATCCTCTCACTGATAAGCAGCCTCTTTAGTCAGCCTGGGTACTACAGACTGCCACATGTGGATGGATTGTTAAAAATACAAAATATAATAAAGGGGATGTGGAGAAGAAAGCATATTGGACAGGGCTCTGAAAGCTGTCATTTTATGTGTCAAAGAGTTAATGATATACCCTTCTGTTCTTCCTATAGCACCTAGCACAGGGCTTTCCATGGAGTAGGTAGTCAATTCGGATTTTGTTGAATGACATAGTGCCGTTGAATAGTATTAAGTGCTCTGTAGGTCTAGGAGGGTTTACACATATTTAAGGTGCAATGTGTATGTAGTATTATTGCCAATGCCTTTGTTTTCATTTTTATTGCTCAGAAATTAAAGAGTTAAAAAAACTCTTCTTCCCAGAGACACAAAAGGGTAAGTGATGAAAAGTCTTTTACTTACAGTGATTTTTTAACTCTTCTACCTATCGCTTTTTTTTCACTACTCTTATTCATCTTCTTTTATCGATGCTCAACTACAAATCATAGCACTGTGTTTATTATGGTTTATTCATAACTCTGAATGAAATGTTATTTGATAAGTGACTGTAAATTACTAGCTTCTCTTATCTAAACCTATCCATCTACATATTTCTAGTGTCCATTAGCCCATCAACCATAGGTACTAAGCCAAATATATCAAATATATTGTCGTTTCCTGTTACAGATAGGAATGACAATTTGGCACAAAGTTTTAGAGTTTCCTGATCACATTTTGACTGTCATTTTCAAAATGTAAATATATTGTGTTAAATGTAACCCTCAGACTGCAGCTACCCTATGTTGTAGTGAGGCTCTTAAAAAGCCAGTTGTTCTGTTAAAGGTTCTGTGTTTTTCACTTCTCGGCACAATAGGAAGCTAACATAACAGAAATTTACTAACACACGATATTCTTTTAGCACTGTCCTGCCATATTATAATAAGGTTTTACTTTTAGATCGTTGAGTAATTTAACACGGTATAGATTTCGTTGTCTTAAGAGAACTATTGACTAAAAAAAGGTGGGGAGAGGGAAGAAAGCATTATACTCAGGAGGGTAAAGGTCTTATGTGAAAGAGAATGTTGCAAATGCTTTTTCTTTAAAGAGAAACTGGACAAAGGCCAGACTGATTGTTGAGGGAACAGTGCTGCCACGATTAGGGGGAAGTTAACTGACTTGATAGGTTCTTTCCATATGTGACAGCCATGACTTTATCATTCAATTCTCACAAATGCATCCACAAACAAATGGACAGTGATCTCCCCATGTATACAGTACAAGGAAACATGTAAATCTGAGCCATGAGGTTCTCAACAAAGAGTAACGCTGAAATTGACACACAGGAAGATCTTTTTACTCAGAAGACAATGTGTACTCATTTGGCATTTTCAGGTTCAAGGCTACTAGACAAGGAACTATCTAGGAAGAAATCTGGTGAGGTGACAAACTTCATGCTCTATGAGTTTCCAGTTCACGCACTTCCATCTGCTGAAAGTATATAGCTCCAGAGATGGCCCTGCACTCCACATTAAGAGCAGATGTTCTCCTTGGAAATAGGTTTCCCGTTTAAAAATGAACCATCAGACCCCATTATAATCTGCTCTTCTGTCATTTGCTTTGTTATACTTTCTGTGCCAACAGATTGTGAGGCACCAAACATTTGAAGCAAAGCTCTATAAAATTGCTAACATCTAGTAATAAATATTAATGTTCAACTGTTACATGATAACTAGAGGTAGATAGAAAGTTGGCTAACATTTGACAATAAGTGGAAAATCATTTAATATTCATTTTAACAAATGTGGTCAAGAGTGAACTCTTATTATTAGGATAGATATGAAATACAGTTTTATATGTGATTCTATTATATAGCACTTTCTAAAGAGAAAATCGTAGAGGATGGCTGAATGAATGGGAAGAATACTTCTTTGTATCGTAGTTAGTTGGGCTGGGAATACTGGGGACAGTGAAATTGCGTCTTTACTTTCATACTCATGGCGTGCACACACACACACAACACACACAACACTGAAAAAATAAATAATTCTAATACTTTTTTAAATATACACTTTGTCTTCCTCTTAAAGCTTCTAGAATTTGCCTTAAGTAATAGGAAACTAAGGTACAGAAAGGTTAGGTAACTTGCCAAGTTAGAAAGAGGTAGTAGACTGGATTTGAATTCTAGGCTATAAGAGTCTAAAGATAAGAAGTTCAGCCACTACACCATGCTGCTTCTTCATGGAGCTGCTTCTTCACCAAGGGACACAGTCCCATTTTTTTAAATTCCCTAAAAATGCTGTTACAACAGAAGTCTGCAGAACTAGTAAAATCTGGCCGAACTTCCAGAGACATCAGGCCAGCAACATCTCAGAAACTGAGAACCAAACTTAAGTGGCCTTTCAGAGAAGACTGTCACAGCAAAGCATGTATAGCTCCTACAGTATGGACAAGCTACCAAAGATCAAACTATGATATTAGTGGTTTGACAGTAAGTAAAAACAAAGGCTGTGGGTGGGGAGGTTACCATTTTGTTATTCTATTAGGTAGACTGTGCTCATGAACTTGGGTAATGTATTTTAAAAACTTATTTGGAGAGCCCTCCATTACAGTAGTTACAGGTATGGGAATATGGAGCCCAACAATTGTTTCATCTGTAAAATGGAGGCCATAATGTTACCTGTCCTTCAGGCTGTTAGGAGGATGAAATGGAAGAAAATACATCAAACTCTTAACACAAAGACAGGAACAGAGTAAGCACTCAGTAAGTGTTAGCTACTGCTGTTTTTGTTATACAGTTGTTCATTTTCTTGCCTACTCTCACCCAAATAGTTCCTCAGGCACTCGAGTGCAAAGGCTCTTATTCCTCTTGGAAAGGCAATAGAATGCAATAGTTAAAAGTAGTCTTGAGAACCATACTACCTTAGTGTAAACCTGGCTGTGCCACTTCCTGCCAGTGAGATCTTGAACAGGTTAGTTATCTGTCTCAGCTTCTTCATCTATAAAATGGGACTAAAAATAGAATCAACCTCATAAATGTGCCATGAAGATTACAGTTTAAGTTCCATGAGGACATGAATTTTTGTCTGTTTTGTTCAATTATGCATCCCAGAACATACCTGGCATACAATAAGTGTTCAATACAAATGTGCTGACTGCTTATACACAAAGCACTTAGAACAGACCCTATACAGATATATGAAAATTAGCTATCATTTACAGCTGTACTACCGGGCCTAGTGCAGTGCTTAGCACAGGTTAGGACCTCAAAAACTGTTGGTAGAATGAATAAATGAATGTTGTTCCTTGAGTCTGTACCAGCCCTCCATCATGCGAAACTGTAAAGCTACTGAAGTTTGACCTTTCATGCCCATTGCCTCCCTCATCGGCATCAAATATTGTGTACATACCTTTAGTAATTAAGAAAAATTTCTGGGGTGCCTGGGTAGCTCAGTCGTTTAAGCATCTGCCTTTGGCTCAGGCCATGATCTCAGGGTCCTGGGATCAAGCCCCACGTCAGGCTCCCTGCTCAGAGGAGAGTCTGCTTCTCTCTCTCTCTCTCTCTCTCTCTCTCTCTCGCTCTCCCCCCCACCCCCACTTGCATTCTATCTCAAATAAATAAGTAAAATATTTTTTTAAAAAAGAAAAATTTCTGAGGCTCAAATGAAATAGAATGTCAGACATGTAAGATCTCATGTATCCATGATTCACACCTTCCATTTTGCTAATTTATTCTATATCCATGATATATTATAGGCTTGATCCTGAAATTAGTAGTGGGACCCACATGGTAAGCAAAATAGTTATGATCTCTGCCTTCACGGATCTGTGGATCTTACAGCCTAGTCATTTCCCTCCCCTGTGGTTTATTTTCCTCATCTGTAAATTTAGGGAGTTGAATGGACCACAAAGGTCTCTTCCAGATCCTAAATTATATATAACGGGACACCTGGGTGGCTCAGGGGTTGTCTGCTTTCTGCTCAGGGCGTGATCCCGTTGGAGATAGAGTCCCGCATGGGGCTCCCTGTGAGGAGCCTACTTCTCCCTCTGTCTATGTTTCTGCCTCTTTCTCTATGTTTCTCATGAATAAATAAATGATCTTTTTTAAAAAAAGAAAATGACTTCAAGATATCTAAACAGAATAAATTTAAAAAATCAAAAATAACATGCTGGCTAAAACTATGGGTTTTCAGATAAGGCTACTTGTATAGGAACCCCATTTCTGGTAGTTTTTAGATGTTTGAACCTGAATCACATAAAGGCTTTCCAAGCCTCAGTTTTCTCACCTACAAAATGGGAATACCGGTAAGAGAATTATCTTGTCATTTTGGGTAGACTAAATAACAATATATATGTTTTATTTTGGTAGTGCCTGGCACCTACTAAATGCTGAACAGTGGTTAATATTATTTAAGCTCTATTTCTCTATGATGTGCCATTCATAGGGCCCTATGTGGGAAGTTGCTCCCCATTGGGCCAGCTGTATCTATAAATGTTAAATAGGGCCAATCTGGATAGCATTTCTATTTTTCTGAAATGTCTTTGAATCTCACCTCCTTTTGGTTGGGCCTGAGTTGTCAGATGGAAAAATGAAAGCCCTCGGTCTCAGCAAAGCTTTCTTACCTGTGTCACATTGCTAGGCAGTCAGTGTCTGTATATCATGTCAGATTGTGATAAATGCTAAGGAGAAACAGAGCACCCAGGCAGGGAAAGAGGATAGTAAATATCTAGAGGGTTACAAAAACTTCGGTTAGGATAGTCAGGGAATACTTGTTTCAGAAGTATTACCACCACTAAGTGACAACTTTCAGTTTCCCAATGTGCACTTCTCTTTCTTATGTGGTCCTGGGAAGGAAAGCCCTCTTGTGTTCACTGCCTTCTGACTGAGGTTGCTGTTTTGGCACATTACTCCATGGTTTATCAAAGCCAGGTGCAGCTCCCTGACAGTGTTGGGAGGGATTTAAAACATCTTCAGCTGCCTTTGGAGACTTCAGAAGGGATTGGTCTAGGCCAAATATTTGACCTGCCATCTGAAACTAAGCAAGTGAAAAACAAACCTACCATATGGTCAACTCAAGCTCCACCTGGGTGGAGGTTCTGGCATCCAGCCTAGTCCTCTATACCACTACCCCGGTCTATGGCAAATGAGAATGACTTTCCTTGATATAACCTCACCAGATAGTTCTTTGTGTCATAATAGCTATTTTCTAAGCAGAATTATACCCATGTTTAAGTTTGATCCTTTATTGGCAAGAATCGCTGACCAAAAGAGTGGAAACATTTGTGAATACTCCCTCTTCTCTCTCACCTGAACCCAGAACCTCCTAAGCACCCTTCCCCGTACACACACACACACACAAGTACACACACACACACACACACAACTTTTTTGGCCCCAACACAATAAAAATTCAGAGACGAGAGTAGTGAATATGGTGCAAAGTTAATCTTGAGATTTATTATATGAGAAAATATTACAGGAAAACTGTAAAGATGTTCCGTCTTTCAAGAAACCTAGACCTAGAACTTTAAAAAGCCAATGTACTGCATAAAAAATAGTGACCAAAAATAGCTATTGGAAACCATATTATTTTTTCCCTGGATTTCAATGCTAAAATGTAACAGTGAATTAGTGTTTCATCGAAAGGAAAAGAGGAAAAGCCCAAGTAGAATTAATCAACAAAGCTGACAACTTCGGGGATAAAGAAGTTAATCATACCAACTCCGTAACCTCTGGAGAGTTGTGTTCCATCAAAAGCTCAGAGTTTTGTACTTTTCCTTTGTAGAGTTTTTCCAATTTTAAAAGTTAGCATTCCCCCTCTCTCTGCCCTCAGTTGTTCTTCAGTCTGCAAAACCTGGAGATGCTTCCTATTTCTGGACCAGACTAATCATATGCTGAGTCTTCTGATCACAGGGAGATCAAAATGTCAAAACTCCAAAAGACAAGGTTTAACCCAGGATTCACATTTCCCTTCATTCTCTATGAAATACAAAGCCCAAGTATACTGATAATTACCAAAGCTGGATGATGGGGATATCACATTTATTATACTATTCTCTCGGCTACTATATATATATATATATATATATTTGCATATTTTCATAATAAAAAACCCTCAAGGCCATAACAATTGGCAGATACTCCTTACTCTGCTTCCAGCCTTCTACCATCTAAGTTGTTTAGATGGTCCCAAACCCCAGAAGTAGCATCCCACACTTAATCAGGGAGCAGAAAAGATAGAGGATTTGCCTAGAGCCCACTCTTACAGGGAGTACTCCTCAAAAAAAAAAAAAAAATGGTAGGGCTGTTCTGACCCATTAATTACTTTTCCCAGGGCCAATTAGAATTTCCTTTTGCCTCATTTAGCTTGTAGAAGAACAAGTATCTCCCTAATTTATACACATAAGAAAGAGCCAGTTTATTATTTCAAAATGCTGCAAATCATGTTACCTTATGGAGAGATAAACACTGTGAAAGGCATAGAACATGCCTATATCATCTGCTCTGTGGAGTCAGAAACACCTGATCCTAAAAATTGATTTCAAACATTCTAACTGCCTGCTTTTTCTCTCCCATGTGGCCCTATTCTGACTTACCCCCTAGGTCCTCATTTCTCCCTTAGCATTTTACAATTGTTCTCTCCACTCTCTAGTGTTGATTCTCTATTGATAATGATATTCCCACTTTTGGCTACAAGGAAGCAATAAGGAATGTATCCAGCTTGGATCACTTCTTAGCCTCTTCATGACCATCACCCCGGCTCAAACTACCACTTTCTCTAGCCTGCATTACTGCAGGAGCTTCCCAATCGGTCTTCCTGCTTCTGCCTTTGAGCCTCTGTAATCCATTGGTCAGAGTGATACTGTTAAATTTTGTGTCAGATTACTGCTCTGCTCAAAACCCAGAAAGGCCTCCCTCTTCTCTCTGGACTAGATACCCATGTGGCTACTAAATCAGTTTCTTTAGGTTTTACTCAAAAATTACTTTCTTGGTGACACCTTCCATGACTGTCCTAACAAAAGCTTCAGTAGCCCCCTAGACATTTACTATCCCCCTTTTCTGCCTCACTGTTTTCCTTTCCTTAGCATGTATCACAATCTGACATAATATATATTGTACTCATTTATCTTGTCTATGTTCCCCATAGAATATAAACTCTATGATAGCAAGGGTTTTTGCCTATTCTGTTCACTATTCCATCCCCAACACCTAACAGACTGCCTATCATGTAGTAAGTGCTCAGTTAATGCTTGTTGGAAGAACAAATGAATTAGAAACCACATAGGTATATAAGTCTGTGTGTGTGTGTGTGTGTGTGTGTGTGTGTGTGTGTGTGTGTCGGTAGGACTGTTTAGATTGAGGGATCAGGTAGAAAATTGTACTATATGATCATCTTTCTCAAATCAGACTATTATAAATTCTCCCATTTGCCAACTCTTTTCTCTCATTCTTGCCCTTTCACCTCTAATCACATAATAAGACCTATCCAGTTTTCTTTCTAGTGCTACTATCACTATCCTAATTAAGGTCCTCATACCTCATGCATAGATTATAGTAAGAGTTTTCTACTTAGTCTCCCCAGTGTCCAATCCACTGTCAATCCATTCTTCAAAAAGTTTGGTATTCAGCAAGCATTCAGAAGTAAGGCTTTTCCCAGGCCCCTCAAAGCTCAGGCCATGTGCAATGGGCTCAAGGTTGTAGGGGTAGAATTATAATACATGAAGCTCAGTGTAGAAGGCAGTTGGACACAGCTAGATTTCCTGGGAAGTTCAGATGTGGATTAATGCTTGAAAATAGGAGAAAGAGGCAGGCTAAAGAGGAAAATAATTGGCCCAACTTCTCAAACACCATGGTAAACACTAGAATAAGAAGTCAGGAAAGAAACTGTATGAAGAAACAACTCTAGAGCTGACTATAAGATTTGAGCTTCAGCTTTCTCCCTCAAAATGCATACGGTCTGTAGACAACATGATCTAAAACCTCAAACTAATATGCTATGAAAAAAGGGTACCTCTTTTTCCCTCTAAATTGCATTCTTTGAAAAGATTCATTTTATGAAATTGGGATAGAGATTAAATTTATGTTAACTGTGCTTTACTTCTCATATCTATGTATGTAAATAAGTACATACATATAAGCATTTTATATGTTGAGAAAGAAGAAGAGAAAGGGGATAGACCTTGTTTTGTGACTCACTGAATTTTTTCCCCACTCTGGTGATCACGAAAATTATTTTTTCTCGTTGCCTGCTAATCAAAATCAGATAAATACTTCATTCATAAATACTTCAAGGAGAAGAAATAGTAAAAAAAAAATGAAATATTACATATAAAGGGGACATTGGTGTGGAGGTGCTCAAGATCTGGCCCTGTGAATAAAGCACTGTGTGATACTGAAATGTCTCTAGTTAGAATGCTTTCTACCTGGGACAGAGAGTGGGGTGCTTTGCATCTGAAAACTGGGGAATCTTCAGGAGATCCCCAAAGTCCTGGGGATTGTAAATGAAAGTATTTGTGTACACCACTGCAATGGTAAAGATTAGCAGTTGCAACAGAGACTATGGCCCACAAAACCTAAAATATTTACCATCTGGCCCTTTGCACGAAAAGTTTGCTACCCTTGGCATACAGTTTTGAATAGAAAATCTCAGAGTGCACTCAGAGTAACAAGGATGAGTATTGTGAAATGTTTGTTTCAGTTATATGTGTGTGTTATCAAGTCATGATGCAAAATGCATTCCTTACTATGGGGAACAATTCAAAAAATGGAAAAGCACTTTAGTCCATGTTAATGAGTTTGACTTTATCTTGAGAGAAGCCATTGACAGGTTTTAAGCAGAATTGTGATTTAACCAGCACTGTATTTTAGTAAGATCCTTCCTGCTGCAGTGTGAAGGATGTGATAAAGAGAGGCAAGGGTAGATGAGAGGAGGCAAATTAGGAGATGACTTCAGTCATTCAGGTAAGTGGTGGCAGTGGGAATGAGGGAAGTTTATCAGAAACTTTCTGAGAAGCTCCTATATGTTAATTTTGGGACATAAAATACTTTTGTCTTGGTCTCTGATACTCCCCATACTTTTTGTCAAGATTTTATTTATTCATGAGAGGCACACAGAGAGAGGCAGAGACACAAGCAGAGGGAGAAGCAGATTCCCTGCAGGGTGCCCAATGCAGGACTCAATCCCAGGATCCCAGGATCATGCCCTGAGCCGAAGGCAGATGCCCAACCACTGAGACATGCAGGCATCCCCGAAACTCCATAATTTTCTGCTAAAGAAAAAAAAATGAATGCTAGAATAGTGTTGGCAAAGCATCTCAGTGCTTAGCTCTGCATGTTACTCAGGTCTGGCCTCCCAAAACCCTGAGAACTACATCCCAGACTGAGAAAGTGCTGGACCACCAAGGCAAACTGGACAAGAACCATTCAACAACAGGAATTTTTAAATAGATTAGTCTTTAAATTCTTTATATCAAGGCCTCCTTTGGGGAAGTTGATGAATTCATCACCAAAGACTTTAAGCATCGAAATCATTCCTCCCTTCCCATTTTTTCCTTGTCTGACCTCACTTCTAGGCTTAGCTCTGTGTCAGGGCCCTTCCTGACTGAGAAGGACCAGATAACGGTCCCTTGGGGGCCTATCAACATCTCTTCAATCACACCTGAGCTATGAGGCAGGCATGCCAACCGATTCCTAGGCCTCTGGTGGCCAAGTGCTCACAAATGATTCAGTCAGTTTTCCCAGCTATTTTTTTTTAACTCCTTGATATTCTTCTCCAATAGTCTGGGGCTTCTATTTAGTTTTCAAATATGCCTCCCCTCCCCACCACCACTCTCACCCTGCTTTATAGCCCTCAACCTCCCTCATTTTCAACCAACTTTCTGGATCTAAAAAGTCACCAGGGCCTATTGTGAACATATATTGGGATTGACTCCAGCTGTGCTGACCTGTAACACACATGAATACAGCCTTGACAGATTGCTTGAAACCCAGAGGGACAGATGAATATGGGGTTACCAGACCTTCATTTCAAGGGCTGTTGACTAGCTAGAGTGCACAGACTCTAAAAGAAGCCATAGTCCTGTCATGCATGACTAATGCAACTTGAAAGGCAGGCACTGGGTATAGAGAGAGTAGTGAGATGCCTATGAGGCTGATCAAAAGCCCTCTGGCTAGAAAATCACACTGCTATAATCACTTCTTTGGGGCACGATATTGGGTTCTCAAAGACCTCAGTTAAAATGTCAATATGTTTTCAAGGTGGATAAATGCCTTGGGACATTAGCATCCATTGGTTAATATTTAAGTAAGGAAGAACATATCAGGTTGATTACCTGTCTCTTAAGAGTAGTTGAAAAGAGTAATAATTTCTAAGTAGACAGACATGGTTTTGAATCCTATCTCTGCTGCTTGGTAGCTATGTGACCTTGGGTAAGTCCCCTAAGCTCTCTAAGCCTCAATTTATGTGTATATAAAATGGAGATATCATCATCCATCCATAAGGTTACTATGAGGAGGAAATGAGATGATATTTGTAAAATGGCACATAGTAGATGGTCAATTTAAAAAGTTTGGCTCCCTTAAACCCTAGCAGAGTAGAGAACTCTAGAAAGGATGGGATACAGCTAAATTTTAGAGATAATCTGGAATAGAAAAGGAAGTGGGGAAGACAATCATAAGAGAGAAGACTCCGGTTGGGGAGAGGGGAGCATACTGGAAACCTGGACATCTAAGGAAAATTAAGGCTTTGGGCACCTGGCGGGAAGTCGAGACACTGACACACAGGGAGAAGGAAAGCGGGGAAGTGTTGGGGCCACTGGCACAATTTCCCCCTCACCTTTGGGCAGCAACAGCAGAGGTTCCCACCAGGGCTCTGTGGACTCCCTCCAGAGCATTGATCATTGAAAGAATGAGGTAGGGTTATAGCCAGTGAGCCAGTAATTGCATATAACCAAGAAAATCTTGTGTCGCTTGTCACTCATTCTCCTCCACATCCAAAGCAGCACATGATGGAAGTGTGAGACATACAAGTAGGTCATTTGCCAACAAAAGGAAAGTTAGGACCTAGAACTCTAAGAGAAAACCTCTCTGATCCCATCCTGGAGAATTTTGTTTTGCAGGTTAAGGGTCCCATCCCCTTACAAGTGGTGGCATATCTATACCCCAAAACCAAAATAATGAAAATGGGTAGTCTTATGTGTCCCTCAAGCAGCTGTCACTTCTTATCAGAATCTGCCTTCTTGGGCAGTTTCCCACCATGGTTTCTTGACCCCACACACAGCAAAAATCAATGACAGATGAGGTGAGTCACAAGTTACCAAAATGAAGAAGTGTGCAATTTAAATAATTTGCTCTGTTTTGTTTTACAACTTTTAATAGCTTTGACATGATGTCTCTGATTTAGTAACTCTCCCACTTTTGGCAGAGGTTCAGTAGTTGTCCATGACCTTGGATGTACTGGTGTTGCATGTATGAATGCCCTTCATCTTGTGACTACTTATTTTTCTCTTGCTCATTCTTTGAAGAATCTTATTTTAATTAAGATTTTATTTATTCATTCATGAGAGACACAAAGAGAGGCAGAGACACAGGCAGAGGGAGATGCAGGCTCCCCGCAGGGAGCCCGCTGTGGGACTCGGGATCCCGCCCTGATCTGAAGGCAGCTGCTCAACCACTGAGCCACCCAGGTATCCCTGAAGGATATTTTATTTTTTAAAGATTTTATTTATTTATTCATTAGAGAGAGAGAGAGAGGCAGAGACACAGGCAGAGGGAGAAGCAGGCTCCATGCAGGGAGCCCGACGTGGGACTCGATCCTGGGTCTCCAGGATCACACCCTGGGCTGAAGGCGGCGCTAAACCGCTGAGCCACGCGGGCTGCCCTGAAGGATCTTATTTTAAAGAGGAGTTGCCATTCCTTTTTGAGGACCCCCCCCAAAAAAGGTAAATGGAAGAGGGTCAGAGAAACTACTTTGCACTTTTGGTGTGGACTAATTACATAAGCACTCAAAATGGGTTCCTGTGACTTAATGGCCTCCAAGACAGTGACAGATCAGCCTCCTTCCAATACACCTTTAGGAACATCTGTGAGTCTGTGTAAACATCTGTATATACATCTGCATATGTGATTTCATTTGTCCCAGCATGTCTGCATTCGCATTCTGATGTAACATCTGTTAAACTGCAGCATCAAATATCTGGCTCTTGCTACAGCTTTAAGCTAATTCTGGGGGGATGAGATGCAATCTCAATTTAATACAGGTGGGCAGGGATAGCAGAAAGCTGGAGATCAAGGGAAACAGTGGATTTCCTTGAGATTTTTTTTTTAATGGTCCAGAGATACCAGGTCATGCTGAAGCAATTTAGCCTTTAACCACTAAAGGCATTATTTGGGAATGTTCTGCCATGCCCCTTTTTTTACTCTACCAGGATTTTTTTTTTCTGCCCATTTCTGCCAGAATGAATACCTACAGCCGAAGTGCTAAGCCCCAGAGAATAACAGTTTAGATAAAGCAAGATTATTGGGACTTATACCATAGCCCTGTTACGTACAAAGTCAGAGCCTCTCCTGTTGCTTCACTTTCAAATCGGAAGGCATCAAGGAGGCAGCCACGTCATCTTTGTTTCAAACTCTCTTCTGCTATCAGCGTCTACTATTTCTCACCTTTCTAAAAAATTGATTCCTCAGAGAAGTCCCACTGTGAAGTTGGCCTGAAATGGTGATTCTTAAAGAATGGTTTTAGTGTTCTTGTTTAAAGTACCACCCAGAAAGTGGGCGCCTGAGTGGCTCAGTGGCTGAGCGTCTGCCTTTGGCTCAGGTCGTGATCCCAGGGTCCCGGGATCGAGTCCCACATCGGGCTCCCCCCTGGGAGCCTGCTTCTCTCTCTGCGTGTCTCTCATGAGTAAATAAATCAATCTTTTTTTTTTAAAGTACCACCCAGAAAAGTCTTTGCCACTCTAGATATGAATGGGTCTCTCTCCTCAGAAAATGGTATTAACTAGGATAGGAAGGGGGAGAGGCACACGGGAAATGACTAGAGCCTGGTCGAAGGAAGAAGCCCCCCCTTAGTTGGAGACTTGGCAACCCAGTGAAGTGGAAAAGGCAAGAGGAACCCTTTGGGCCTGAACACCAGTGTCCCCACCAAGGGCTGGTTACTTCCTTGGCCTAAAAATTACCACATCCTACAGCCAACCAATGCTAAGACGCATCTCACCAAACACTCAACAATTTTTCCATAATAGCCTTTAATACTAAAATGCATTGAATTTTTGAAGCAGAGAAAACACATTTAAGGGGGAAACAGAGAACCACCAGATAAAAGGAAACAATGTGGCAGATAACACCATTTAAAACATAACTGTAATAATTTAATAAAGCTGCTTTATCATCTTCATAAAACAGAGTGGTGATTCTGTGTTTTTACAATGATTCAATCACTGTGAAAATGTACATAACATACAAATCAGCATATACAACAATTCCATCTTCATATAATCAGCAACAGAGACTGCTTAATGAGACGTACTGTACTTGCATCCCTCTAAATTTCCACCCTGGTTTGACAGGTAAACAGTAATAGTGTCATCAGGCTCATTCCCCTCACTAGAGGAGCGAAGGCGTAAGCCTTTTGCAACTAATACCTTAGCATTCAAATAGCACAAGGAGGTATTTGTTGCTTAATTTCTAGCTTGAGCTAGTCTGGCTCTTGGTCATTAAAGTCTGTATCCTAGCCTTCCTCATTTGAACGCCAGCCAGTGCCAGTAAAAATCTAGTTAACCAGTGCTGTAACGGTGTTAGCCCGTTTGTTTGCTAAGGTCAACAGCAACTTACAGTTAGTAACAAGGTCAATTAATTGCCAACACAGCTGGAGCAACAATCAGCATCATCAGTTTTCCCTAATGACCTACAGTGCTTTCCAATCAAGATCAGGTTTTCGTGGGTTATTCTTTACCAAGAGCGCCTTACAATATACATTTCAGACAAGGTGGTTGATTTTCTTTGTTTTACAAAAGCAATATGAGTTCTATTAGAAATTAATTCACTTTTGCACAATAAGTGACCCACAGGCCAATTCCAGCCTCACAAGAAAACAAAGAGAGCTGCAACAACTTCTTTAGGACAATGTGTTTTGCTCTGGAATATTTCATTATCAATATAAAGCCACCCGGTCCCAGCCCCACCCCCACACATCCCCTTTGAATATTACTTTGTTACATACTTAAACTAAAGAACAACATCTCAATACACTTCAGTGTCAGCAGATACAATTTGACTCATGAAATGACATCCTTAAATGTAATTTTACTGAGAAGGCAAACACTAGGACTGTATACAATGGACTTCTTAAGGTCATGTATGCCAGGTTTTCAAAGTTAGTTAGGGTCTTATTACCCTGGGTAAAGAGCCAAGTGGACCAGACTTGTTAGGATGCTTTGGGGAACATTCAAACATCAAAATGACCCCACAGAGGGCATTGGAATTCTAGCCAGAATTGCTATTATGTACAATAATAATCCTTTTCCCACCCTGGATGCCTGATTGAGCTTCTCCTACACCCCTGCCTCTCCCCAAACTGTCTTCTGTCCTTGGTGCCTCAATTTGACCACTTTTCCTTTGCTTGTTAATGACATGATAGAGTAACATAAAAAGTTCAACTGAATTCCCATCCTACGATCAGTTGTATGCTGTTCTTGAAGGAACACTATCGAGACGATACCCTGGGTGTTGCTAATTTTCAGAGTTCTACACTATATTCCAACATCTCTTATTCATGATCAATAGGTCACCATGTCAACACATTAGTTTAGATGGGCACCTTAGGTGCAATTAGCTCTATTAAGCAGGTTTACTCTGGAGCAGTGATACTCAAAAGTGTGGTCCCCAGACCAGCAGCATCAGCATCACCTTGGAATTTTTAAATAGGCAAAGACTCAGGACCTATCCCAGACCTACCGAAACTCTAAGCGTGAGGCCCAATCAACCCATGCTTTAACAAGCCCTCAGCCTTTAGTGGGCATCTGATACATAGGAATTACCAGGCCTCTCTGCCAAGAGCTTTGCTTCAATTGGTTTGGATGAGAACAGAGAATTAACCATTTCTGAGAAGTTCCCACAGTGATGTAGTTGCCGCCGGTTCGAAGACTACAGTTTGAGAAAAACTGCCCTTCAGGAACTGCAGGATACTTTGGCTCATTACCTATCTGGGCAATAAGGTGGACCACAATTTACTCTCCTGGCTTTAAGAGGATCAAAGATATGGTAAGTTTCATTCTGGACAGGTTCAAAGATTAGTCAGTATAGAGAAAAGAGATTCCACATAGCATGGCTCTCTTCTTCTTCCAATTCCTTGTATATAGCATATTCCCTATTTGGGGAAAAGCAATCAATGTAAATTAAATCCTATATATTGCATGAAAAAGTTTACCTGCCCAGGGATGTGCCCAATGTAGCTGTTAGAAAAGCAAGTCATGCCTCAACACCAACTCCTTCCCAAAAGGGACATCAGAATAGATGGAATAGAACTCCCTAGGATTTAGGAACTGAAACTTCTCCCTCAGATTTAAATGTGTAACATGTTTGGAGAGGGAAAAGGAAGAATATTTGGCCTTCTGGCCTTATGTGGCTTTTCATCAGACATACTGAAAAGGAGGAGGGTGGAACATGAGCCAAAGGGAAATCTAGGATCCATGCACAAAATTCCTGCTTGCAGGCATAGCCTGTCTATAAAACTAGCCCTCCTAGGATGCCCTTGTGCTTCCAGGAGTATGTATACATCAGACAGTTATAGAGGGGGAAAAAAAGATACTTTCTTAATGAAAAAGCTTCTTTTTCATTAATGTTTCTCTAAACATGCTCAGTAAAGGGTTTGGGAGCCAAAAAAACTCTGACTTCCCACTGAGGAAAAAAAAAGTATTTTGATAAGGAAAAAGAATTGGTCTATAGTTTGAAACTGAATTCTGGAAAAAAAAAAGGTGGGGGGGGGAGCAAAATCTATGCCACTGCTACTCTAACCATTTTAAACTTGGCTGGTAAGAGACATGGCAGCCAGTGCCCTCTCTGGCACAGTGGCCATATAACATTTAATATTCCCACTTGCCACAATCTTCTCAAGTTCTCCCTCATTCCCACTGAGCATAGCAGGAAATACACCTGAACAAAAATTGTCAAATCTGACTTGAAAGTGACCTTGATGTGGTAGCTAACAATATAACATCAGGATGGATCAGGTGAAGAACAGTCTAAATTCTACAGGCAGCCATCATAACTTAAAGGAAAAAAATAATTTTAATGCGTTCATCAAATAGTCACTTGAAAACACAAATACCTAATTCAAAACTACTAAGATGAAATGAATCAAAGAGGGAGAAAAAAAGTGTATGAGAGACAATGAAATGAGCTGAAATGAAGATGTTATTGTAATTGATCTCTAATGGTATTGGTTTCAGAGGGAAATCTGCAGCCACACCAATATTTTGCATGAGGTAGTAGTATTCAGCACTGAATAAGAAATAAGGATGAATTTATAGCTTCATTATAGGTTCTTTTTCAGAAATATTCTCTCCTACTTAACCCCATCCCTACTGCCTTACCCTCCCTCAAAACCCTCCCCCCCATAAAAGAAAATATTCCTATAAATACAGCCAAGAACTCAGACAAAAATAATTAAAACATTTAAAAGAGCTCACTTATCCAACTAAACTTAAGAAAATAAATCCTTGTTTGCATTTTAGTGCTCTAACCTCTAAGCTTTTTTCCTGGGTACTCTTGAATTCCAAAAAAATAAAACAAATGAGAACAGAACTACAAAACTTGTTTCTCTAGAAACAACTTTCTAAAGACCAAGGCAGAGCCAAGGTGACCTATTTTGTTTAATTTTAAATAATGAACTCTTAGGCTGCAAGAATACTATGTTGACTACTAAATATTAATAGACAATAAATGGAGGACTTGGAGAAATGTTAAACAAAAAAAAGAATGTGCATAACAAACTTGTTACTAATAAAAGGTGTATTCCTAGCCTACAGCAAAGAGTTAGCTAAATCTAAAGGATTTTCATGTTAATAGTTTCCTGTTCACATTCTTAATTTTAAAAAAGTATTAGTCATAAAAAGACGAGTTCAAGTGTCCAAGTGTCTCCATTTAGAAGGCACAGTAATTGGATTAGTGATGCTGTTACTGGTTACCTGTCTTTTCCTAAATGTACACTTTGTACTGCTTACTCTATTCCTATTTATAATCCTACAATATAGAACAACACGGAGTTCTCAATTCCAGCCCCCGACATGCTTTGCAGTCTAATTCTAATTGTGATTGGGAAACACCGAATCAGGAAGAGTGCATCTGAAAAGATGCTAATTTAGATCTCAAGATAGATTCAGTCTTTTTGAGTTTTAGACGATTGGATACAGGGAATTTCTAAGCCTGGAAATGGATAACTTCCCATTTAGGGCCTGAAAATTTAAAAAACTGATGTCATAAAACTTTCAGCATAGTAGTTCTGACAACTGTAAAGTAGATAGCAGAATATCCAAAAACCACTTTTTGTGATGATCTATCACTGATCTCGGCAGAAGACTGAAAGGCAGGAGAAATACTCTGCAAGGTGGTGAGTAACCACTATGTGGGTAGCCTCCGTGAGTGAGTGTCCTCCAAGTGTTGAATCTATATGTGTGGTGTTGCTCATTCACTTGCCATCTCAGTTTGTTGCACTTTGTTTTTGTCTGTAGTTTTAATTTTTTCTAAGAAAAAAAACACCAACTTCTAAAAGCCTTTTGCCATCACCACATACATAGCAATTTGCAATATCAAATACAACAATAGCACAGCTAGCAAAAGGGTTCTTAAAGCAGGGGTGTCCACAGCAAAGTAGCGGCATTGGAAAGTACTCAAGGTTCAGAAACAACCTTTTGGGGGCTCAATTTCACATCACTGAATCAATGAATAGTACACTATAAATGACCATTAACTTGTCTACACTACAAAACAGTGGCAAGCTTATTAAAGGTGTCCAGAGCTTTCTTTTTGTTATTGTTTTTTTTTAAATGTAATCCTCCACAATGGTAATTTATAATAATTTGACATAGAAAAATATATAAATTCAAACACTTAATACATAATACTTTTCCCAACTGAATTTGTCTCTGTTTCCCCAACATCAAGGCCCCATGAACAACTCAAGCCAAAGCTAATTTGCTCCAAATGAACACCCCTGCTGCCTGTTGAAACGAGAGGGATTGTCACAGAATGATAGTCACTTATAAACAATACATTTAGGGAAAGCTCTGAAATAACAGCCACTCAAGAACCAACCATTGGTGAGCAATTAAAACAACCAGCCACTGCTTCTTCGATAACCAGCATGGTTTCTCTCTGTTCTTCCCCGAGACTGCTTTAGAGAATGATATCCTTCAGACGCTTCACACCAGGAGACTCTTTGTCACGACCCTCCTTCAGAGTGGGGTTGACCTCATGCATGACTTTCTCACTGTCAGCTCCACGAGGCTCAGCTTCAGAGGGACGAGATGGGCCATTGTTGATATATTGCTCCAGATCATGAGCCGGGGGCGCCAGAGCAATGGTGTAAGACACGGAGGGTTTGGTGGGCAGAGGGCTCTTGAGGTGCAGGGGGGAGGTGACAGGGCTAATAGCCTCACAGCCATTGCCAGCCTCTCGGATAGCGCCGTTGACCTTGGGGCTGCAGATGGTCACATCGACAGTTCTCCTGCCTTTCAAGGTGGGCCTCTCCTCAGCCAGGTGTTCACTGACATCTTTTCCAAAGGTTGCAAAAGTCCGCTTGGTGGGGCCGCAGTCATCATAAGCCTCAACATCAGCAGCAGTAGCTTCAATGGACAGCGCGATGACATTCCTCACATGCTCAGGGGACTTGGAGCGGGTGGGCATGGGGTTCCGGGGCATCCAGCACCTGTCAGAGTGGCCAAGAATCCGACATTCTTCCCGGCAATGAAAGCCTTCATTCTGATCTGTTGGGAGAAAATAAAATGTCAATTACATCAGCTTTTCCCAGGAATCTTTGTTACTCCCCAGTGTTCTGGTTTCTTAGGTACCCACAGGCCCTTTTGGGAAATGACACTTTTAGATAGTCCTTTATTGCCTTTTGGGACAAGTGTGAAGAATTGGATTTTTTAAAGGCTGTAGATCTCCCCCTGTATACTCTTCTCTTTTATTATTATTTTTGTTGTTGTTCCTACTGCTGACAAAACTAACCTAAAGGGAAACCTAAAGGGAAACACGTTATGATGAAAAAAAAATGTATATTAAAGAAAGGTTATCCTGAAGTATCAAGATGCTGAGAGTCAGCATTTTTATCAACAACTCCTGCTAAAACTCAATTGCATTTGAAATTGGTTCCAACAGAATAGGGAATGGGGGCAGAGCAGAGAATCCAACAGTCAGTATATCTGAGAAGCCTTGGCCATATTTTTGAGCAACAGCACTGAAAACTATGCTTCCACCTACTTAATTTTAGATTGGTATCACGCAGGATGGATGCCTGAGTGGCTCAGTGGTTGAGCATCTGCCTTTGGCTCAGGGCGTGATCCCAGGGTCCTGGGATTGAGTCCCTCATCGAGTCCTGCATCAGGCTCCCAACAGGGAGCCTTCTTCTCCCTCTGCCTATGTCTCTGCCTCTCTCTCTCTCTCTCTCTCTGTGTGTGTCTCTCATGAATAAATAAATAAAATCTTAAAAAAAAGATTGGTATGTTCTTCAAAAACCCAATCACTTTACTTTTTTTTGACCATCAGTTCTACCAGCCAATATCTTCACGAAGTTATTTACATGACTTGATTTCCCATTAGAAGGAATATACTGAGATCTTTTCCTTTCAACCGACCCATAAGTTTCAAATGACCCTATGCACATATCACTCACAGGCTGAGCATCATTTAATTATACTCCACTAGCCATCCCTCCTTATTCTCATCTGCAGTTTTATTACGGTCATATTTCTTAAAGATAGCTTTCCTGGATTACTTTAACCCTAACATAGAAGAACTCAGCAGTTAGAATTCATAATTATTGGTGAGACATTTTTTTCTCTTCTCAAATCAGGTTCATTTAATGATAAGGCTTTAATTTGACTCTCAGAGAGGCTTTCTACATGGGTTTCATCAAAGCATGGACCCAGGGTTAATTTCTGCTTATCCATTGGAAAATTGTTCATCTCAATGTCTGGTTTGTAGCCCTAGTTTTCCACATCTATTTTTACGTATATTACACAGAGGAAGAGAGTTAATTAAGATTCGAGCAGAACTCAACGAAACCGAGACCAGAGGAACTGTGGAACAGATCAACAGAACCAGGAGTTGGTTCTTTGAAAGAATTAATAAGATAGATAAACCATTAGCCAGCCTTATTAAAAAGAAGAGAGAGAAGACTCAAATTAATAAAATCATGAATGAGAAAGGAGAGATCACTACCAACACCAAGGAAATACAAACGATTTTAAAAACATATTATGAACAGCTATACGCCAATAAATTAGGCAATCTAGAAGAAATGGACGCATTCCTGGAAAGCCACAAACTACCAAAACTGGAACAGGAAGAAATAGAAAACCTGAACAGGCCAATAACCAGGGTGGATATTGAAGCAGTCATCAAAAACCTCCCAAGACACAAGAGTCAAGGGCCAGATGGCTTCCCTGGGGAATTCTATCAAACGTTTAAAGAAGAAATCATACCTATTCTACTAAAGCTGTTTGGAAAGATAGAAAGAGATGGAGTACTTCCAAATTCGTTCTATGAGGCCAGCATCACCTTAATTCCAAAACCAGACAAAGACCCCACCAAAAAGGAGAATTACAGACCAATATCCCTGATGAACATGGATGCAAAAATTCTCAACAAGATACTAGCCAATAGGATCCAACAGTACATTAAGAAAATGTATATTACATTCTTGTATGAGGATTACCTAATCAAAATTTTTATTACATTGTATAGTGCATCAAGATACGAGCAGTTTAACATTTACAGAAAACCTTGGGGCAGAATTGGAGGAGGTAGGGAGATAAGGAGAGACTGTAAAGATGAAAACAAAAAAGCATGACAAAATAAAGTTGATATTGCTGTGATTGCTTTTTTGCTAGGGGAAGAAGTCTGAAATTCAGGGTCTTGCCTGATACAGTCTATATATAACACATCTTTCTTTATACACTTGTATTTCTTTGTTTGTTTCTTATTTTTAAATAGAAAATGGGATAGTAAAGAGGCAATGTTCTGTTTCATCTACCAAAGGTTATTTTGGTAAATGGGCACATACAATGGGAGGCTCAAGAAATAATGGTTGAATTGGATGTATACCTTATCATTTGGAAAAAAGGCATTGGAAGCAGCTAAATATCATGGCCTACTCCAGGCTGAGTCCAGATTTCAACACAACACAAAATGGCCTTTGACCTACTTTAAACTACTGAAAAGCCAATCAAAGTTCAGACCCTTTCAGTGTACTGGGACACAATTTGCCAATTTATCTTTAAGATGGCCATTTTATGCTCCTTTTCAGTGGTGGAGAATAAAACACTCAGAATTTTGCAGATACGAAGCCAAATAACAAATGAGCATTATCACCAATAAGATAAGTGCCTTCCACCATAGGTAGGGCAATGCTTCTGCAAACTCCAGCATAGTTCCACATGTGGGTTGCATGACCACCTCTACAAAATAGTTTTCAAAGCCTTTTCTCTGCCTCTTCCCTGCAAATTCTCAGTGTTGCCATCTGATAGCCTATCATCATTCAAAATGCGTATGTTTCTAGGAGACAGAAAGTACGAAAGTAAGGAAAACATGTTGGAACAAACTTAAGAAACGTTTACTTTGTATAGACTCAAACATTTGTGGAAGAGTGTACAGATGATCCACCCATAATCAGTTTCATCTAAATGCAGTGTTTTCCTAGGAAGCCCCAAGATCCCTCCAGTAGGACAGAATACCATGTTCAGAGTCCCCCAAAAAGATGTTTTATCCTCCCCATCTCCTCTGAAATCCATATAACTTCCAAGGTAAAAACTCTAAAGAATTAGTGTATTTGTTTTGAGGTGAAGATTAAGGGGGTGCAAGCGGGGGAACATTTTAATAATTAGCTTTTATTTCTATAAATCTGAGTAAGAGTTTCCTGGAAGTCAGCAAAAAGGAAAAAAAAAATGTCCAGAAGGCTATGAGATCCCTGTTCTTTTTTCCCCTAATTTACAGCACAAAAGCATGAAGAACTTGGTCTTTGAACCCTAGAACCATGGACATACGACAAGCCATTAAGAGAAAAACCTCAGGCGACCTTCAGGTTGATATTACAGGCCACTTTCACACACCTCAAGTAGAACAGTGGTGAATTATAATCTAGCAAGATCATCTCAATGAACTGAACATACAGCTCTCATTTCCTTTTAAGTTTTTAGTATCAAGTAGTTGCCTTCCAATTTGGAGATGCAGTTTTTTTTTTTTTCAACACAATTAAGTAGGAGAACGCCATCCATGTGTTACACTGAAGGCAAGCACAGTGCTCGTCCCCATATTAGACTGCTTCAAATAAATAGCATGGGAAGACCTGGATCCCCACCACACACAAAAGAAGAGCAGAGGTCCTAGAAACAGATACCTGTAAGATCTTATGAATTTAGGAAGACCAGAGCAGGGAACTCAGTCTTAGAAGCTTCTCTGCAAAGATAGTACTTGATTTCAACTTACCCACTGCCTACATGGATAAATAACCCTCCGGGAAGAGGAAAAGATAAACTCCGCTCCTCCGGGAATGTGATAATAAGCCTACCCACCAATCTCACTAAGCCTATATCAGCCCTATATGAGGTTTAAAAAATAGGAATTTTTTTGGATTAATTATGTGAACTTATATGTTCATTGCTCTTGCCTCAATGTGAGCAAAGACTTGAATCTTAGAGACTCATTTACTCACAATGTTTCACCCCTGGCTTAGATTTGATATCTTTATTTCCTGAAATTCTTACTAAGGGCAGTGACTTGCTGCTTCTCATTTTTAGTATTGAACAACACTTGATGACATTTGTGTCAATTCAATTAAAACAAAATCTAACCTAACTTTAGTATTTATAGCCATATAAAATAGGAAAGAAAGCATGCTGAATATAGACAGACAGGAAGAATGTGTTCCCAGCCAAAGGTAATCTACATTCATAAATGTATTGCAGATAAATTACTTTTTCAAAAGCCAAAACTTCAGTTTAGTAAGGAAACTGCATATTAAAGGTGAGAAAGTCACAATACAAAGCCCCCTAAGAACAGCAATGAAGACAGACCAGATGTAAAAATGTGAAGAAACTACTTCTGGAATTGCACAGAACCGGTAGAGGTTATTTGCCTGCCATCATGTAGTATAGTGGCTAGGGATGGAGGCATAAGAGTAGAGAGGAACCATTTTGTATCCATTTTGAACCATTTTGTAAAAATTAGCTGTCAAAAAAAATTGTCAAGATCCTGGCTCCAGCTGAAACAGAGGTCAGTTAACAATTCACTAGTTCCCTGCTAAGATTCCTCTTATATGCTTATTTATGCCTCTATACCTTGTTACATCTTGACCTGAGCCTACGCAAGGCAAAATGTAAACCTCTAAAATCCACACACAGTTGTGGAAATTCAAAGACATTACCAGGTACAGATAAATGGCGGCAGGTGTCTATAATTTAAATGTACGTATAATTAGGGGTCAGTGAGGAATTTGCAAATTGGTCTTCTCTAATTCTGAACTTGTCCCTAAGATTTGCAAAAATAAATGAATGAACGAACGAATGAATGAATGAATAAAATGTATACGTTTGGAAGTGGGACACACATCTCAAAGCCAGTCCTTAAATCAAATTTAGACAAAAAGTTGAAAATACAGAGAGAATAAAGAAGATGTGGTTTATGTATACAATGGAATATTACTCAGCCATTAGAAACAACAAACACCCACCATTTGCTTTGACGTGGATGGAACTGGAGGGTATTATGCTGAGTGAAATAAGTCAATCGGAGAAGGACAAACATTATATGGTCTCATTCATTTGGGGAATATAAAAAATAGTGAAAGGGAATAAAGGGGAAAGTAGAAAAAATGAGTGGGAAATATAAGAAAGGGAGACAGAACATGAGAGACTCCTAACTCTGGGAAACGAACTAGGGGTGGTGGAAGGGGAGGTGAGTGGGGGGTAGGGGTGACTGGGTGATGGGCACTGAGGGGGGCACTTGATGGGATGAGCACTGGGTGTTACTCTATATGTTGTCAAATTGAACACCAATAAAAAATAAATTCATAAAAAAAAGAAAATACAGAGAGAAAATAAAGCTTCCTCAATGTAGGTGGTCATATGTATTTGTCATCTGTCATTAGGGACCTTGGTGAGAGTAACCTTAAACGTCTGGCAAAAAAAAAATTACATCTTAAATAAAAGGCATAAGAGCAATGATTAAGATATGATGGATAAGGAAGTAGTTCAAATAGCAAAAGAAGAGAATATGTTATTTTGTGCAAATATTAGGAAAACTTTTTGGGGCAATTGTTACCCTCCTCATAAAACCACTGTCTCTTCAGATGGAGGCAAACAATGTGCTTCCTCACTAGAAAAAGCCTACACATGGCCCCAAAGTAAAAAAAAGAAAATGATGAAAACATCATCTCAGACTCTGCTAAAACTTTCAAAGACCTGATGGAATAGAAGAGCTGAGAGGCTCTGTTGGGTTTGTATAGATGTCCAGACACAATGGATGTGTTCAATAATGCTGCAGCTCTTTCTTGTGATTCAGAGTTTGGATGTATTTAACTCAAAGATCCCAATGATCAGAGACAAAACTCTAACACTAAAATAGTTCAAGGTATCAGTTACAAGAGCAATGTATCACCTCCTCAGAAGTGATCTGCAGTCAATGAGGCAGAAAAGGAAAGTAAAAGTGAGTTCCAGTTCCTAAGAGCCAAGTAGTTAGTTCCTTCTAAGTAGCAGTGGTAACATAACCTACAAGCCAAGTGATGTGTAAATCAGAAAAGCTTCCTAGGTTGTACTCATATGTATCCACTTAGCTCAATCTGCATCATTCTCTGAACAAAATAATCTACAACAAAAGCAGGGCCAAGTTTTGGAAGATATAGTTGAAGGAATGGGAGCGCCAATTATGAACAGGTAAGTGTTGTCAAAATTTGTCATGTATGCCTATAATCAAGAAAACATAACTGCTAGGAAATATCCCCTCTTGACCTACCTAACTCTTACTCATCTGAAGCACACATAATGAACTGCCCACCAAATATCCATACCTCCATTTAACATCTAGGAATAGAACCACTCTTTTCTTAGGATTGGCAATATGCCAGCTAAAAAACTGGATTTCCTGGCCTCTCTTATAGATAGGTGTGGCCATGTGATTGATGTTATGAAGGCAGGATGTAAAAAAAAAACTCCTTAAAAGGAGGAGGGGGTGATGTAGCTGGGGGACCCTTTTGTCCTTATTCCATCCTGCTTTGTCCTGTCTGGAATGGAGACACAATGGCTAGATCTACAGTATCCATCTTACTACTGGGAACTCTGAGGATTGAAGCTATGGAAAGCAGAACAGACAGACAGAAGAGCTCTGAGATATCAAAGATATTGTAGATTCACCTCACTAGACCTGAAGTTCTTTCATATAAGCAGAAAAATAAGCCTCCCTCTTAGCCATTGATTCATTTTCTTTCGTGGGAGAGGAGGATCTTTATTACCAGCAGTTGAACACTATTTATAATTGATATATTATCCCTGAAACCTCAAATTAAATTTAACTTTCTCAGGGAATCCTTCCCTGATCTCTTAGATAGACTAGGGTATGTTGTATACCACCTCTTTTTATAGCACTCCTTATGGTTGTCTAGTATCTATATCCAGTGCTAGCATATAAATTCAAAACGAGCAAAGATTATATCTATTTTGATCCCTCCCATACCCACAGAAGCTGGCATAGTGTCCAGCATAGAGCAGGTACTCTGTAACAGTTTAATTTAATTGGATAAAAAAAAAGGTATATGATGGGATCCCTGGGTAGCTCCATGGTGTGGCGCCTGCCTTCCGCCCGGGGCGTGATCCTGGAGTCCCGGGATCGGGTCCCACATCGGGCTCCCTGCATGGAGCCTACTTCTCCCTCTGCCTGTGTCTCTGCCTCTCTCTCTCTCTCTTTCTCTCTCTCTCATTCTCTCTGTCTCTCATGAATAAAACAATCTTTTTTACAAAAGATATATGAGTGATAGCAATAAAACAAAGAACCTTGGTCAACACACCAGATACTATGCTACTGATACAACTCCTAAAAGTGGAAATTACTATTCTATTTGGTAGAAACTACAAAAACTTAAGAACACTAGGTAGCTGTGTCAGAAACAATAAAATAAATATAGCACTTGAGAAACGTTAAAGTCAAGTGTCATCTTAGCCTCTCAGTGGTTTCCTAAACACTATGTGCAGGTTTTAAAGAGATGTGTCATGATTTGATGTCCGCCTTGGAGTTTTCAATTCTAACAATAGTTAATAGGACCTGTACTCTGATAAGGTAACAATAAATGAGCAGAAGCATCTATTGAGGAAATGAATGTGCTGTTCAAAGATCAAGCATTATTTCTTGGCATCAAACAAAACTGTTGCTAATTCCTATAAAATATAAATCCAAACTGGGCCCTATAGTGAGCCTTTTAGTAGACCAATTGCAGATGCTGACTCTTTCTGGCAAAACTAATTAAAATATGTATGGCAAAATTAAGGCCAGGAAGGGAGAGAGGGAGGGAGGAAGGGGAGCTGGAAGCACTATCTGGGCTTTACACTCACTTTCTAACAGACCCAAAGTTTTGGCAAGAAAAGTTGGGAGTTCCATCTATAAAATATTCAAGGGCACATCAGTGAAGGCTGAGATATTCCCAGAGATTCATGAACCAATGACACCAAGCTACTCTGCAGCCACTCTAGTGTAATAAGTAAATCACAAATCATGCTATGAACAATTGCTTGTCTCTTTCTCACGCCCTTCTTCCTTTTCTTTCAGAATTTTCTGCCATTTTGGTTCCTCCCTAATGCTTTCTTTTTATTGTCCTGTTCTCTAGCATTCTACTCGTTGTTAGCAGCCCTTCCTACAGCACTATGGTCTGACAGGCAACAGGCAGGAGGGGTAAGACGCCAGAACTGTGATTGGTATTCAAAACACCTACATGGCATTATTTGATGGATGCCAAAGAAGAGCTATCCAAAGACCAGCCATTCTGACACAGAAAGAAATTCTCACATCTCTCATTCAGTTGGGTACAAGCATTAAGGTCCCTGTGAAAATAAAGGAATCCACTGCCAAACTGAGATCATTGGGTTTTCTTTGGTCATCTAGCAAAATCATGGGTGAAGGGAACCCAGGATAGGAGAGATTTTGTGGGGTTAAAAAAAAGGCTGCAAATGTCTAGAGGGAGAGATACCTAGGAAAGGCATGGTGGGGATAGGGTATAGGAACAAAGTTCCTGAGCCCGCCAAAAGGATGTTGCCAAAAGACAGCAGATAGGCAAAGAAAAAAGGCAGCCCTGATTGGCAGAGCGTGGTATTTTCAGGAGGGCTAACTAGTCATATAGCAGGAATCTGTAAAGTAATGTTTTAGCTTTGGATGGAATGGATGGCTGCAAAAAAAAAAAAAAAACCCAGCAAACCCAAAAACTGATGGACCCCAATCTTGTCCTAGACCATTTAACAGATCAGCATCAATCAGCAAGTGCCACCCATCACTTGGCCTCTGTGATGCCAAATGGCATATAAGCCTCTCTTCTCATTCACCATCTATGCATCTGAAATCACTTACTCCCAGTGCAACTGGAAAATACATTAAAAGATGCCCCTTCCAGAATTCAAAGCAATTGAATCATCTTCAATGTTGAGCTGGTCAAAGAGAGAAAGTTAAAGCATAATGAAGTAGAAGTGCTTGAGAATTGAATATTTATGGCAGATGAGAGTGTAGCATGTAAAGTCATACAATTCTAAGTTGCAATTGGTACAATCACAATAGTTTGTGGAGTTTTCATTTTTCTACTAGGACTCAATTCCATTCAACCCACAAAAAAGAGATTTCAAGATGCATGTAAGTATACATCATTTGTGCTGATGCATGGGGAACAAGGAAATGAAGCAGAAGGCTGCCTGGAAAATTGAGACTAAGAAATAAGAGGTATTCATGGTGACCAAGATAAGCAGAAATGGACTAAACTGGAATCTTTGTATTTTGGCTTCTGTGGTAAAGAAAATCATGTGACAAAGTGCTGGCCTTCACCTGGGTGTTTAGAAACTATTTGAAAATGTATCTTAAAAAAAACATTTTATTTATTTATTCATGGGAGAAACAGAAAGAAAGACAGAGACCTAGGCAGAGGGAGAAGCAGGCTCCCTGAGGGAGCCCAATGCAGGACTTGATTCCCCATGACAGGGGATCATGACCTGAGCCGAAGGCAGATGCTCAACCACTCAGCCACCCTGGTGCCTTGAAAAAGTATTTTTACAAGTCAAATATGAGGTGTTAAAGAAGGCCATTGAACAATTCCCCCAAAAGGAGGAACACTGAAATACTGAAACTCTGAGCAAAGTGGAACCTTTTTTTTAATGTTTCATTCTAAAACATCCACAGAATTAAGCCTCTTAGCCTATATCCGTTGGACACCTACAACACCTAGTCACTTCTGTGAAGAGTTCAAACCAGTTGTTTGATTTTGTGTAGATTAAAAACAGCCAGACTGTTTCACACATCCTACAGGTAGTTCTGCTGCTGCTGGCAAGACAGAGCCTTCATATGATGTGTATAAGTAGCCCTGAACTAAAGTCGCTGCCAACTTGGTTTTACTCTTTCCTGGAAAATAAGGAAATTGCTAACAGATCATTAGCTTGAGAAAAAAAGCCACTCTTATGTTGGTCATGAGCTTCAGGGGATTAGACAGAACACACAGTGAGGATGGCATGAATAAGACTGGTAAAAAAGCAGGAGGGAGGGCATCCCGGGTGGCTCAACCATTTAGCGCCGCCTGCAGCCGGGGATGTGATCCTGAAGACCCTGGATAGAGTCCCACGTCAGGCTCCCTGCATGGAGCCTGCTTCTCCCTCTGCCTGTGTCTCTGCCTCTCTCTCTCTCTCATGGATAAATAAATAAAATCTTTAAAAAAAAAAAGCAGGAGTGACAGGGTAGGTTAGCCAGGAGGAAAAAAAAACTTCCCTTTTTTAATGAAAATTTAATGTTGAAAAAAAATAAATTAAAATAAATTTTTTAAAAAAAGAAAATTTAATTTTGGAGGGAGAAAAAGTCTGGTGTTCTTCACAGAAACTGACACTTCCTTCAGTCAAGTCCCAGGACATTCAGGCAATACTATACATGAGTCAAAATGGTGCAACCGTGATTTCTAAATTCTTTGAAGATTCCTGACTGCCAAAATGTTCCTGTTACTGAGTGACAAAACTAAGAAACAACATTTGCAATTCTCCAATCACTTCTTTCACATTTGGAAAATAAAGTGTTCAGTAAACCAATAACTGTCCCTTGCAATGATTCAAAAAGATAGTGTATGTCATGACATCAGCTAGGTAGGAGTCACTAGAAACAGACTCTGGAGGCACACGGGAATGTCAGAAAGACTAATATCTATTAACTATCTAGGTTGACTATTCATTACCAACAAAAGCCTCAGCGAAAAGTCTGGCATTATCTTCATGTTGCAGTGTAACTTCAGCAACCATCTGGAATACTGTAATTGCTATGACACCGCTTCTGGGTACAGCAAACAGCACAATCATTAAAAAAATTCATTTCAAATATCTTCCTGGAAGCTAATAAATTTTACAGCAGTTTCAATCCTTCCTCATTGCAACAAAGAAAAGCTTAGTTCCAGACAAATTAAAAGTAAATTGATTGCCTTAGGGGAATCTATTCAAATATCACTTTTACGTGTTAGAAATCATTTCTCCTAGAACATTAGGGGGAGGGAGGGAGGGAGGATGGGGGGTGTGGGGAATGAATGAATCTAGGATAAGGGAATGAAACAGATGATGGCGATAAAGAGTGTGAAAGGGATAGAAGTCAGTCGATGAAAAAGACGAGCTATAGCTACAGCAGGAGAGGGAGAGAGACAGGCAAAACCATTAAATCCTTGTTTGCAAAACCAGGTAGAAATCAACTTAAAATAAAATGCAAATGTGTCACTGGGGTGCAGGCTAACATTTGTGCTGGGATTTCTGAATAATAACTATGAATAATGAATACTAAAATTGAAGGGATCAAACACCACATTCTATGTTTACTTGTCATTCTCTATCTTTCATGGACAATGCTCAGTTTGACTCTTTTGCTCTTTTCCTTAGAAATACTCATAATTATTCTTTTTTCAGGTGTCCACTTAATCATACTAGTAGGAGGGACACCTGGGTGGCTCAGCGGTTGGGCAACTGCCTTAGGCTCAGGGTGTGATCCTGGAGTTCCAGGATCCCCACATCGGGCTCCCTGCATGGAGCCTGCTCCTCCCTCTGCCTGTGTCTCTGCCTCTCTCCTTCTGTGTCTTTCATGAATAAATAAATAAAATCTTTAAAAAAAATCATACTAGTAGGAAAGAGCAAGTTCCATTTTTCAGGGTGTTGCCTCAAAAGCAATTAGACAAATTCAGAAGTGAGACCAATTAATCTATTCTTTGGGGAAGCTTGATCATTTGAAGGCATCCTATGCTTGTCCTGCTGCTCTTATTAGGGAGAAAAAAAATCCTTTACACCTTTAACACATGGCAGTTCTTGTATGACCCCCTGGCCCATAGCTTGTCCAACTCTTCTTTGAAAGAAAGTATGGAAAAAAAAAAAAAAAGAAAGAAAGAAAGAAAGAAAGAAAGAAAGTATGGCTGCTCTGGCTGAAGCATCAAAGAAGTTTTGGAATGTCTTTGGGCCACAGCTGTGAGGGCTTTTTCTGAGTTGGCCCATCTCTGAATATAAGAGTAGCAAAAGGCTTTTTGGTGGAGATGACCTGAGTTAAGACACTCTGACACAATTCTAGTAGAATCCATGTAAGTATTGATGCATAGTAAGCCTAGATTGTAGCCACAGAAATATATCACAGACATACACACACGTGCACACACCACCATCAGTCCTCATCATTCTGAATACTCATTTCCATTCACAAGTTAAAACAAGGGAGCATTATATGTCTATTATATCTCAATAAAGCTGCAAAATATATCAATGGAACAAATAAAAAGGTTATTAAAACGAGTTTGGTGAAATTTAAATGCACTGTCCATTTAGTACAGATCATGTATCTTTACACCCTTGGAATAATATTCTGTTTTTCCAAGACATTACATCTCCTGAACTCCATTTTATTGTGTTTTGCCCCTTGTCGGTTAAAATGCCAATCTCTCATGACTAGGTCTGCAAAACATGTACCTAATGAAGAAACACCATGCTGTGTCTAGAGAAGCCCTGAGGAGTCTAGTTCTATGTTCAGAAAACAAGACAGCACCGAGAGTAGAGAATTTGAAGCTTCATTCAAGCCTGCATGATTTCTATTCTGAGATTCCAATCTGGCAGTTACAGAGAGGGAGGGTGCAGACTTGTTTAGTATAAATGTTGGATTCTAGCATAGAAATATTCTAAGAGTAAACTGAAATTATTAATTAAAGAAAAAGCCTTCTTTGGCCCTAGAGCTTTCTTATCTTGATTCTACTTTGCAATATTTTTTTTAATTTGCTTCTATCAGTTAGTGAACAGAAAATAATCTGGCTTCTTATTAAAACTGCAGATAAAATAATCAGCTTTGGCAAAATGCAAACAGCGCCTAGCTGAAGAGCTAAGGATCATCATCTGCTCATATATTAAGACATGGCCCAACTCCTTTATCAATATCCTAATGGTCTTGGATTGGAGGCAGGGGGTAGAAAAATACTGGAAAGGAGAGGAGTGGGGCAGATGCAGAATTATATTTCTAAACCTCCTGCTGGCATTCAAAGAGCTCTTTCCTGTTATTAATCACACACACACACACACACACACACACAGACCACAACACAACACAGAATTGCAATGCTGACATAGATTCCTGGATAAGATGCTTATATAGGACATTGACAAATGGTTTTATTCTCCTGGGGAATCTTTGCTTCCCCCACCTTTTCCAGAGTTCATGCAAATTGAAAGGTTTATACATTTAACACCCTGTTATCCATTCCAATATGGGAGGTCAGCAGTATTTCAACAAAGAAACCACTCATGAGTAATGATTTTACAGAGACAAGAGTGGGAAAATGAACTGTTTAAAATTAGTCTAATTTCTTGTGTGACGACTAATAAAAAGAAACATCTGAACACAGTGCTTGAGAAGCATTTTTGTATTGTTCAACAGACTGAAAATAATAGCCTTTTTTTCTGGTCTGCATTACCATTAATAACAGCCTTTGCTTTTGGTCATCTGTGTTTACAGAGGGAATAAAGATTGATACAAGAGTTCGCCTTTCTTGTGCACCACCCAAATAGGCACAGATTGTCCAGATGATTCTTTTTTTAGCACACACAAACCAACTTTCTTTTATTTTTAAAAGCAAAACTAATCAGAGTACCTAAAATGTTTCAGAAATTACTGAGGAACTGGGAAGAAGCCAGACAATTTCAAAGGTAGTTTTCAGAAAGGTTGCTGGAGGTGTAAAAGGGGAGGCTCACATCTTGCCTTTGTTTAAGGAAGCTCTTAAACTCTGAGAGGACATCTTCCATCTGTTCTATTTCCTTTCTCCTGACCACACCCTGCAGATTTTCCAGGGCATGGGAATAGTACATTGATTATGCACTAGATAGTGTAATCCACGAACTGCAGCTTATCAGCTCCCCCAGTGCATTTAAGATGGAATTGCCTTTACAGAACTTCAACATATTCACAGGCATTGCATAAAGGAAAGTTCCCCTGGAGTTCAGTGGACCTTTTATTCCCACCTAGAAATAAGTGCTCCCATGAATTAATTCTCTTCCCTCTTTTTTCATCTCATCTCCCTTTTCTCCATTTCATAGTATTTAACTTGTTTCTGCCATGCCCAAAATAGCCTTTTGTTTCACCATTCTGTTCAGACTTTTCTGTCAGCTTTGTAGCCCTTTCCTCATCACATCAAATCTTTCTGCCTAGAAACTCACATCTCCAGGGAAGCTACAGGGAGGCAATCAGAAGCAATAGCAATGGTCAAGTCTGACAGAAAATCCACCAATATGGAAAAAAAATGTTCTCTGGGACATTTCCTCCTTCCCACCAAGGAACCTTCACAATAAGCCTAATGCCTCTGTGGGGGCCCCACCAAATATTAGAAACAGCTGTGTCTGGAATGTCCTTATCAAGCTATGTTCCCAGCACCCCTTACAAGAAAAACTTGGAGATGAATATTAACTGCACAACTACAAACATACTCTGCACACCCTGTAAGAAAAGAGACCACATTTCCCTATTAGGAGAGTAAATGGTTAACATTTATAATAAGATAAAAATGTAAAACTTACAGTTCCTTTGAATTCTAAAAAAGCTGCCATGAATTTATGTCCGCCCCCAAAATCAACAGGGTATTCAGTAAACTACTCAACTATTTGCTCATTGGAAATTCATAGTCTAATGTGACACTGGTCCTCTCCTGTTCTTCACGTTAATATCATTGGGCCATCAGCCAAAGCCTAGAGAAATAAGCTTCATTTTGGTGAGCTGGAATCTCTAGTGTCAGATACAGTCATCCTGACTAATGGGAACTACAGCTTGCCAAAATCTATAGCCTCCCTGTCTGTTCCATCCATCAAATATGCTTAGAAGTCCCGTAGCACAAGCCCAGCAGTCTACAGATCCCAATCAAGTATCAATAGCTTAAGTGTAAGTGATTGTAGATGAAGTA